>NC_057932.1:21520652-21841304 GCF_017639315.1 Drosophila ananassae | reverse complement strand
CAGGGGAGCTTCTACTTCCGGACGGCGCCCCAGCAGCCGTACGTCCAGAGGCGCCAGGGACTTTGGCTGGACGGGGTGGCCAGGAAGGCGGGCGCCGGCAGGAGGGCCGACTCTGTCCTGCGCCTCTGGACCAGATCCTGGCGGCGGCGGGCGAGGGACAAGGATCGCTGCCTGTAGCCCCCTTTTTTTTTAGTGTTATCTAGACAGTTAAGTAAGCTTTCCTAAAGGACATTTGTACACCTTGACTTGGGCCATGAGAACATTCCCAAGACCCGTTCCTGAACTTCTGCCGGACTTTCTATTAGCTCCGTTAACTTATTTTATGATTAGGCGGCCCGTCGGCAAAATAAACAAGTAGCTTGCAGCGCCAGAAAGTGTGTGGTGTTTTTTTGAACTTTACTGCAGGCTTTTAGGAGCTCATAGGTGGGCGCAAGGGCCTCCCTGTGGGCATGGGAGCCGTCATCCTGCTGGGAGGAGAACTCGGAGCAGTGGGCGGAAAAGCAGCCTGCAGTTAACAGTTAATCGTAAAAGAAAACGCGAGAAAAGCGAACGAGGCAGACGCGGAGCACAAAACAATAAACTGGAATTCAATTTTTCCATTGTAAAACATAATTTTCTACAAAACTTGACGTCAGCTTGGCCCGCTTTTTGCTAAAAGGTAGTTAATATTTTTGCAGTCCATTGCGGCGAGTGCCCCTGCCCCCGGCTCCTACCTCGGGCCCCTGCTCCTCGCCCCCGCGATGCACACTACACTTGAGTTGTTCTTGTTGGTCCTTGTTTTTGGTGTAGTTGTTGTTGCTCCGCCTGCTGCTTCCTGTTTTGTAGCTGTTTTTGAAATTTATGGCGCCGTCGCCATCGTAGTCGTCGCCGTCTCCCGCCTGCCCCTCCTCTCTGAGTCCTGCCCCCATCCCAGCCCCCCTCTCATGAGTTATGCGCTTTTTATTTCAGCTCCTGGCCACGTTAAGTGTTAAATTGTTTTATGTATGCATGTGTGGGGGAGGGAGTGGGGCTGCGGGGGAGGACTCCTGGACTTTGGCCGTTTAATTATGAAAGTTGACTTCCAGGAGGAGCGCCAGGCCAGCAAGGGGGAAGGAGGAGCCAATCTAAACAAATTTCATGTCGGCCTAATCCTTCGCGGGCAAATGTTCAAGGCAACGGCTCACCGAGGACGGAATTTAAACTCTTAAATGCCCGCTTTCATTCGATTTACTCGCTCCGCGCTCCCCGCACAGGGGCGGCGGAAGGGGGGCCGCACAAATGGCAAGCGTTAATGCGAAAATCATTCTCCGGCACACCCACAGCCCACACACGGGAAAAAGGTCACAGGGTGGAAGGTTCTGTAAAATCCAAAGCAAATTAACGCTTCAAACACCAAAAAAGTGTTGGCTGCCGCTCCTCCGGCGCCCAACGCTGCTTTTTTACGGCACCTGACGTCCTGGCTGATCCTGGCGCAAAGTTAAGTGTTTCTTTAGCTAAATAACGGAAACATTTTAGTTGCTGCCGGCGAGGGGGAAGGGAAGGGGGCCAGAAGGGTCCTGGAACGATAGACGCTTACACATAAACACATTCAAATGCTTCCGGTAATGTGTAATAGCTGCACAAGGACGAGGGTCTGGAGTCCGGCAGAGTCCGTCTGGCTGGAGCTGGAAGAGGCGAGGGAGACCCCTCCGGGCGGCGGAGAAGGAATGCCCTCGAGTGGCTATAAATAACTCGCAGCAGGTGCCGTTCAGGTAAACGTCCATGCTGCAACCTGCAACCTGCAACGTGCCACCTACAAGTGCCATCCTGCGCCTTCCACAGTGTCCAGCAGGATAGTCCGGACAACAAGAAATACAACAGCTCTGGGCCCTTGAGTTCAAGCCGAATGTAAATTTCTGGCTAAAAACAAGGGCCAGGCCGCTCCGAGGAGGTCCTTTTCTCGCAGTGTATGCCAGGAACAGGAGCAGCAGCTCGGGGCTACGTTTTCTTGTGATTAAACGCCGTATGGCCCGCTCATTGTTCTGGTCCCCGCATAAGTGCAAATGAGCTTGAAGGATGAAATATTAAGAGTCGTCTTGGACTCTGGTTTTTTCGCTCCTCGACTCCTCCAGTCCTCGGGGCTTCTCCGCTTCGCTGTTGCCTTTCTGGACTCCCTGCTCCCGCGCCCGATGCGGGCCCGCCACTCATTTGGCCAAATGCAATTTTCGCTAAGAGCGAACATCCTCCGAAACAGACAGACAGCGAAGGAGAAGGGCGGCCACCAGAAGCCGGTCAGAAAGTTGGGCAAGTCAGCAAGTCCACCAGCTTAACAGGCACTTGAAAAAATACTCCGAGTTCATTATCCTTCAGCAAATTAATTGAATGTAGTGTGTAGTAATTGTCAAAGCGAGCGATGGTCCCTGCCTCACACACTGCCCTTGTGTCCTGCCCACAAGGATGTGCGCGTTTCGTCTATATTTTCTAATGGAGTGGAAATTAAATTGCCGGTGTAGTTGGCGGTGACCCCCGTGCTCCGTGCTCCCTGCTCCGTACTCGCTGTGTTCTCCGGGCATTCCCCGGCTCACCATCGGCAACATTTTTGAGAGCAACCCTTTTTTATTTGTGCATGTGGCAAGCTGAAACATTGCAACGTGGCCGCGGCGCTTGACAAAAGTTATGGGGCCCCTAGTGGGTTTAGCGAGTGGGTTGGGTATTGGCAAGGCCAGGGGGCGGAGGGCAGAGGACAGAGGGTAGGAGGAGCAGTGGTCCAGTCGGGTGTAGGCTGGGAAATCGTACTGCTTTATAGAACATGGCCTTATAATATTTAATGGTTCTTCAAAGTGTAGCTACAGAATGGAATGCTGGGGGACTGTGTTGCCTCTTTGACTTCTGGAAGAAGCATCGCAAAGGTGGGCGAGCTGCTGACCACTGCCCACCTGAGCTGGCGCCCTGTTCCTTGCGCTCTCCAGCACTCGAGGTGATTAAATTTCCGCGAGCAGCTGAACAAGGTCCCTTCCCGCACCGCCCTCCTTGGCGCCTCCTTTCCACAAATGGCGAGCAATAAACTAAACGCAGAAGATTACGACTGGGACCCAGCGGAAATGATTCTCAGAAAGACTGGACGAGAGCCTCGGATCAGGCTGCGCGCCTCCCACCCAGGGAAGGAGGCGTGCCCCAGCCCGGGAATTGTAAGTGCAGTTTTATGAGAGCATTTAGCTGATTTGCGAATGGCGGGAAAACTGTTCAGAAAAATATTCAGGACCTTCCGGAGGACTCACTCAAAAGGCATAACTCGTTTCCTCCGCAATTAATATTCACACAGTTTCGGATTTCAATTGGGAACTATCGGAGACATTTGATCCGACACGCAGCCATCTCCAGGAGTATCCTGTTGGCCGCCCCGGGCCCTGCCCTGGCACTGTCCTGTTAGTTGATATGGTTTTCCGCCCGGCGCTAAAGATGCTTTTAGCCAAACGGCAGCAAGGCCAGCAGCAAGGACCTCGCAAAAACGCTGCTACAACTTAAGCTTAGCAATGACAGTGGCAGGGAAGTGGCTGGGAAAGGGGCGGAAGGAGGCAAGGAGCAAGGAGCAGGGAGAAAGGGGCAGGATAAGCAGGAAAACGGAGACAATGCGGAAAATTGTAAGAAACTAAAATTGGCTAAAAGGAATCAGTAGCCAACAGGCGAGTATGTTGATGTCCCCTTCCTTCCCGGCTGTATCCTCTATCCAGGACTAAAGGACGACAGGACTATAGGACTTGTGCCTGGCGTTTGAGGAAAGGAACTCATAAAAGTGAGCAACAAATTTCATTGTTTATGGCTCAGCTTCGACTACATGTGTGCTCTTTTGCAATTTGCTCCGCCATAATGGGGGACCATTTTGCGTGTTTGTGTTAGTGTTTGTGTTTGCGCTTGTATTTGTGTAGTGCGTCCCCCCTCGCAGCGGAGCCCATGGCACTTACCCCCTTCAGCTCGCGCGCATAAATAAAATTAGCTTTATTCTGATCCTAAACCTTAACGGGCCTACTAGGCAGTCTGGCAAGTTGTTCCAGAAGATCTGCGAGGACTTTAAAGAGCCCCTCGACCCCGTCGATCCCGATGCTTGGGGCTAAGGACTAAAGGCAGGACAGGGCTATCTAGATTATCAAAGTTATGTGGAGGTCGAACTACCAGTCTAGATAGTTTTTAAGCGAAACAGACCCCTTGCTCGATTTTTATGCTAGTTGCCATAAATTGTAATGGAATTCGGGTTAGCCACTTCCACCCTCCGGAGCTGGCTGCCCAGGGCGTCCTTTGTTCGATTTATTTTTTATTAATATTTTGCGAGGGCGAGGAGCATAAGCTAGCAAGGCGTGAAATTAAATTCGACTTGCCGCAGCGTCGTTCCGGCCATAGCCGACCTAACTATATGGAGATTTTAGATGTCCCCTTTCGGCGGCGGGAAATGTATGGCGGAACGAGCAGTCTTATCCGTGCAATGGATTTTTACTAGCCAATAAAATTATATTTTCATTGGCCTGCA
Source organism: Drosophila ananassae (assembly GCF_017639315.1). Taxonomy (NCBI): domain Eukaryota; kingdom Metazoa; phylum Arthropoda; class Insecta; order Diptera; family Drosophilidae; genus Drosophila; species Drosophila ananassae. Next base: position 21,836,824 of record NC_057932.1, on the reverse strand, counting down.
GTGGCGGTGGCGGCGGCAGGGGCATGGAGGCCCATCGGAGGCCATCCCGTCTTGCCTTGCTCGGGGAGCCACTTGCCACTAGCGGCTGTTGCCCCTCCGAGGACTGAGCAGCGACTGAAGTCGAGCGAAAGGTCCTTGCTGAAGGACCTCACCACCGTGTGGTGGAGTTGGGCAACAGTGGTGGAATCGGCTCGGGGAAGGAGCCACAGGTGGCTGCTGGAAGGACTGGAAGGCCCCGCCGAAAGTGTCTTGGCAACGAAGACTCGGAGGTATTTTTCGAGTTTATTTTCCCAATTAGTCCTGGCAGGACCTGGGAATTTTTCATTCATAACAAATAACTCGATGAAATATTTACTGTATTTCCTATTTCACCTGCACGGAGCTATTCCAGAAGCATTCGGTTTGATGGCCGGCTTGCAGAATTCCCGGCCCAGCAAACCGTATTTATCGAATAAATGCCCACAGTGTCCTGCGGGGCAGGAGCTGCAGAGCGACCCAGCATCGGAAGGAAGGAAGGAAGGCCTTTTTTCGTTCGACAATCAAATTGAAATCTAATGAAAAGTGTGCAACAAAAAGGCGACCTGCACCCGACCACTCCTATTCTCCGATTTGGCACACATTTTGCTCTGTTGTTGAAAATTAATATATTTTAAATATTCAGAAATGCCCCACTGGCGATGGGGGCTGGGGGCAGGTGAGCACAATAACGAAATGAAAAAGGCCTCCAAAATACTTTAACAAATACCGAAAACCGACATTTCACCAACTGCATATTACGTTATGCATATTTCATTTATGGCCAAAATAAATACATAAATACATATGTAAAATGCAGGCTCGCAGACCTGCAAAAAGAGCGACCGTGGGCCAGGTCACATTTCCCGCCAACAGTATCGATGGGCCCCCGGAACTGGACTCGACTCTAGTGCCTCCGCAGTGGATTATGGTCAGCCCTGCCCTTGGACTTCCTCCGCCACTCACCTCCTAATGAGCACCATTGGACCATTATTGGGTGCGAAGTGCGGACATGTCCCACGGTTCCTGTAAATATTTGCTGCTAAGCCGGACGCCCATGGCTCCCATCCAGCAGGCCCGGCCGGGAGGGCGGAGTTCATTGCATCTACATCTGTCGACATTTTTGCATTTAATGCCATAAAAGTTTATCTGGCAATGTGTCGTCGGGCGGGCGGGGAGGCTACTTTTATTTTCAGTATTTTAATTAAATAAAAATTTATTTGTTTGTGCAGACGGGCGGCCGGGCGAGCGGACGGCCGGCAGGAGGGGCGAGTCAACGAGCTTAATTGAGACCATTTTGTGCAAATTTGGGCCTGGCTTACAGTTCTCCGAGCCGCCTCGACTCGGCCCGAATCCACACTTTGCTTAATTAATCACACAGAAGTGGGGCCAGAGGGCCGGGTCGGACTCCGGAATGATCAGCAATTACTGACGGCACACGGAAAGTAGATCTCCGTGATGGTTCTGGGAGGGTTCTGGGATGAGTCCGACCTCTCGGCCCGGCCAGCGGTTCTCTAGGGTTAGGTAATACCCACCGCAATGGGTATCCGAAGGTTCCCTACTCCGCATTTTTTTCGGGCCGGCTTATGCGCTTTTCGGTGGATTTTTTCCGTTTCGGTTCCGGTTTTTTAAATGTCGGTGCCGAACCGCACCATACATTGCATCCGGAGTGGAAAGCGAGTGTCTTTTTTCTTTCTGCTGGCGCTTGTTTGTTTATTTGTATCTCGCTCGCTGTTGACTTTTGGTTTCGTTTGGCCGCTGCCGTTTTTTGTTGTTAGTGGCGCGATAAACATATCAAGAAAATGTTTAGTTTTTATCCGCTTTTCGAAACAACAGCTCCGCTCTTCGCTGCCTATTTTTGCACTGCCGCGAAAGTAATGGCAATTAAAGCCGGTGATTGTGGCTGTTTTTGATGGGTCGTAAGTGCTGCTCTTTTCGCGTTTTTTATCGCATCCCCCCTCCGGCAAAAGCGCATCAATTAGCGCGGCTATTACATAAAAACCTCTGCTTTTTAGCGCCCAGGCCTACTGGGCGCCCAGGTGTCTGACTGCTGGGCTGCCAGAACCTCCAGCACCCAGAACCCAGAACCCAGGTCCAAGATCCGAGATCCGAGACCCTCAGCAGCGAGTACTCACAACCTCCCAGTCTTACGGGCCAATTACACCTGATTACACATGTCTGGCCCAAGGTTCGAGGCGGGTACTTCAGTGTCCATTACTCCGGCGGTTATGCAACGCCAAGGGGCAGCTCTGAGCTGCCTCGGCCGAGCTCTTAACGTGGCTTTTGCAGCTTGTGCCGTTGGCGGTTACAACAAAACTTACTTTACAGCTCCGCCGTTGCGGTCGCAGTCGCAGTCGCCGTCGCAGTCGGAGCCGGCGACTGCACTTCTCGAAACCCGGCTTACGACAGTGGACCGCATGAGCGGAATATGGCTTTCAAAGAAATCATATTCACTGGGGCTTGGGGGTCCGAGACACATAGCTTCGAGCCTACATGGGCACAGCTCTGCTCACATTTTCTTCCACTGTACTCGGTTCAGCCCAATACGCTTGGTCGCTGTCTCTGCCTCTGTCGCTGCTTCAGCCTCAGCCGCGGTCGCAGTCGCAGTCGCAGCCGCTTTTTTGAGGCTGCACAAAGTTTAAACAATTTGGCGTTTAGTTCTCCTTCGCGTGCGCCAAAACCAAGTGGGCCAACAAGTCGTCCAATCCGCCTGAGATCGTGATTCGAAATCCAGATATCGAAAGTGAGTCTTATTTTTTTTGTGTGCCTCGAGCGCCCAGCAAGTGCTCCCTAACAGTGCGTACTATGTGGCAAGCGGTCTGACCATTAACCCCTGAGAGGCGTTGAGGAAACATCTTGGCCAGTGTGTCGGGGAAGTTGCTAATTGCTGTCCCAAGTTCCAAGTGGCATGTCACTGGCGCCTTCGAGAGGCAACACCCCCCGTGCCAGCCCGATAAGTGCTTCTCAGTGGCTTTGCATTTTTAATAAATTCCATTCGTCGAATTGGAGTCAGATCGCTGGCCGGATCGCCTTGCTCCGGATTCGAGTTCGACGGGTCGGGAGATATCGCGCCGATAAGGCCAGCACGGCCATCGAAGTCTTCGGCGACCTTGAAACGCACTATAAAGATAAACAGACGAATTCCACGCCGAGAGATCAAAGACGAATAGCTTTTCGAAAGGCTTGTTTGGATTTCTTGTTCGCGAGTCGCGAGTCGCAACTCGCAGCGGCAGCGGCAGCGGCGGCGCATGCGCAGCAGCGTGTAAACACTGTTGACCCAATTGTCGGGCTCCGCTGGCCACGCCCCTCGCGGCCGCCCCCCGCGGCTGTGGAGCGAGTGCAGTTGGTTATTCAACGCGGCCTGTGCAGTCTGTGTGCCAGCGCTGGAGGTTGGAAAACTGGGGGGCGGGCAGGTGCAGTGCAGTAGTACCGGGTACCCGCCAGCGGAGACATTAAGAAACCCTGTTTACGTGCAACATTTTTGAACGAAAACGTTCGTGAATCATCGCTTTCCAATTAGCCCAAATTCGCCCAGCTCTGGGGCCCACAGCCCGAAAAACACGAACGCTGTCGGCCTTCACTCATCAATTAGCAATTGTCACCTGTCAGTGTCGGCGCATCGGTCTTACCTGTGACCCCCAGGGCCCTCCCCGCTCCCCTGTTGACCACAAAAATATTGGGCCCAAAGCGGCGGAGTTTTGGTGAGAGCCGCCGCAAAAACGGCCAACAACGTCGCTTTGTTGGCCTCTGTTGTGTTTTATGCATGAAAGTCAAGGTCGGCCTCTGATAGTTGTGGCATGATTAGCATTTGATATTTTGTTTTCAATTTCTGCTTTGGGGCTCGTTTATATTGTGTTTTCCCCGATGGCGCATTTTACGATTATTATATGCGCGGACGGAGGTGCCAAGTGGTTGGCCAAGACGCGACTACCTGCGAGGCGACCCTGCCCATTTCCCCAGAACAGGCACTTCTCCTGTGTCCTGGCAGCCCGGCTGGGAACCTGGCCAGCTGCTGGCAGGACAATCACATGTGTTTATACAGCATTAGAAAGCGCGGGGAGTTCGGGGGAGGCTGGGATTAAAAATTATACGGAAAGTTCGTATTTTGCGGAATGGCTTAGAGTGCAGCCCTCCCACAGCACCCATTCCTCATATCAATATGTTTGCTTTATTTATTGACTCGCCTTCGTTGTGCGATATCCTCGCGGCAGGATGCCGTCTTCTGACAGTTGGCACGTAGCCGGGCCAGGACGACGGGGCGTATACGTATTATAAGTTATGAGCTGGCCCCGGCGATCACGTACACGGCCCGATGGCTGACTGAGTGGGGGCTGGGAAGTCCCCTCTATCTCCCACTACCAGTCCCCCCCCTCCCAGAAGTCCTGCATATAATAATGTTAATGCCAAACAATTAAGTAGCCCGGAGTCCTCTCAGTTTCGGATTTAATTACAATTGCAAGCAATTTCTGCTCCAGCGACAAGCCAAACACCATGTGTTCTCCTCTTTCCAGCCGGCCATTAGCGGGGGAAAAACAGACCAGAGTTCCGGAGGCAGGGAGGGCAGGGGTCAGATGGCAGATGGCAGGTCAGGGGTCAAGGGTTGCGGGCGGGCGGTCAGCTCCACGCGCTGAGAAAAGCAATTTTCCGGTTGAGTTTACAAATGGCGGGCGCGGCCAGTGCTGACAATAAATGATATATCACTAAGTCCGGTCACCTTTATGCGATGCCCCAAGTAAACACACTCTGTGCCACATTTAAGTGCGGCGGGGGAGGGGCTGGCTGGCTGCTTGTGTGGCTTGGCTTCTGTGTGCGTGTGGCTGTGTTCTAGGGGAGTCCTGCTGCCCCCGCTTCCCCTGGAATTCGTGCCCGTCCCCGTTAAGCTGTGATTGCATTAAATGTTTATTGTCCGAGCTCTGATTTCTGGCGGATTAAATTAGCCGGCGGAGCGTTCTTTCGGAGCTATTAGGCATCGGAACTAGCATCTTACTACTCCTTCCATTTCTTTCCGAGTTTAAAACACAACTACTCCAGATTCCCCCACAGCCCTCACCTGAGTGCCGAATATTCATAAATGCTCGCCATTTATTGCCAGGCCACTCTCGTCCTGTTCCGGGGTTTGTTTGTCGTTACACCTACACCTACACCCCGCACACCCACACCCCACACCCCACACCCCACACCCCATACCCCACTCACCAACACACACCCACGCACACTCCGACAGACACACAATTCCGAGGACAGTTATGAATGGCAATCCATTCGCTTAATGGAATTTCGTGTTGTTTAACTTTTACGTGGCTCCCAGCTTGTGGGTGGGGCGGGAAGCGGGGGGCAGGGTGTGGCATGTGTGTGTGTCCTCGGGTCAGCTAGGGTCGCCCCCGCCCCGCTCCCCCCCGGCCATGCCTCCTGGAACCCTCCAACATCATCGTAAAGCTTTATTAGCATTTATTATTCAAGACTTTGCCTCGGTCAAGTTTGTGTCTGTTTTAGTTTTATGATCGCTTCCGACTCGACACCTCACCTTAGACAGCCCCCCCTCCCATCCAGCTGCCCCCTCACCACCACCTGCCCCCTCCCATTCCATCCCATGCCCCTGACCCCTCCACCCCTGGCCAGAGCTGGCTGGCTTTAATTTCAATAAACGCACATTTTATGACTGCCCGGGTTTATGGGCACGTTGGATTTATTTATTTTTCATTACATTATGCCGAGTGCGGCCCTCCAGGCTTTAGACTCCCCCTCGCCCCCCTGTGGCAGGCAGGAAAGGGTGCGTGCGTGTAATGAACAAAAATGGCCGAAACTCTGCCACATGTAACTCGATAATTTCGCAAAAGCACACGCAGAACACAGGAATCGAAGCTCTGAAACCGAAACTGAAATCGAATTCGCATTTCGAAATTGGGGCATGGGGCATGGGGCATGGGGCATGGGGCATGGGGCATGGGGCAAGGGTCGTGCCCTATGCAGGTGCAGGACAAAAGTGACCAAGTTGTGTGTGCCGCAGGGGCCCGCTGCAGCTACAAATGTTGATAAGATGCCACCGATTCGCATAATTTGTGCTGCCCCTCCGAGTCGGGCACAGTGGGCTCCAGGAGTGCGGCACCTCCAGTTTTATTTGAAAATCGAATAAATTGGAACAAGGACATAACTGGGAGAATCGTCCTCGAAACTCCAAACGAAACATATTACATATTCAAGGGATTTGACTCTGCTCCCAGCGGGCACTGTAGGGGAGTGTGTCCCGTCCCCGGGACACCCTCTCGAGCACACATGCACTTGCCGACAACACACACTGGCAGCGGCGCACTCACACACCCACAGGTTCCCAAAGCGCTGCCGGCGTCGCTGCCAGCTCAGGGACATATCGAGGACATTTAAATCGCTCTTAAGTCTCGTTTAATTGGTACTTAGCATGCAAATGCAAAATGAGGCGAGATCCTAGGCAGCAATTGTCGCACTGCCCCCCCGCCCCCCTGCCGGCCGCTCTAGCTCCAGCTCCGCCTAAGCCTCTCTTTCTGGCAGGACCTCCGACGCTGTGGCTCCTGCATGTGTATCATTAGTTACATGAACAATATGCCAGGCACATCGTCAGCTTGAACTGCTTGGGTCTGCCAGGACTCAGGACTCAGGACTCGGGACTCACTCCCCACTCCCCCGTTTCTCACACACATGCAGGGCTCGGAGAGTGTTGGAAGCAACACTGCGAGAAACAAGCGCGGACAAGGGGGTGGCCCTGCTTCGGGGCAGCCTGCGCTTCTCTCAGTGCAGGAGCAGGAGCCGGAGCAGGAGCAGGAGCTTGAGAGAGCGCCGAGCAACGAACCGGAGCACATTGCAGGGCATTGCATCAAATCAAATCAAATTTAATTGAAATGCCATGCAAAAATATTTTGAGAGAGACGAGCGACGCAAATTGATTGATTTTTGGTTCTCACTCTGGTCTTGCCCGACAGTCCAATTCGAATGGCACGCCCCTCCCCTCCCCTCCCGCCACCGCCAGCAGCCAGGACCACTCATTGATATAATTACAAAGTTTTGTTGGCCGGTTGATGAGCCAGTTGGAAAACATAATCAAGAATGCGTTGGCCAGAGCCACTACCACTCCCACTGCCACTGCCACTGCCACCGCCTCCCGCCCACAGTCCTTGGCCGAAAAAGTTTTAATTTCAAATGAAGTTTGAACAAGCCAGTGGAGCGGCGGGGCGGGGGAGGGGACGGAGGCAATAAAATAATCAAAGCGTGCACAAAAGTGCAACGAAAATTGCCGAAAAACTGGTAACAAAAGTAAGCAAAATAGAGAAGAAATGGGATAAAGGACGAGGAGTGAAGCCGACTGGGCAGGGACGCCGAGTGGAGGGGGGGGAATCGCTGAAAGGACTAACAGATACCCAAGGAGGATAGTTTTCAGATAGTCAGATGATATCTGACAGATACTGCGACTCTACAGTCGCAGCTACCCGAGCTGCTCCTGGCAGGGTGCTCCAAAGGGTTTCCAGCTGCGGGCCAAAGCAAATTTACCTGAAGAAAGCCAGGACGAGTGGCTTTGGCGACGGACAGTCGCCGGTGGGGAGCGGGGAGGGGGCAAATCTACTCAAAAAATGTCCAAAGTACAGGACGAACAAAATGCCAATGCCGTTAGCCGGCGAGTAATGAGAGTCGGCGGGACAGGGAGAGCGGGGGGCGGGGAGCAGCGGAGGGAGGGAGAGTCAGAACGGCTATTATGCGCCATTAGGGCATAATTAAAATGCCCAAGGTGGGGGGCGGGGGGAGAAGCCAACACCAAATACGGACAAGACACCGATAATGACAACACTGTGGAGAGGGGGGGAGGGGCAGGAGAGAGGATGAGACCGAAATGGATGCACTCGGAGAACGCTAAGTGGGGATTCTGCAACAGCTATTAGTTATCTCAAAGTATGCATATCTTGAAGATTTTAATTGAGGTTAAAAGATACAAAATAATAATAATTATAATAATATCGAGCCCACCCTAATACGAGTAATGGGTTAAGAAATTCAAATGACAAAAGAGAGACGAAAATGAATCTTGCAACTCACACGCAACTGTACTTCAATCGCTGGTTTCCACCTCCCCGTTCGTGGAGATGCAGCTGTCTCGCTCGGCATCCGTATCTGCGGGATTGCCGCCCACACACTCACGTACGCGAACGCGAATACGCGAAAGGAGGAGAGCAAGAAGGAGAACCGACGCGAATAGTAAGAAATTAACTCAGCAATCGCTGTACAGACGAGTAATTGTTTCGAGAATGGGTTCTAGGATGGTCTGTCCCCTGTTTTCATCCTGTTCCCCCCACGGAGCACTGAAATCCGCGACTTTAGAACAGCTAACCGGCTCATCCGGACAAACACTCGCGTTTTCCTTTCGAGGACACTGGCACTCACTTTTAGACGACGGATCTGTTCTAATGGAGATGACTTGTTCCTATTTGATAGATTTAAATCAGATTTCCAATAAGAAATCGCTTTGAGAAACCAACGCCAAACTTTCGGATGCGGACGAAGAAGGAAAATGGCTGCGATCGGCAACTTCAGATGCAACCTGTTGCACGGCCAGAACGAGAGCGTGGTGAGAATGAGAGTGTGGTGAGAACGGGAGTGTGGAGAGATTGAGAGCGTGAGAGCAAGAGAGCGTAGGAAAGGGAAAGGAGCCTCCTTCGGCCACACTACCCACTAGCGAGGAAATCCCATTCGCAGTTTGGCGCGAAAGGGAAATTATTTAAGCTTGAGTCTCAAATGCCCTGATGTCCTCCAGCAGAGATACAGCCTTCCTCACAGAGACCCCTTGCTCGATAAATACTCCAGGGAGTTCGCACTCCATCCTTTTTCTCAGTCCATCAATCTGAGCAATGAATTTTGGCAATTAAGCAATCACTTTGCTCATGTCCTGGAAGCGGCTAAGAAAGAGCGGCAACGGGAGGGGGCTATCCTTCTGCCCGAAAGACTCTGGCTGCTCCAGAGTGAACACTCCCTCTTCCAAACCCGAAAAAACTCCCCAACTCAACTCAATGAAATGTTTGTTTATTTTTTTGATGCAGCAATAGAAGCTTCTCCAGATCCTTCCTTGCGCCCCACCTCCTCCTCCTTGCGCTCCAACAGTCAATCTATAGAAATAAGGATATGCATATGCTCCTGCCAGAGTGTCTTTGTGTGTGTGTGTGTGCAATTTTATAGCACAGATAAAGGTTGGACGGGGGAGGGAGCGCTCTCGAAAAAGCAAAAGTTTTCACTTCAAGTACTATTTTCGCTCTGCTTTCTCATTTTTTGCTCCCAAGTTCCTTTATTTTTCGTTTCTCCAATTCCCGTTATGGTGTTGTTGGTACTTTTATGGCAGTTGTTGTATCATCATTCGCCCGGCAAAAGAGTTTGGAGCACTTGAGTAGCATTAAAGCATCAAGCGATTGTCTACGGAAAGGCAATTGACTCGCCCGCTCCCGGGGAGAGTACGTGTGTGGGAGCAGCAGACTCCGAATTGGTTGCCCGGGCGATGGGGGAGAGCGGACAGGAGCAGTCCGGGAGCAGTCCCCGTAAAAAGGACCTAATGCACTGCCCGACTATAATGGTATCCATAGAGAGGAGTTCCCAACAAGTTCAATATTACCAGCACCCTTTGGGGGTTTATTACTCAGTATTATTATTAAAATATTGTGAAAACAGTTGTATTATGTCCTTTTGTGGCCCAAAGGCCATTGCATTTTCCAATTCAGCATAATCGGGCATAAAAATAACTTTTTATCATCTGCTTTGGCATTGAAATAATTTAAATTAGTTTCGGAACGCACTGCAAATTATGGCCAAGCAATTAAGCCGACAATTTCGAGCCATAGAGCCCGGGGCTCCGGCCGCGACTCCCTATTAACGGACTCTAGCCCGGAGGGGCTTACGAGGCGCCACACACGACGCCCGAACAGGTGACACCCAAAACCCAAAACCCCAAACCAAAACCGAAACCCTAAATGCCATTTGAATATTTTTCCCAGTTGAGGGGCAGGGGCAGGGAGCCAGGGGGTCGCACAGAAAAGCAATTAAATTGTAAAAATTTATTAAGCTACTTTGGCAATTTTCCTAATTATATTCATTATAAAAACAGCGATTTTCCCACAATTCGGGGCTTTTGTTTCTGCTGCGAAAAAGGGGGCTACAGTTTGTAAGTTTCGGTCTCTGATGCATTCTTTTCGGGGCTCTCTCCTACGCAATTATGCAAAAATAGCTGGGGGATTTCGGACGTTAGGGATACAGAGAAGTGCCAAATTAATAACAAACTCCTTCCCCCTTAGTCACGCCCCACTGTCACCGCAATTTCAGCATTTCCCCGCCCCTGGACCCCCTTTATTATTGACGTCTGCTTTCGCCATATCCGCGTTTCCATTTCCATTTCAATTTTGTTCTTCTGCCCTTCTGTGTACGACCCCCTTTCGGGCTGCCACTGAACATGATTTATGCATCGGGGGCGTGGCTCCCTATGTCCCTATATATTTTTCTGGCCGACGACAGCTCCTGTCGCGGATCGATGCAGTTTGCCAGGAATTAATCACTTAAACGACTACAATCTTGTGCCACTTTCCAGGATGCACTTCGGAGGAGACGGGAGGAGGATGGCGTTCACTCTTTTGGTGGTCGGCGTCCTTGTAGGGCTGGCCCTGGCCCAGGGCGCAGGCCAAGGGGCTGCCCAGGACTCGCCCCATGTCCGGCACAAGCGCGGCATCTTCTGGGACTTTTTCCAGAAGATGGTCATCACGAAGAACCTGATAGTGGATGTAAGTATCCTTAGTCCTCTTCTGCCGTAACCCTAAGCTACTCTGACCTTCTAACCTTTTGACCTTCAATTATTACCTATTCAAGCAATATGTGGACACACGGAACACCCTGAACGACGTCTACAACGTGGTGAACGAGCAATTCAGCGATCCTGGACCAGCCAAGCCCACGAGCAGCCCTCGCGTGACCACCGAGAAGCCCGTAAGATCATCCGGGTTACTCCCTAAAGACACTATTAACTGAATTCGAAATCTCCCCAGTCCATCAGTGGCGAGGAGAGCGGAGGGGACAGCGAGGAGCCCCCCACGACAACCGAGTCCTTCTCCATCTCGAGGTACGAGCTGGGCAGGCTCCTGGGGAGGAACTTCCGGGGCCTCCAGCGCCTGGCGATGAGCGAGTTCAGCACGGCCCTCAACGTACGTAGTGGCATATCGAGCCGGAAATGCAGGTCCTTCCACTCACCCCCTCTCTACTATCCTTTTAGGCCACCAAGTACAACCTGGCCGAGTACAAGGCCGAGGCGGACAAGCAGTTCGCCAACAGCCTGGCCGTCGAGAAGAAGAACAAACTGAAAAGTCTCAAGGGCTGACACTGAGCCGGGCCACGCCCCTTCCCCAAGTGCCTGATAGTTGTCTCTGTGATAGGCTGCTCCTCCATTTTTCTATTACTCCATAACTTTATTTATTTAATGGTTTTTTTTCGACTGTATCTGTATTGAATAAAATGGGGAAAGTGTCCCCGAACGCATACGGACTCGTGTCTACGACTATTGTGCGTCAAATTAAAAAGTTTTCTTTCATAATTTTATTGATAAACTTTTATTCAAAATAAAGCAAGTAAAAACAGGAGCCAGTCAAAACCAGGAGCGGGCGACAAAGGACCAAACCGGAAGCCAAAAGGGAAAACTGCAGTGTCTCCAAAAATGGGGACAGATTTCTCCATAAAATAATTATGTTTAAGGTCTTAAGGTCCTAGCTATTCCTTGTTCCATCCTGTGCTCTAGATGTCCTTCATTTTGCTGGAAATATATTTTTTTTTAGAATTATATTTATGAGAAGAAGCATTTTTCTCAGTGGGGGCTTCCCTATATCCCACACATGGCTGCAACTTTGTGAAATCGAAGTAAAGTTGCAAACAAATTCAAACGGCAAAACTTGCCAAAATACAAAGACAGTTTTGTGTCTGGTCCTGGCCCCCCTCCAGGACCTCCTCGGGCCCGCATGTCCTGCGCAGGAGCCGGGCCCCCGCATAGTTAGCAGAAACCACTAAAAGTGTCATAATTCGATGCCCATGAGATGGCTGTCTCGAAAGTACGCTGGCCGACAAAACTTTGGCGGTAATGACTGTCGCAAGCCCTCACCGCCCCACCCCTCCTCCTGCCAGTGGGCTGGCCAACTGTGCGTATGAGCAACCTGGCGGGGCAAGGCCTGGGAAAGGCGTCTGCAAAGTTCTGGCCGGGGAAACAACGGAAAAGCCAAAAAATACCAGGAAACTTATCGAAACTGGCGAGCAGTTGCAGTTTCTGCATCTGCCGGGAGGTATTTGCCAGATAAACAGATTCCTATACACTTTAATGCTTATTTCTGGGTACTCGGAGAGCTCTGCTGGAGCTGGGAATGTGTTCAACAACTTCTTAGCCGATAAAAGTCTAGTTCTCAGCTCATTTCGTGTCAGAACTATTTATGAGTGATTCAAACAACAAAACAATTAGTTCGAGCTCCGAAACAAGATCAACTAACTACCCGAAACAGCACTAAAAAGCGAGTGCGGAAGCTCTAGATCCATAAAAAGTGCTTCGCTGAAATGGATGAGTAATTTCTGGCCTGAAATTATCGCCGATTTGCACCAATTATCTCTAATTCGATCAGTGTCAACTGGGGAATTGTAAGTGCCGAGGCCTGTCATCCCATTCGTATGCCGGAGGTGTTCCGGCCTTTATTTTCGAATCGGCCTAGCGGGAAATTTTCATTGCGGCAGTCACACTCATAAATAAACAAACACCAAACAAACAATAAAGTGCAGCGAATCGAAATGTCAAGATCAATGGAGAATCAATCCAGAATTCGATTAAGGTATTCCGCTTAGGAATCAGATGAGTATTGACGGAACTATGATCTTCGGTTGGAGCCATAAACGCCAACTCTCACTTTTGAAGGGAGCACTATAGGAAAAATTTACAAAAAATGGATTTGAAATTTCACATTCAGGTTTTGATGCAGATCGATGGAGAATCAATCCAGAATTCGTTTAAGGTATTCCGCTTAGGAATCGGATGAGTATTGACGGAGGTATGGTCTTCGGTCGGAGCCACATGCCCCAACTCTCACTTTTGAAGGGAGCCCCATAGGAAAAATTTACAAAAAATGGATTTGAAATTTCGCATTCAGGTTTTGATGCAGATCGATGGAGAATCAGTCCAGAATTCGATTGAGGTATTCCGCTTGGGAATCGGATATACATCGACAGAGGTATGGGGATCGTAAGGGGTCCTATATTCACAATTTCTCAAGGCTGCTCCATGGAATTGAGAATGGATCCACCAATCGTAGATCAATTGTCTAATACCCTTTTGCCTCAGTTCCCCAGAAAGCCCTCTATGGCGTTAAATTATAGCTCTGTATTTAAATTTGGTTAAAAAAAGTTAAAGCCCGTTTTAAAAAGAACTCACGGCTCCTGAAATTAGAGGTCTGTATTATTATTTAGTCGCGAGCCCGTCATGGTGCCTGACCAGCAGCAGCTGGGCTATATAATTTGGAGCGATGGAGATTGGAGGCTTTCTAAACGTAAGGGAACAATACGTTCTATTACAGAACTGTTTATTTTTTGTCGTTATTTGTTCCCGTGAGCTCCGAGCTGTTGTATCTGGAAATCGTTTCCACGAAAAGTTAATTTGAATAATTGCGAAGCGAACTGTTGATCACTCCGTCACTCTGTTCGGGGTATTTGTTGATATATATGTTTCGGCCGCATGATAATTCAATTACGCCTTATACTATTATTTATTTATTTGAGTATTTGCTCCGGCCTCGTTCTCAGACTTCGGCTGAGACTGCTGGCTGAGCCTTGACCTCACTTGATTCGATTAGCTTCGAGTTGATAAACAGCGATCTGCGATCCCCGTCCAATCATTAGACTGATTCGCTGGCAAGACAAAGGCATGATTCCAACTTTCGTTAGGTGTTTATTTTCAAATACATCACATGAAAAAAATTCAAAAAAATTCTGAGCCAAAACAATCTTATGCAATCCTCCTCAGAGACTGAGACCCGGGTGCGTTCTGGTCCGCCTAGAAAAAAGGGTTCACGGAAGGTTAACTTGACCCTCGGCAAAGCCAAACGGAAGACTGACCTCACAGGGCAGGCGGCGGCGAAGGGGCGATTGGGGCCAGGGGCACCTTCTCGGTGGGGGCGTCGTAGGGCACGGCACCGCGGGGGGTCGTCGAACCCTCGTCCGAGAGCTTGTGCTTCAGGACATCGTACTGGTGAGCCACCGACTGGCCGAGGTCCTTGGCGCCGTCGCTGATCTTGTCCGCGTAGGGCTTGGCCGCCTCCGCCACGTCCTCTGCCCCCTGCTTAACCTTGCAGCCGAGGTTCTTGAAGAAGTGGGTGAAGTCACTGTCCTCCGGCTTCTTGCCGCCATCACAGTCGGCACGTTCCGCGTTGGCCTCTCCGGACATCGCCAACACCACCAGACCCACCAAAGACAGCACCACCAGCGATTTCATCTCGACAGTTTCAGATCGGACACGCGACTGACCGCTCGGTGTCTCTGGGCCCCGTAAATAGGCTGGAGAGCTCACGATCCGGTCTCCGGGCTCTCGGGTCTCGGGTCTCTGATCTCGGTTCTCAGATCTCAGATCTGCGGCAACCGGTTCCGCTGCTCCTCCCCTCCTCGGTGCCTCCTCTCAATCGTTCAAAAGTCGAAATCAAGTTGCGTTCGAGTGAGCAGCTTGTTTGTTTTCATACCCTAGGAAGTAGTGTTTCGATTCGGATGTTCCCAATAGAAATAGAGTTCGCTGCCCCTCTGTTGGCTAGTGTGACAATCTTATCATTAGTCTGGTAGCTATGGAGCTAGCTACATACATATGTATATTCAACTGAATCCTATGACCTAAACGGAGGAACACATTTCAAAGTATAGGGTATATAAAGTTCGTCTCACAGCAGACTGTTCTGGCTTCCATTTTCAATGAAAACTGCCCAAGGCGGAAAAATTGAGACTGTCTCATTGACAAGTCCATAATACGCAGAAACAAATAATGAACACAGACGAGATCTCGAGATCTGATCAAAAGAAACAACAAGTCCACAAAACGAACGATTCTGAGAACTACATAGATCTATGTTTTTATTTTTCACAAAAGTCGCGACAATTAAGTTAGGAGATTTCATTTTTACGAACTCTTCTCCGCGGGGCTTTTTCCTGGGAGCGGCATCCCCGCTTTCGGAGCACAAGGGGGCTTCAGTTTACGTGGATTGGCCCAGTAGATGCAGCAGCCACGGTGATCCCTCCAGCGGCATCCTATGCCCGTCCAGACGCTGGCTCCAGTGCAGAAGAATCCAAGGACTATGAGTAAGGACACGAGCGTGAGTGCGCAGGTGCTCAGGAGGTGCATCTTGGCCGAGCTGCAGGCAATTGGCAATTAAACCAAGTGTCGGGGCCCCTGGAACGCGACTCCCTTGTGATTCGTTCAAAAGTCGAAATCAAGTTGCGTTCGAGTGAGCAGCTTGTTTGTTTTCATACCCTAGGAAGTAGTGTTTCGATTCGGATGTTCCCAATAGAAATAGAGTTCGCTGCCCGTCTGTTGGCTAGTGTGACAATCTGCTCATTAGTCTGGTAGCTATGGAGCTAGCTACATACATATGTATGTATATTCAACTGAATCCTATGACCTAAACGGAGGAACACATTTCAAAGTATAGGGTATATAAAGTTCGTCTCACAGCAGACTGTTCTGGCTTCCATTTTCAATGAAAACTGCCCAAGGCGGAAAAATTGAGACTGTCTCATTGACAAGTCCATAATACGCAGAAACAAATAATGAACACAGACGAGGTCTCGAGATCTGATCAAAAGAAACAACAAGTCCACAAAACGAACGATTCTGAGAACTAGATCTGTGTTTTTATTTTTCACAAAAGTCGCGACAATTAAGTTAGGAGATTTCATTTTTACGAACTCTTCTCCGCGGGGCTCTTTCCTGGGAGCGGCATCCTCGCTTTCGGAGCACAAGGGGGCTTCAGTTTACGTGGATTGGCCCAGTAGATGCAGCAGCCACGGTGATCCCTCCAGGGGCATCCTATGCCCGTCCAGACGCTGGCTCCAGTGCAGAGGAATCCGAGGACTATGAGTAAGGACACGAGCGTGAGTGCGCAGGTGCTCAGGAGGTGCATCTTGGCCGAGCTGCAGGCAATTGGCAATTAAAACAAGTGTCGGGGCCCCTGGAACGCGACTCCCTTGTGATTCATTCTCGGCTCCAAAACCGGATCGGAGTTGCATTCTGTTTGTTTATTTTTGGCCAAGAACCGACCACAGAGTGTTGGGAAAAGTTCAGAAGAGAAAGTCACCAGAACTGAGTCATCTTCAGCCACTAACTCATCTTAGTACTGCAGTATCTTGGGGTGTTTATTAAGTAAATAAATTATTTTCGACGCAAACTCTGCGATACAAGGAGCTCTAAGCCACTACTTCTATTAATTAAGTTAGGGATTTGTGTCTACTTCTATGAGCTAATAGTACAGGCTACTTTGTGGTCTCCGGGACAAAGTCCACTTCGTTAGCCTGATCCTCCAGCCAGTCCATGGGGACGGGGGGCGCCGAGGTGGTGAGCTCCTCCTTGGGACTACTCTCCTTGGGTGTGGAGGGGGATGGAGATATATCTGTGGTGCTGGAAACCTCCTCCTGGTCCTTGTGCTTGTCCGTGTCCATGTCCTTGTCCTTGTTCTTGTCCTTGTCCTGGGTAAGCACACTCACCAGAATGTTGAAGCGCTGGAAGAGGGAGCGAGTGACGTCGCGGGCCTTCTCCTCGAGCAGCTTCGCCTCCTTCTCGATGTTAGCTATCCAAGGCTTGGCCTTCTCCAGGGTGCACTGCACGCTGAGGACGAACTTGTTGACCTCGCTGGGACTGGGGGTGGTGGCATCCGCCTCCTCCGCTGCCGACTTGGCTTCAGATCCGCAGACTATAGCCGCTGCCTGCAGTTGGCCGATCAGGCAGAGCCCCAAAAAAAATAAAACAGCCATCGAATTAGTCATCGTTCTCCGGTTTCTTGGGCTTCTTGAGTTGGGTGTCTTGAGTCTTTCGATCGCCGATCTGGTGTTTCTCCTTCGAGGTCCCAAACGCGACTAAAACCCGTTTGCAGTCACTTGACCAAGTTCTTGGGTAGACTGGGCTGGGCCTAGGTTCCAGCTGGGTTTCGGAGCTCGCCTCGTCGAGAAAGTCGTCGGGCGACTAAAGTGCATTTGGATCCAAGCCCCGATATAGACAGAGAAAGAAGGTGCTCCCGGGAATTCTCCAGAAAAGAAAAGGGAAAGAGCAAGCCGAGCGAGTGAATGTTTTATGCAATAATCCAAACCATCAAAGTATTCCCTGGAAGATTCGCATAAACATAAATCAACTGACATGACTCATAGCCATACTTTGCATTTAGATTAGAGGGAATTGAATAATACGCTCTGGGTCTGACTAGTCCCCTCCTCCAGCCCAACTAGAAAAGGAGGAGCACCTCAACAAGACAGAGAAGAGAGACCCAAACTTGAATTCTTTCACATTCTGTTTTTATTCACATAAAAAAATAATAGGAAAATAATAAAAAAAAAATCTTAACGTCTACTGGGCAGGGTCGAGCCCTACTTCCTCAACTTGCTGCAGTTGCCCAAGGCGTCCAGGATGTGGCCGTGGCCGCACTGCTGCTCCCCCTTGAGGATGTCCGGGTTGATGATCTCCACGTTGGCGAGAAAGCCGCGGTCCTTGCTCATCTCCTCGGCCGAGTCCTTGGCCAGCTTGTCGCGGAAGTCGTCAAAGCGGTCCTTCAGGTCCGAGCCGAGGACCTTGGCCTTCTCGCCGAGCTTCTGGGCGCCTTCCTTCAGCTCGGCGCCGAGATCCTTGGCCTTCTCGCCAAGCTTCTTGGCGCCCTCCTTGATGTGGCAGCCCACGTTCTTGAAGAAGTCGCGCACCTCGTGCTCCGAGCTGCTTCTGCTGCCGGTGATCTCCGAGATCTTGTCGCTGACATCCCCCAGCCCGGGAATCTTATCCTCGCAGTCGAAGAGGCCTGCGTGGCTCTCCACCAGTGCTCCTACCAGGAGCAGGGCGATCAGGGATCCTTGGAAGTAGTTCATCATTGGATGTTTAGCTATATCTGGGTAGGTTCCTGTGGCTTCTCGACTGAAAACCAGACTGAACGCTGACTTGACGGTGATTCGATGGCGACTGACCTGGGCGCCCCGGATCGCATTCATTTTATTCGCATTCCGGCGCCTTTGTGTTCGCATTTTCTCGAAGCCCGTAATACTCGGTAATTCAATTTGCGAACAACAACAATCGCCTCGGATCACGAGCAATTGTGCGCTGATTTAAGATATGTACACAGATATATGGCAAGAGGGTGGCCCCTCGGCCACCCTGGAGCGCTCTTAGAGACCCTGGACCCCCCGAGAGGGAACGCGGGTCAAGGCTATCCGATAAGGCAGCCTCTTTCCGACTTCCCGATCGACCGAACTCTCCATACCTTTTTCGGCAGAACGACTTTGTTTTCCAACGACGCGTCTAGTACACATATGTATGTAGTATACACAGACTATATATATTTTTTTGCCACTGCCGGAAACTCTGTCAAAAATGGAACATATGTACATAGTCTATACTATAGACCGCACAGTCTTCAATTTGTATTTACACTGGAACTGACCCACAACGACACATACATAGATCGCATGATAAGCGAATCTAAGAACTATTTCAAAACAAAGCAACCTTTGCAATGGGTTCTGTTTATTTCAAAGTCTGATTACGTAAAGATACCGGGCATATCATCTCCCGAGTTGGAGGAAAACTTCTCAAAGGCACTCTGGTCGTTATCGCCTATTGATCCGCCGTTCAGCTCTTCGTTAATGTCGATCGATCCCCCGCCGCTCTCCGCGTTTGTGTCGTCGTCCTCGGGCACGTCATCCTCCCACAAGTCGTCGTCGTCGATTTCCATGTAGTCCTCGTCCTCGGATTTGGGAGTGGTGGCCTCCTCCTCTTCCTCATCGTCGTCCTCCTCCTCCTCGGGCGTCTCTTCCTCGGGCAGCACAGGCAGTATGCCGGAAGCGGTAGTGGTGGAGCTGGATGAGGTCGAGGGGGCACCTGCAAGTACGAGAATCCCCAGTTAAAAGTCCGTGCTCTGGAATATACTTACATTTCTCCTGAGTGGGATCCGAGTTGCAGTCCCACGACTCCTCATCTAAAGGAGCCACAGTGGTGGACGTTGTGGAGGGTCTTGGAGTAGTTGTTGTGGTTGAAGTAGTTGTTGTTGATGTGCTCGTGGTTGTGGTGGTGGTGGTGGGTGGTCGGGTGGACGAGACTGGAGCCACGCCTCGGCACTCCATGAGACTCGGATCAAAGTCGCAGCGGATGCGCCAATCGAGCTCGTCCTCGTCCAACGGAGCCAAGACCTTCTTTTTGGGACGCCTTTCGTAGTAGACCTTCCGCACCTCGATGATCTCCAGATCGGGGTCCGTGGGCGAGGGGCGCCTGCGTACGTAGGTCCTGTGGGGCTTGTCCGGCAGGAAGCGGGCCTCCACCAGGCAGGAGAGGCCCACGAGCAGGACGAGAAGCGGGATAAGGGATCTGCTCATGGCGTAGCTTGGAACTAAACTGTTCCGGAGTCCGGTGCCGCAGTGCGAAAGCCTCCGGCTGGCAGCTAATCGCCCGCCGGATAACCTTCTGACCTTGTGCCCGTCGGAGTGGGTTTGGTGGGGCCGTGTGGGGCATGAGAAGCCCAAGAGGCACAGCATACTTTCGGGAGTTGAAGAAAAATGGCCAACACGCCCCGCCGCGATGCGTCAATGTTCGGCTGGGACATGAGACTTTCCTTTCTCCAGGACCTCCGGGGAGGAATTATGCATTCTGTAAGGATACAGAGCAGACAGCTGCATGGGAGGAACATAAATTGTGGGGGCAATTAGTACTTGTAACAGATAAGCCCACGAATCGGTAACCGCTTTCGACCATCAATATTTCTCCGAATATGTGGAGAGCCCCATTCCCTCTCTCTCGGAAGACCGTTCTTCCCTCTCTTTTCTGCCTTGTCTCTGTTTGTTTGTCATTTTTCAATGGCAAACAGTCTGCCCCTGCCACCGGGGGCTGGGGCTGGGGCTGGGGCTGGGGCTGGGGCTGGGGCTGGGGCTGGGGCAAGCAGGCGATGCAAATTAGCCAAGAGACGTCGGCGGACACATATGTTTCGGCCATTTCCCAATAACATAACACAAATCTGTGTATTTTCCCCGATTTTCCGAGGCTGCCTGGGGGACGGGGCGTGCGAGGGGTGGGGCCGAGGGGTCGGACAGGGGACAGTGATAGATAAACAAAAGTTTTATAAATCAGCACACAAATATCTGATACGCTACACCACCGGGTGAGGTCTTCGAACAATGTTGGGTCTCAGTTCTATGCCTATTCCTTTAGGACTGTACCACCTTTTAATATAATATTTAATAACAGATTCTAATAATAATAGATTCTTGGAAGCATCACTAACGGCAACGGATTGTAGTCTCTATTGTATACCTGGTACTGCAAGAGGGTATCCCCAGGTTTGGTGGAAGGCCTGAGAAGCACTAGGTATTTGGTGTGTGAGAGCGTGAAATATGCAGAGTCCAAGAGGGTTTCCAAGAGGGGAGGGGCGGGAGGAGGAAGGAGGGAGGCTGCTGGGGCCGCGGCTGGTGGCAAGTGGGGCGGGCGGAATATTTTGGGGCCCGCGAGATGCTGTTAGGCGAACAGTTCTCTACAAGGCACGTTGGCGGGCGGAACTCGACGCGATCGCAGCTGATCGGACGCGAAAGAGAGCGGGACGGCAGACGCGGGCTGGAGCGAGAGGGTGCGAGGCCCAGCAGTACGATTTCTTACCTCTTTTGCGGAAAATACGAATCTCTCGCCTTTTTTTCTGGTGCAGTGCAGTTTTGTGTGTTTCTTGGCTCGACGACCCAAAAAAAAAGGCCCAAAAAGGGACAGGGTGAGCTCCACCTCGTAAATGCCACCACTGGGAAGGCCCGAGGGGGAAAATCGGGAAACCGGGAAACTGGGCAAGTGGGTGTGAGTGGGGGAGGGGAGTGCCTTTCTCGGGGAGCGGATCAACTAAAAATAGCCAAAAACATAAAAACGAAGAAGTCGAGCGAGCGAGAATGCTAACAAAAACAAGAAACAAAAAAAGGAAGCCAAAAATAATTGAAAGCGTGGGCAGCGTTCGAATAAGCAGAGTACAGTAAGACCGCCCTACAGGGGACCTCCAGAGAAGAGTGCACACTGGAGCCACAGCCACACAACCTAAAAGATAACAACAGCCACATATCGGAGACGCTGCAGGGAGCCTTTCAGCCACCCTACCGAGGGCTGCCTGTACCGACTTAGTTGGGATAAACAATAAATTGGCCAGGGGCCAAGCAAGAAGAGGAGATAGCCAGGGACAGATCAGAAGAAGGCAGCGGACAGAAGAGCAACAGGTGGAGGGAAGCCGAGACCCAGAATCCTTGCGACTTGCCCCAAAAGATCAGCCCCCAATGTCCCAGTCGGCGGGGGAAGAGGATCAGGAGGACCTCGAGGAGGATCCCCTGGCCAATCTGCTCAGCCTGAAGCTGAGGAAGCCGGCCAGCTGGAACTGGGAGCTGAGCACCTCGAGGAGCTGCAGCAACATCGCCCTGCCTCGCATCCTGCTCTACGACCACGCCGGAAACCTCCTGGTGGACGCCACTGGGCAGCAGGAGGGCACCTACCGCTCTGGGGACTCCCAGCGGCGCCGCAAGCGCTCCGCCACCTCCAACCTGAGTCTGGAGAGTAACTTCCACGGGCTGCGAATAGCGGAGGCCACGCCCACGCCCACCACCACACGCACAGCTACGCCCACGGCCGCACACACGCCGAGTTCGAGTGGCAGAAGTGGGGAGGGGAGAAAGAAGACCCACGGAAGCTGCATCGACTTCAGCACGCATGAGTTGCCCAACTGGGAGCCTTCCTCGAGGAGGTCGAGCTCCTTGCGGAGCGTGCGCTTTCAGGCGGCGGAGGAGCTACCCGCCTACCCCACTCCGCCCTCCACTTCCACGCTCAACTCGTCCAGCTCGGGGCCGAGGGAGAAGAGGCGCTACCGGCGCTCGCACAGCTCCATCCTGGAACGGTTCAGCCTCTCCAAGGGGCGCCAATCCTCTCCGGAGTTCGCCCAGGAGTTGGAGGTGGAGAAGGCTCCGCGATACTTCCTGCGCACCAGCAAGGCCGGCACGCTGGTCATTCGCGAGGAGAGCTTCAGCTCCCAGCGGATGCGCCACCGACGTCGGCGTCCGCCCAAGCACTCCTCCAGCGAGAACATCCTCCAGGAGCGGCAGGACGAGCAGGAGGCTCCAGAGGCGCCGGTTGTGCAGGCCACACTGCGCCAAAGGGGAGTGGAAAGGACGGTGTCCACCTCGGAGGAGGAGGCGGAACAGCAGCCCAGAAGGTCCAGGACAAGACCCAGAAACCAGAGCCATCGCAGTTGCGGCAAGGACGCAGCTCAGGGTAAGTGCCAGGGCCTTCGAGCTCCGTAAACTATCTCCGTATGGACGCCCTTTCTAAACTTTATCGATTCTTCCAGACCTTATAACCGTGGATCCGGATAATTGTGTGTACCGTGCAGCGCCGGGCGCCACAGCACGCTAGAAGAACGCCCAGGAGAGGGTCCTCCCAGGAGACTGGGCACCTTGGCGGAAAGAGAGAGGAGAAGAGGGAATGCGAGCAGTACGAAAAGAGACAGACCAAGAGTTCCTCCCTGTGATGTAAGACGATAGAACCGACACAAATAAAACAAAGAATATAGAAACCATTAGTCTGGGGAAATGTGTACCATGGGTTCGGGGCATACTGATGGGACTTGTCACCATTATGGGTCTTCCATTAGACCCCATTAGATAGGCCAGGAGACAGCAGAATCAATCAGAATACGTACTTCAGAAGGGCAGCCAGAGGTGAGACGTATTCGTCAGCCTGAAGGTAGGCTTTCCGCCCCTCGTCTCTGTTATGGAAGCCAGAGACTGGCGTGGCGTGGCGAGTCCGGAGGCGCGTGGCGGAGTAAACAAGCTAATCTCTTGCGCCCGCTGATAAGCCGAGTCAAAAGACAATCACGAAAGTTTGGGGGCTCAGTGCGATCGAGAGAGCCTTGGAACGAGATGCGGATGCTGTGGCTCCTGCTCCTCCTGCTTCTGGGACCGTCCTGCCGCGGGGCGGGCAAGGTTATCTACTTCAACCAGCTAAACAGGACCCAGTCCACCGAGATGGCTAAGAACCAGACCGACCTGCTGGGGAAGGGGATGCTCTTCGACGTGCGAGGGAATCGGTGCCACCGGGGATTCACGAGGGACCACCACGGGCGCTGCAGAAGGGTGAGTATCTGCCTCTAGTATCTGCCATTGGGACGTCTGTTCATCCCGGATTCTGTTTTCCTTGCAGATTGTTAGATAGCGGCGTTAACTTATTTTAGGATTCGGGTTTATTTTGAGTCTGTGCCGAAAGATTAAAGTGAAAGCCGCCGACGGCTTATGAAGAGAGATAAGACAGCTGATTCCGATTATACAGAAATATAATAAAAAACAAGTTCCCAAGCAGTCGATTTTGCAATTGCGTCTTAATCCGGTGAAGTGACTTTCCGATCCAGACTTGGAACTAGCGGGGAGAACCCCCTGGAAGGTGCGACCTGGAGTTTGGACTTGGGCCTTGCGCTTCGTCACGAAATCGGAGATACGTCACATCACGTGTAGGGGCCCACGTAATTATGATGAAATTTCCGAGTTTCGTGGCGTTGCAGATACTTAGATACCCGGGTACCCAGATACCCAGATACAAGATACAATTCGCAAGACACCAGAGATAAGGGCGGATCGGTGAGTAAGTTGGCTAAAAATACCCACGATCGATGGAGGCTCCTCCCACGAAGCCCCCAACCCTTATGCGATCACATTTTCGGGAAATTTCAGTCGCCGGGCCGATAAGGTCTGCAAATAAATCCGTGACGTCCACTAATTAGAATCAAACGCTCAATGGGGAGTCGCGTGGTAGCCCCGGGAGTCGGTCGCCAGTGATTTGCCAAAAAACACACTCTTTTACTCAGAATTTTGAATGGCTCACTAGCATTATGAAGCTAAAAAGTCCTAGTAGTCGCGGCTCTATCTCCCCGATCGGCTCCAAGTCACCAGATACAAGGGGCGAAAGTGGGCATTATACGTTTCCAGATAAGATAGAAGTATTCGGATACTCGATTCATTCTTGACGACCCATTCGGAGTTTCCACCTATTAATTATGCTTTTGGAATAAGTACTTTGGATTAGGTCGGGTCTCTTGACTCATAGTCCCTGGCATAGATAAACGATCCATTCAATACCTTTTCTCCAGTTCCAGTTCAGTGTTTGTCCAAGGATCAAAAGCTTTCCCAGAATGGTTCAGTGCAGTGGGTTGGGCCACGTCCTACGATAGTGTTTGGGGGGTGCTCTCGTGATGACGCTGTATCCGATGGTCTCAGGAGGTCCGTGCTCAGATATAGATACAAGATACGGGGGAGTCGTGCTCGGCAACTCGGCAACTCGTCAACTCGGTAAATCAGTGCTGGGGAAGACGGAGCACTCAATTACACAGATTGCGAACGGCATGGAGGACAAGGCGGGCAGATAAGATTTCCCCCGGGGCTGGCCGAACAGGGTGCCGTGTGTGGGCTGCCAGGGGGCCGCACAAGGGGCCCCTGGAAAGGGACACCCTGTCGCGCTCTCTTCCCAGAGGTTTATCAGCCGAACGGAAAGACAAGAGGGCGGAGAACACTTAAGAAGTGCTACCCCAAAATCGTATAAAACCAGTTAACTGCCGGCACCGTAGCAAGCCACTTGGTTAGCTCAACTCTCTTTTTTTTGGACGCATATTCGGACGCATATCGTAGATATCGGAGACATGTCGTCGATGCACCAGCTGCTCCTGTACTCGCTCTGCCTCTGGGCCGTGATCGTGTTCTGCGCCCCCGCGCCGGTCGAGACGCGCAGGGTGATCTTCCTCAAGCCGAACGGCATCCACCGCGGCCAGATCCTGGCCACCCACGGGATGGAGAAGCCCTGCCCCCAGTGCCACATGCACGACCACCGGGGCAACTGTCGCCGCATCATCTCCTACAATGCAGGTGGGTCGGGCACCTATGCCACCAGACGCATATCACGTATGCGCATTACGTATACGCCCAGTGCGTCACCGCAATCGCAAGACTACATAGTGTCCGCTTGTGTACCGCTCGAGTCCCCTCTAACGAGTCTCCTCCTCCCCTCTCTATTGCAGATGGCGTCCGCTGCTAGCCCGTGCAGCGAACCGACCTGAAGTGAACGACCCATCATCATCGCCACGAATCTCCTCCCAGCCAACTATTTATTTATGCCATCTATCCGTCTCGCACGCCGCACTATTTAATTAATCGTAATCCGTAATAAAACATCAAATAGCCGCAAGAGCGGCAATTAAGTAAATATTTTTATTTTATTTGATTAACGGCCTGGAATAGCCTGTCCTGGAATTCCATTTAATCTGAATGGAATGGCTCATACGAGCATCGAAAATATTCATCGCAGAGGGATTTTTTCCTTTCGAGTGGATTCGGAAATATTTTATTTATAAATTATAACACTGACTTGACGTAAATACCCATTGCCAGAAACTAATCAGAGTCGTCGACACTGGCAGGTGCTATTTTTTGTATTGTATGTGGCTTGTATTGTTTTGGCCCGGTTATCAGTCCTAATTGGCCTCCACTCTGACTCCACTTTTTTCCCAATAATACAAAAAAAGATACAAACTAATCCGATCCCCGATCTGATATCCAGTCTAGACCCTTCTCTCCGAGCTCCACATGCGTCAGAGCCTCCTCCGAGGCGGTTGCTCCGCCAGACGAGCTGAAAACTTTGGACCTCTACGTCAGCCCATCAGTCAGGGGGCGTGGCCCTTAATCAGGTGGGCGGGCAGCAGGTGATTCGGATTCAATTCGGATTCATCAAACCCCCTTATCGACATGTCAACGGGACCGGCAACGGGAGATAAATGCTGAATGAAATTCAAATTTCGCAACCAGGAGAAAGTATATATAATACCCGATACTACCACTGCATAGTTGGGGGTATAGTGTAGTATTCTAGCAGTTACTCGAGTAGTTACAACATAATGTAGCAATAGTTACAGTATCGTGGCTGTAGCTATAGTTATAACTAGGTGCAGATACAATTGTATAGAACTTATGGAATAAACCTTGTACTGTTATTCATTCACTCTTTTTTTTAACTGCTTGCGGAACCCTTGGAAACCCGGGGCCTGATCGATTTATGGTTCCTCACTGCTTGATTAAGTCTGTGGGTAAACTATATGCTACACCGATTTCTAGAAGCCCAAGTGCCGTAGCATATTTTCGGGCTGCAGTGGGGGATCCAGAAGTGTGAGTCGCGGCAGGTGCGACCCGGAACACCGGATGTTGAAGCGTCATCGGTACGCGGAATGGTAATGGTCAGGGATCCACTCGAACTCGATGAGTGGATCCCGGCCCCACCTCGCCGGGCTAACTCACGGCAGTGGAATTTTACTATAGCCCCCATTTGCGACACAGCACTCTGTGGCTATGGAATGGCACAAAAATAGCTTCCCGCTCTATATCTGTGGCCGATATCTGGAGAGCCCGGGGGAGCAAGACCGCAGACAATATACACATGGGTCTGTAATTATTCGCTTGCGAGTGGCCGAGGGCTATGGCTTTGGGGACACTATCTTATCGGCTGGCAGCGGAATGCCTTTGGGCTTATCTTATCGATTGGCGTCTTGGAATATCGGCGGGCGGCACACCGAGAGCGGGCTCAGTCATAAAAGCCACCCGCAAGCGAAGCCATCGTGCCCGCAATCCGCAGACCGCAATCCGCTCTTAAAAATCCGTACGGAAAAGTTTCCAGCCTGCTTACTGGAGTTTAGTGAACGCCAAAGGAACCCGACAACATGCAAATAAGCCATCTGCTGCTAGCCACCCTCCTGGTCTTCGGCCTGATCCTGGCCCAGACCGAGTCCCGCCGCCTGATCTTCTACAGCCCCCGCAGCCGTCCCCTCACCAGCCAGCTGCTCGTCTCCCGGAAGATGCCCCGGCCCTGTCCGGCCGGCAAGATGCGGGACCACCGGGATCGGTGTCGCCGGGCCGTGATCTTCGGCCGCAGCAACTGAGCCACCACTGGGAACCATTCGCCCCACAATCTCCGCCTACAATTACACACTTTTTTTTGTTAGTCGTAAGCTAATTTATTTTAACACTAGTGCGTCACAATGTGACGGCCCAGTATTTATTACACTATTTATTTTTAACCGCTAACAATGATAAGTAATAAACTAATGTGTCCGTAAAGTTCGAAACCGAAAGAAACCTTACATGTTTGCTTGGTAACGGCAGAAGAATACGACTGTTTGCGAAAGATACACACGGGTTCTCGTACTATCGCGGAAGAATGGCTTCAATCCCAATACTACCCTTTGAAACTCAAGTAGATCGTCTCCATGTGGGTCATAATCGGATGAAGATCTGTTCTGGTGATGATGTCACAGCATCGAGTATAATTACCGTATAGTACTATAACATCAGCGTTACTATTACTACCCGAACCTTTTCTGTGTCATGACCGAACTGCTCTAATCTCCAAAATCCAGATGGGGTGCGATTGGTTCCGCGGACATGCTTGGAAATTGCCGCCGGAAATCAGTGACGTCAGGCAGATATGACGCCTTCGTCTGAGACCTCAAGCGTCAAGCGTCAAGAATGCGAAAGGGAAAACCTTGGCGGGGAAATCCCTCAGGTAGCCCCCGTTTCCAGGTTATCGGATGTCAGGAATTCTGTTTATTTAATGGCGAACCGAGTGGTAGAAAGTGGCTTACCACGTCATTTTCTGGGTGATAATTAGTCCGGGGCTCCTCCTCGATCTCCCCAGGCCCCGTTTCCGACGCCCAGTTTCGAAAACTCCCAGAACTCCCCAAACCTTCCAAACCCCCCAAACCACAAATCAAATGGAACTTCAGCCGGCCTGGCTGGAGGCTGTCAGGCGCGTGACCCGCAAATTGGAAATATGAAAACGGCAAGTGGCAAGGTGGCAAGGACCCTGGTACTCCGGAGCCAGGACAGGTGGAGGTCCTGCTTCGGAAGCCGGATGTTAACGGCCAGTGGCTGCAGTGCAGCAGGATGTGGTATCAACCGGGGTGTCCAGGGCAGAGGAGTTCGGGGCAAAAGCCAAACAAAAGAGGAAATTAAAATATGCAGACCGAAAACCGCGCGTTTTGAATTTTCGCGCGTTTTTTGGGCCACGCTTTTGCATAAATTGCCAGCACCCACACCCACACCCACGCCCACACTCACCTCCTCCCGCCACCCGGCCACGCCCCCCAGATTTTTTAGCATCAACCATCAGCGAAGCAAGGCGAGAGGGTCATGTATCATCAAAATATGCAAATCTCGATTCGGACACTCGCACTCGTCCTGGGGATTCGCATTCGGACTCGGATTCTTGATTCAAAATGTGGTTTATGGATTGTGGCATGGGGGGTGGAGAGGGTAGGGGCTTACGGTTACGGGTTACGGTTGTTTCCTGTGTTTTGCAACAGACCGGTGGCAACAGCAACAGTAAATAAGCTGGGAGGACACTTGCAACACGGCCGAAAGTAGCTGCCCCTGGCCGGCAGGAATTTATGCTTGTGGACTCTGCCGCCCCACTCCGCCCCATTTCACCTCGTCAATCGGCTAATCAGTGGCCTGCCCGGGCGGTAGGGAGTTTCTGCCCGGAACATCCGCAGATCCTGCACCTCGCCCTGAAACAGCCACTACAATTAACCTCTAGGGGTGTCAAGTAACTTTATGTTTCACCAACCCAGTAGTTCGAATTGAATTCGGGCCCTGCTCCCACATATTCTTGTGCATATTTTCGAGAATCCTTCAGGGTCCTTTTGGCTCGGCGGGGTCACCTAGGGTTAAAGCACCAGCGACCAGGGGCATGTGGCAAAACGATTTATGCGCTGCCAGATAGGAATCGATTGAACTGTGTCGGCGGGAGGCAGGACGAGCCGAAGGACATGGGCCGAGGACGAGGGCGAGGACGAGGGCGAGGGCGAGTGGCAGAGGCGCGGAGCCAGTGGGCGGCGAGTGTTTAGATTGAATGTAAACTGCACTTATGACAATGAACAAGTGACCCCGGGTACCCGGATACCCGGGCACCCCAGCCCGAACCCGACCTGCCACGCCCTGCTGTAAGTGCCGTGGGGCAGAAGGCAAGCACGGAAATGCTGAGACCAGGATTCCAGAACAGTGAGTGTCCTGGCCAAGGACTCTCTCATAAAGGGCTGAAAGTACGCATCTTTTGGATATTTGGAATATCTAAATTCCATCTGTGAACTGGAAAGTGTTTCGCGGAAAGCCAGAAGTGGACTTTTGTGGCAATGTTGCCCACTGTAGTGCAGCTCCATCCTACCATGCCCACGGGGATCCTGATCCTAGCGAGAATCGAGGGGCATTCAGTGGCGGGAGTGTGCAGTCCATGGCCGAGGCAATTTCTATTCCTTTTTATGATTTATGGCGTTGAAATATTAGTTTTGCTTATTTCCCACAGACCCCCCTTGACCTGCCTGCTTGCCACATGCCACCTCCCTGGTTCACTGGTTCCCTGGTTCCCTGGGGCAGGTGGCAAGGAGCAGGAGCAGTTGCAACGTCTGAGGTGCATAGCTCATTTTGTGAGCTGCAGCAGGTGAGCGTTTATAATAATCGATGGGGGTCTGAGGGGGGCTTGTCTTGAGGCAGCTGAACTTGCCACATACCCCTCCTGAAGCCGCCCCACCCCCTGCCCTGCCCCGCCCGCAGTGAGAGATAAAATTGTTTCGATCAGACTGCGTTGCCATCTCCCGCAATTGATGCAGAAATCCTTTGTGTCTGTGTGGGTATCCTGCCGTGTCCTGGCAGGATGTGTGTGTGCTGGGAGGGTGCTGGGTGCTCGGGTTGAATGTGTTAATAAATTGCCACTTGCAGCTATTTTGCAGCCATGGCAAATTGGCTTTTATGCAATTGGCAAACGCCTCGATGCCACAAAGTATTCAAAAGCCAAGTACCCTGTGTCTTTTCTCCCTCTCCTGGTCTCCTCGTCTCCTCCTGTCTCTCTCGCAGGATGCCTGGCATTCGATTATCGCTTTTAAGGGGCTAGTCATCCTTATCCTCGTCCTTGTCTCGTCTGCAGTGGAGTTATGGGAGAAGTCCTCGTATTTGGTCTAAAGTCGGCCAATTAGCAAGAGCCGCTTTCTGGGCTTTCTTTCCGGGGGGTTCCTGGTTGTTATGCAGCTAACATATTCGTTTCCTCGCACCTCGCAATACGAGGTCCTTAAGGATGAGCTCCTGCGTGTCAAGTGCCAATGGGCTGATGTGTTTATTTGCCCTTCCAAGTACCGAACGACGGCGATAATCGATGCGTGTGACAATTAGGTCCTGGCACAAAGACCTCCGCCTCCCACCTTCCGCCTGCCGCCACCTGCCCACACCCTCCTCCTCGGGTAAGCAGGAGAAGATCTCTCCTCTCCGCAACACCCACACCCCTCGTGGGAGAAAGCTCAAAAGTCCCCTGAGGGCGAAAATCGAACAATGCCTTTCGCCTGATCGCGTTGAAAATGAAATTTAATTTTATGACTCATTATTTTACGCACGCACCTCGCACATAATTCTTGCTACAGCCCAACCCCTTCCACCTGCCCCCTTCCACCTACGCCCCTGACATACGCACTCGAAGAAAAAACTGGGGCATAAATATCGTTTTTTTTTCGGCCAGGGAAGGGAGGAGGTCCTTAAATGAGCTCCGTGAGACATTTTCCGTTCCGCCTCGATTGTCAACAACCCGACGGGCTCGAAGAAAGGAAAACACCTTCCCCCCTCTGAGGACCTCCCAAGGACCTTGCCCCAACCACCCCGAACGCTTTTTTCTCCTTGTTTATTCGGCTTATTTATTTCGCTTTGGCTGCTGCCGTTTTATGCACACTTTCACTTTTACTTTCGCCGACAATTGTCCTTTTCGAGCTGGTATTTGTGGCTCCTTTGTGCGTCATGCAGGTGGAGTCCTTACGCCCCATGCCCCATGCCTCATACCCGGCCCCCCTCGGAATCAGCGGGGAGCCGTGTCTATTTAAATCGAAGCGAAATCAATTTCGGGACTTGCGTTTTATGCACAAGGCACACATAAAATTCGCGCATGAGGAGCGGGTGAGCCCCTTTCCGCACCCCCGCCCACAGAAAGCCCCCTTCGCCCCTCTCATGTGTGCAGACAAGGCCCGGAGTGGTTTCAGTGGCGGATGCATTCACATCCGAGCACATTGTTGACAATTGAAATGTTTTCCATCGTGTGGCAGGGGCAGGCTCCTGTTTGGGGAGGCAGAGGCGTGCCTTCACAGGGGTGCTCACAGGGGGACTTCCAAGACTCCAGATGGGGGAAACAGCCCCCGTTCGGGACGCCCTTCTCCGGTCCCTTCGAATGTGAAAAAATAATCGCATTTCCGATTTGTGATTAGCGTGCGATAAACATTCGCCGTCGTCGTCCTTTGTGCGTTTTGGGCTTTATGTGCCGCCGATTTCCCCGCGAACGGCTATATCCCTGGCGACCTTTGCCCCATTTAGCCCCCCTCCAGCCGTTCCACCATGCAACTGCTTATTCTCATGCTCATTCGAACATAAATATTACACGCTGATTTCCAGTGAATTGAAAACTTTTATTTATTTACTTTTCGCGCACTTCTTAATGCCCGTATGCCCTCGCAAGGGGCGTTCGAACATTCTGAGCCACAATACCTCTTCCCAAATCCTCTTTTTCCACAGAAATTTGAATTTGCAACTTTTCGCGCCCAAAGGGACTTTAAGCCCGGACTGTATGACCGTCCAGTCGGAAAACTCCCCACGCTCGGCCGAACTCTCCACTCTCAGCGGCGCTCTCCACTCTCAGCTGCGCTCTCCGCTCTCGGCCACTCTCCACCTGCCGCTCGCCAAGATCAGTTCCTTCGTTCGCTCGTCTGCAGTTTTCCTTAAATCGCTCCTAAAATCCTTTTAAAATCGCTTCCAAATCAGCTTGAAGTAAGATATCCCAAGGCTACAGCCGGATATTCGCGAGTGAGTGTTCGTGTGTGTGGTGCTTTTCAAAGTAAAGTGAGGAAAGGACAAAATTCCAATAAGAATAGTCAGTGCGGGTGAAAGTGCTAGCTAAGAAGTGATTTAAAAGATATCTATCTGAGATATTATCTATCTAAGATAGTTCTTGAAGTTTTCGCGTCTTTCTCTCCTGTCCGCGTAAGCGCGTCACTTTTTCCGTCCTCTTTTCGTCCTTCTTCCGCGTACTCGCGTTCGTGGTCGCGGTCGCGGTCGCGTTCGCGTGTGTGAGGGTGTGTGTGTGAGCTGGAGGATGGAGGATCCCCAGTACAGTTGGACCGGACAGTAACTGTGACATTAGTAGCGGTGAATGCGTGTAAATATGGATGAGGAAGGATGGCCGAGGATCGTGGTACAGTTGCACGTGAGTTGCTTTTCGTCTCTCTTGTCCTTCGAACTTGTTGCTTAACCCTCTTGTGACTCCTCTTGTAATGTTTGATCTTATTTTCGATTTGTTTATCGCTTAACCCTTGGGTGTCCTTGAATGGGTAAGAAGTTGGCCTTTTTTGCCCGTACATCCACACTGATCGGTGAAAGCCTTTAGACTATTAGCAATAAGACTTACAATCCTCTTAATTGAATATTAAAATAATGTCATATTAAATCATTTCTGATTTGTTTTAAGTGGGCAGTTTATTTAGAATAAGATCTCACAATCGGAGGCAAGAGCATGTGAGCCTCGCCGTCCTGATAGCCTTGACTTCCTCGCTGGCTTTATTCGTTCTTGCTTTTTGTTTGATTTCTTTTTTGTTTATGCGGCGATAAAAGTGCTTCCTCCTTGCGCCACCACCCTACCCCCCAAAATGACGACTTGAATTTTCAATAAAACTTTTCTAGGTGGAGTTCCGGGGCAGTGGGCTGCGCTGGCGGAGGCGGAGGCGCCCCAGCCGGGAAGTGGGGCATTTTTGAATGGTTATTCATAAGCACGCCGCCCGGTCATGAATCAATGCAGAAAGTGCGAAGTCCAAGTGCGAAGGGGTACCGGGCGGGCGGTAGGGGGCCCAGGGTGTCCCCGACAAGTGACAGTCATTGTAGCAGAAATTATTCCAACGAAATGTTATCAGTTCTCTCTTGAACTTTGGCCCTAGTAACTAACTAACTAGTCGTGGGTGCGTGAGCGTGGGGAGAATTGTGGGAGAGCTCTTACCACTTTCGAATAAGCAAACAAATAAATAAATAATTCAGTTGTTCGAGGGATATGGTACTTCTTGGGGATTGGTTGGGCAGATTTTACAAGGTTTTCAGGAGCAGAGGCCCATTATCCTTCGACTTGTGCCCCGAAAGGAAGTCCGCGTGTCACGCTGCCATCGCTGCTCCGCCCCGGGACAGTTCGTGTTGCTGACGGAGGCGGCAACATTATCGCTGGCAACATTATTCATTATCGTTGGCCAGAAGCCCCTCCGACACCGCCCCCGCCCCGCCCCGCCCCGCCCCGCCCCAGCCCCCGGCCATTTCAAGTCGGTGACATTGCAACAGATACTTCTGCTCTGCCTCAAGTTTGGACTGTGGCACCCCGCCCTGCTGCAGCAGCAGCACCCGTCCCGCGTCCTAGCGGCCCCCTTTTGAAGTCACAGCTCTGGACAAAGTTTGCGTGCGGTGGACAAAAAAAGGAATAATAAAGGGCCAGGAACACAGGACAGTGAACAGGAAAGAAAAGCCAACCCGCACAGGCGCATGTCAGCTGCGGTCGACGTCGCAGCCGCCGTCGCAGTCGCAGTCGCAGTCGGCGCGGGCGTTGCAGTTAGGGCAGAAAAACTTCCGTTCCGAGTTGTGCCCTGGAAATTGGCAACTCCACTCAAGCGGAAGGATTTCTGGACCCTCGGAGGCCAATGAAACGATTCTCTAAACAACCAGGACCATAAATATGAATGATACAGTCGATGAGCCCGGCCCGCCCCCAGCTCCGCTGGCCAGGAGCCCGACTGCCGAATCCCAATCCCAAAAAACGAAATCCCCGCAGCCGCATCCTTTTTAGAAGGTATCAGAAATCAGTTTCATATTTTTAAGTGACCGGTGCAGCTGCAACATTTCGAGTTTTCGCATTTCGTGTGCGGACATATCGCCGCCCCCTGCCTGCCACCCCTCTCCGCCCCCTGGCAGGACCTAAGGGCAAGACGGATTTTCGAAGCTGGCCCAGTTGAGCCTTGAATATTTTACATTTATGCAAAGGCAGCACCAAAAACTGTGCTCTAAACGGCCAGGAACAAGCGGGGCAAGAGGGGCGCCGCCACGCCCCCCGGGCGAAGTGTTGCAACTTTGTGCTGCCTGCTGGCTTGCTGTGACAGCCTCAGCCCCTTTAAGAGCCACCGCCTCTTCAGTTTGAATTTCTGTGGTGGAGACTGCAGAGACTAGCAACCACAACATCGACACGTCGCAGGCCGGGCTGGGTATTCTGTTGATTGGCGACGGGTTTTGCATCGGCACCGGGGTTTCTCCGGCCCTTCTGGGGCACGTCACACCTGGAAAAGCCTCAGAAGGTTCTGCCCAGCGCCACCTGGCGTGCTTCGACCCGCTCTGGAGCTCCGTTCCCTGCCTTCCCCCAGAGACTGGCGCCGCTCTGGAAGTGACTTTCTCGATCCGATGCAATCTCACATCTGATAACTGCAGCAGTGCGAGCTGGGGAGATTAAATGGCAAGCCAGTCGAGGCGCTAGTTAGTTGGAGCTGCTAGGCGCAGTCACGTCACGGCTTCTGGTTTATTTTCGTTTTCAACTGGAAGAACGACTGGAAGCGCAACGGGTTTTCCCTCGGCGCTCAATTCATCCAATCGATCGATACTCGCCGGCTAATCAATGCAAGTGCCAGTGCCAGTGCAAAAATCAGAAAACAGAAAACAAAAACGCATCGAAATATAAAAACACACAACAGAATCAAGTGGAAAAGCCAAGCTCCACGCTCGAGACTCGATCCGAGATCTGAGATCTGAGATCTGAGGGTCGCGTTCTGAGGCCGACGATCGGCAGCGATCAGTTGATTGCAGCCATCGGGGAAGACAGCCTCGCCGGAGTCTATCGCTTCTGATCCGCGGGTCCACACAGAGCACAAACAGAGAAGAATCGGAGAAACGGACAACGGAGAACCGGAGAATGCTGGTAGTGCTCTTTCATCTTCTCCTGGCCCTTCTGGGGGCCCAGGCCCAGCTGAGTAGGTTGCCTCGCTAATATTCATAGACAAATCTCATTTCAACGGCCCGACACCCCACAGAGGCCCTGATGCACTTCGGCAACTGCAATTCGGCGGAGTACGGCCGGGGGACCTGCATCGAGAAGGCCGACTGCGACTTCTATGCCGTGGACAAGCTCACTGACTTCGCCAGCAAGCGCCAGTGCTTCTCCCGCCAGCGTCCCGACCTGGTAAGTGTTCGGGGAGCTCCCGGAAGCTAGAAGCCGGAAGTGGAAACTCTCTAACCTGAAACCCCTTTCTACGGACCAGGTCTGCTGTCCCCGCGAGACGAACTTGATCCCCATTCTCGGCGCACGAATCTTCAACGAGACCAGCTCCGGCGTAAACACCACAGCGACGCTCGCAACCCCCACCCCGCGCACCCTGCTGAAGCTGCTGCCCCGGACCCCGCCCCCGCCGCCATCGGGAGCGGATACGCTGCCGACACATCCGTACTGCGGCACCTCGTTCGCGTCCCGCGTCATTGGAGGCAACAACACGGAGTTGTTCGAGTTCCCCTGGACCACGCTGCTGGAGTACACGCTGCCGGGCGGTGTGAAGGAATTCTCCTGCGGAGCGGCCTTCATCGCGCAGCGCTGGCTGGTGACGGCCGCCCACTGCGTCCACCCCAAGTACACGGGCGGCCAGAAGATCCTCACGGCAGCCCGGCTGGGGGAATGGGACAAGGACACGGACCCGGACTGCGTCACCCACTTGAGCGGGAAGCGCGAGTGCGCTCCGCCCCACATCCGCGTGCCCATAGACCTCATCCGGCCGCACGCCGACTTCTCGACAGAGACCCTGGCCAACGACATCGCCCTGCTCCGCCTCTCCAGGCCCGTGGACTGGCTGCGCCACGTGGATCGCCACGTGGAGCCCGTGTGCCTGCCCCCGAGGAACCTGCAGCAGGAGCCTCCGGTGGGCGCCGCCGCCGACGTCTCCGGCTGGGGCAAGACGGAGAAGAGCGACTCTAGCTCGATCAAGCGCAAGGCCATGCTGTTCATACAGGCGCAGGCCCAGTGCCGCGAGGCCTTCGAGAAGGAGGGGTTCCTGGTGGGCGACAGGCAGATCTGCGCCGGCGGCGCCATCGGGGTGGACTCGTGCAGCGGTGACTCGGGCGGACCGCTGACCGTCGAGGCGGACACCCCCCAAGGCCACCGCTTCGTCTACCTGGCCGGGGTGGTATCCTTTGGACGCAGCAGGTGCGGCGAGTCGGAGTTCTCCGGGGTGTACACCCGGGTCAGCAGATATGTGTCCTGGATCCAGGACACCATCAACGCGAACCGCGGATAGTCGCCCGCCGGACGGGGCATAATTTTTTTTTCTATTTTATTGAAATGTAACTGAACCACATAATTATAGTTCTTGAAAGGATACCTGATGGCGCCTGGGGCCGAAGGACACCTGGTCGCGGGAGAAGTGGGGGCTGGGAGGCACTGAATTATTACCGAATGGTACCGAAGAGGAGCGCCCAGCTGGCGCTTCCCAGGAACCCCTCCGCCATTATATAAGTGCAGACAGACTTGGTAAGCCGATCCAAGTGCATCCGTGAGTTTGGCTTTTCCGGAAAGTTTTCCGGCTTGCAACTCGCGCCATTCGATTCGATTCGATTCTGTGGCGCCTTTTTTGCGAATCGGAATTGAAAATGCAGCAGTCCTGGATCCGTGCGGGGCTCGGTTTGTTTTCGATGCAAACTAGGCGGCTAGATGGATGGGTGGGGTCCTGTTCCCACCCCTCCCCCTCTTTTTTCCACGTGTAATCCGATTGGGGGCGAGGAAAGTGAAACGTCTGGGAACGTCATCATCAAGCGGGGATTGCCGATTCTTTCGACTTTGTGTTTGCCCATGAAATTGAAAACAGCCGCAAATTAGAGGACGAGGCCGAGGAGGGAGAGAAATAATCGATAGTTCGGCGAGCGGAGGCCGATGACCGGACAGGAGCCGGCGTGTCCGGCGAGTCCTGCCGGGATTTCCATTAAAGCCAAGACTTAGGTCTCCAGGACTCTCGCAGGAGGCTTCGCAATCCCAGGACACGGCGTTTGTTTAACAAATTTGCTGCCGCTGTTGCTGGCCATTAACACTGCCTGCCGGAGATATATCCGCCGTATACGTGTCCGTGTTTGTGCCCGTGGCCAGGGGCGGGGCGGAGGCGGGGCGGTGGCGGGGGCGGGGGCTGGAAGCTGCGCACCAGAGGCAGGATATCCGGAATTTATTTCGCTCCCCCCCCCCCAACCCGGCCCGACTCAGTCCTCGGCCTCGCTTTTTTATGCAGCGGCCTCCGCACCCCCCCCTCCGCAACATATGCCGGCAAATTCAAATGGGAAATGAGAGAGATTTTTATCGCATCGCCCCATAACGCATAAACTCGGCCAACACGAAAATCCATTTTATCATCTTATTATTATATTTATTTATTTTTCGCTCGCTGCTCTCTTTGTCATCGCTTTTGTATTCGTTTTGTTAAGGGGGAGGGGTTCAGAGGGAGGAGGATGAGGAGGGGGAGGAGGAGGAGGAGTGGGCGGGCGACAAAGCAAACTATTAAATAAAATGCTGTTTGGCCTGCTCGTCGCTTTTGATTACAGGACACGGCCCATTAGAGGTCCTGGCCGCGCGGGTGGATGCATTCCGCGTTCAGCGGATCTGGCACCTGGAGATCCTGGATCCTGGCAGTACAGTGGACACTTCTCGAAGGAAAACTCCTCCAGGGTATCGAGGGACTCATCATCTTCTCCGGGCGGGCTTTAATTTGTTCCCCTTGCGACGGCGGCGCAGGTTATTGTTGCTCGGTGGGCGTGGCGGAAATTAGTTTTTTTCGCTCCGCTCTCAAGGACCCACATCCTTGGGCTTTTGTCATTAAAGCGGCGAGGTGAGAGCTTTCGGAAATAAGTAATTGTTGTGCTGTTACAGGTAATTTCCTCCAGGGCCCGGATTACCCCCATTGACGGAGAGGAAACGCGACGACACCTCGTCCCACACCCAGATATATATTTTTATATTTTCGTATATTTGTTGTCCTCATATACATACATATATTATTATTAGTTTCGGGTTCGGTTTAGTGTAGTTATGTATATATAGTGGGGCCTGCAATCTTTATACACATGTCTGTCCATATAATCGGGGAGGGGCTTCCAGCTGACATCGCGGCCCAGAAGGACCTGCCAGGGGCCAGGGGCCAGTGGCCAGGGGCACCCCCTTCTACACTACACACTTGGTGTTGCTTCTGCTTCCTTTCGCTACTTAACCTTTAAACATACAAAGCATTTAGTTGGGCTCACTATGTGATGGATAATAATCGTATATACCGCAGTACGCTATATGGGTTCGTATGTCACTATATATAGGGTTATTTTATTCTGTTTCTCGGTGGAGTTCCTCGAAGTCTAGAGCTCGAGAAGGCTGCTCCAAAAAAAATACTTAACGCTCATACCATGCTGTGTAACGATGTCTACGCCGCTAAACGAACTCTATAACTATATATACTTTAATGGGTTTAAACCGTATGTAGTTGCAGTGGATACCTCCTAGCTTGATGGAGTGGTTGACCCAATATTTATTTGTTTTGTCCGGCCCGGGTCCGGGGCTGGCGGTGTGTATGTCTCGATGCGATTCGGGTTTAGTTTCGGTTTTGGCTCTGGTTTATTTCTGGGCTTATGTGCAAACAAGAAATCAGCGCAATTTGCCGAACAATCAGCGAATTGTGAGCACCGAGGCTCCAGCTCCAGCTCCAGCTAGGGCTCCGGCTCCGGCTCTCGGCCAAATGTGTTTGTGCGAATTAAACAATTTCTGGCAAATTGAAATCCAAAAATTTGCGGCCCAGCTCCTTCCTACCTTTGCCTTTGCTACTCCATTATTTATTTATGTGTGAAATGGAAGCCAAGCCGCTCTGACCATTTTTGATCCAGCGCGAGGGCGGCGCACACTGAGGAAAACTCTGGGAAATCTATTCTGGGAAAGCAAGAGAACTGGTTCCAAACAGTAGGTATGGTAGGTTTTGAGGCAACTGTCCCTTCCACGCCTGGCCTGTTTTTCAGCAGTGCTGGGCAAATATTTGATTTGGCAATCAGTCGCAAATACAACATATTTGCCGCAAAGGGGGCGGGCGGGGGGCGTGGCAGGACCTGTGTCAAATGCACGTCACACACACGAGCATTTCAAAGTGCGAAATGAAAACACGGCGGCGACCGAAACGCGTTACAAAATGTTAATTTGCAGCGACACTGGCGCGGGTCATGGGTTAAGGGGCAGGAAGCAGGGGGCAGGGGCAGGGGCAGAGGCAGGCGTTGGAGGTGGGGGTGCAGGTGAAGCTGTGGCAGGTGCCTCACTTGACCACATGCAGCAGCTTTGTGCTCCACAGGCATTAACAAACAGCAGCGGAGGCAGGGGCAGAAACAACATTTGCAATCAGTCGCCGACCTACAACAGCAACAGCAACGGCATCGCCAGCAGCGGCAATAACTTGATGATGACGATGATGAGAAACCGCTAACACCGACCGAGCTGCAACCAAATGACCAATGAGCCAACCACTGCCCACACACGGAGGGAGCGGCGGGGCGGGCACATTCCATGTGTCAGAGCAGCTTGTGGCTCGTTATGCCGCTTGCCAGTGTTCCGGAGGAGGCCATGCCCGACTGGGAGTGAGCTGGAACTCTGAGGCTGCATGCATTTCGGATAACAGATTCGCATTCCAGAGGCGCCATCCGTGATAATCAGGACTGGGCTATAGAAGAGGCAGGACGATGGTATAGGATCATCAAAAGTGCTTTCGAAAGTGTTTCAAACCATAAACTTGTGTTCTAAAGGCGCCCCTCGAGCCATCCTATGCCACAGAGAGGCCCTTTCAGCTGCACCTCCAGAGGCAGCACAGTTCCAGGGTATCTCCAGTGCCGCAGGAGCTGCCGCGCGCCCAACTGGGCAGTGGCTGCTGTCGGTCGGTCAATGTTGATGCTGATAAGTAGCAAAACATGGGGTCGCCTGTAATTATGCGAGTGTTGCAAGTTAATTGCAATTGTGTGCAACTGACGGTAGCGAGATTAATTAAATTCATCCCATGCACGCCTTCCCCTCGCCCTCGGCTTCCCCCTCTCGCATTCGAACTCCTTCTCCACAGGAATTCCCAGCTGCAGGACACTCTCGTCCTGGCTGCCATCACTCAATGCCAGGACAAGGCAATGGGGACAGTCAATCTGTTTATTTGCTTATCCCCCCAGCCCCCAGCCTCCAGACCAAAGCCACCCCGCCTGTCAGCCCGGTTGGCTGCCATGGACACGCCCACAGACAAGCGGAGGGGGCGGCGCGGTTTAAAGTTCACTAATTTCATGCACACACACATGCCACACTCCATACTCCATACTCCACACTCCACACTCCACAGGACGCGCCGGTCCTGTGTTAGTTAAGTGATTTATTGTCGCAAAATTGTCATTATTAAAAATTAATGATGTCATAATTAAGTGTGTGCGCTGCTGCTTTTATTGTAAAATGATTTACACGGCGGAGCATTAGCTGCTCTGGACATTTAGCTGCGCAAATTTATGAACTGCAAACTGCAAACTGCAAACTGCAAACTGCGGACTGCGAACAGCAAATATGCTCGATTCAATTTCCATAATTTCCATAATTTAATTAGTCGAGTCTGCAGGGCGGGGGCTGGCGCCCAGCCCGAGTGATTTGCATAACCAGTTGCTGGGAGCTGGCTCATCTGCCGGCCGGCCGGACAAGAACGGGATATGGTAATACTTCCAGGAGGGCGGCTGGGCCGAGATCCGAGAAGACGCTATTCCAGCGGAGGTGTGGGGGCAGACAGACCCCCCGGCCCATAAAAAATGAATGGCTCCGAATTTGTCACTCTGCCGAATTGCGAAATTTGCGGAGTGGACGGCCCTGCGGAGCAGCCTCCCTGCCCCAAAAGCCACCAAATGTATTGAAAATAATCACCGAAATGGCCAATAGCCGAAATGGCCGAATGACTGCATGAGCGGGGAAATGAAATGATGTAAAAAGACCGCTCCCCGGACACACTATATGCCATGTGCATAAATCTTGCAGCCTAGCGTTGCACACTTTTTATGGCGGCGATAAAACGCTGCACCCAATGGGGTAAGGAGGGGGTGGAGAGTGGTCAGGGGAAAAGTGCTGAGGCCATCACGATACCCTGTTGCGGGGGAGGGTCGCTTCGGCCCGCAAATAATAAATGAATTAAAAGGCTTAACCCACGCGCTGCTCTCGGCTGGGGTTTTATGGGGTTAATTCCGAGTCCGAATGAGTTGGAAGTCTGCGGTTTTCTGCCATCCTGCCATCGTGACTGCTCCTGCCTTCCCGCTGTCCCGCCGTCCCGCCGTCCCGCCTGCCTGCCAATATGTGTCAGGTTAGCCCTCGTCTGGACCAGTGCAGTGGTCAGTCCGCCCCCTTTCCGGCTGGGAGCCACAAGTGCAGCATAACTTCGTGCACAACTCACCGCAAATCAGTTTGGCCAGAGTTGCCAGCCCGACTGCCCGACTGCCCGCCTGCCCGACTGCCCGCCTGTCCGCCTGCCGGACTTCCCTACTCCGGGCGGGGGCCCAAGCCATTTGATTGATTGAAAGTCAGCCGGAGTTGTTGCCGAGTTTTGTTGCGA
Source organism: Drosophila ananassae (assembly GCF_017639315.1). Lineage (NCBI taxonomy): Eukaryota > Metazoa > Arthropoda > Insecta > Diptera > Drosophilidae > Drosophila > Drosophila ananassae. The sequence goes on along the minus strand of NC_057932.1, from coordinate 21,794,840 downwards.
AATGCTGATTGACTTTGCCATGCCCCGGTCGGGCTAATTAGGTCGTAAAAGAGCCATCGAGACTGTGAATGGGCCGCTGCTTCATGGCCCCATGGGTTGGAGGAAGAAAAATGGGCTGCCCCGAATTACGGCTGTGGAATAGCTGAGCCATCGAATAGCATCGAATCGAGATGTCTTCTAATCTCGGCCCCCGCCGTTGCAGGGTATCTCCTGGCAGCAGCTGCCGCCAGCCAGCGCCCGCCCCCACAAATAACCAATGCAATGTATTAATTCACGTCATAATTTCCCATTGGCCGACGGCAAATCCCCCGATGCTCAGCCCGGAATACCCGGAAAACAAAACAAAGTGAGCCAGAGCCAGAAACAAAGCCGGCAACAACGCGAAAGCTGGACTGCCACAAAACGAAACAAAGAACACAAAACGAAAAGTTTCCCCTGAATGCGAATGCGAAAATATGCACTGAATAGAGGCAACTGCGGAATGTCAACTTGTGCAAATAATGCAAAAATATTTATACAAATTATTATGTGATTTCCAGGAGGGGGCTTAGCTAGCGGGTCTCGAGCTGGGGCGCCCGTCCAGCCCCAAAAAGTTATGCGGCGCTGGGCCGCGTGGCGTATACGTAATCATTTTCCTTTCGGCCATTAAAAAGTTGATTTTTATGCAGCTCCCCCGCCCTTATTCCCGCCCTTGTGCCCGCCCCCCGAACGCCCAAACCGAAGCTGCACTTTCGTATTTAAACGTGATTTTAAATAACCACAACAGATTTTGTGGTTTCATGTTGCATTTGCGTTCGATAAGGGACAGCCTGACGGTCCCGGGTGGGTTGCCACTCGCCCCGCCTGTCCTGGCTATCCTGGCTGTCCCGGCTGTCCTGGCTGCCCTGCTTGTCCTGCTTGTCTGGGCTGTCCTGGTTGAGCCGGCTTGATAAGGTCCTCCCCGGGAGGATGTGGCCGGGGGCGTGGCTCACTGCGATGGCAACTGCGGTCAAGTGCATTTAAAATGCAAAATGCACGCATTTGCGGCAGCCCTGCCTCGCTGTATCTACATCGGGATTATGTGTTAAAAACGCCCGAAATTCATAATTTTGAAATTGCATTTAAATGCTCGGGAGTGCTAAGCCCCGAAGCCTTTTTTTGAGCCAGAAGTCCTTAAAAAGAGCCAGAAACAAGCCATCAATGGTTCATATATCCTCCTCAACACACGCACACCCCAAGCCCCAGCCCAAGCCGTTCTATACACACGATGGGGGGGAATACAAGTAGGTCCTACTCGAAGTCCTGTGTCCCCCGATCCTAGTCCTAGTCTGACTAGGTCGTCGGGTGGGCTCTGCAGCACGGAGTGACTGCAACATCTTTTGATCTTCTTTGTAGCCTAGCTCTCTAACTTTACAGTACTCTAGGTAGTGGGGTTGCGCAATAGATATGCCGGTAGATACTAACTCGCTATGTTCTCGGCACTTACGCTATGCATACACTTAAAAAAACCTTTGACTACAATCAAGGTGTGATTGGATTTGTTTCTAGAGCGTCAGAGGGCTTGACAAAAAAATGCACATTTAATGCTAATTATCGTAATTGTAGTCGCTATAAATACTTTCCTCCTCCTGATCCTCCTCCTCTCTTTGCCTACGAATGGGTGTGTGTGTGTGTACGTGTGAGTGTGTGTCTGTGTCTGTGTCTGTGTTTCCGGTCGCCATGATGGCCACGTCCTCTCCTTCCGCCAGCGACCATTGCCCTTCGTGTCCTTCTCCTCCGTCTTTTATATGTATGGTTAGTGGAAGCTCCTGTTGCACGCCTTACGTCGCTCGCTGCTTACGTCATACGCCCACGGTACATTACGCTGCGTAACGTCACGTCGCGCAGTTACGTAGCTGACTTTTAGTTTTGTTTCCAACTGGTGGCTGCTCGGAGAAAGTAAAGAGAGAAGTTCGCATTTCGGATTATTCAGAGAAAGAGGGTCAGACTCTACGAACCTTTGTAGTACACCTCGCGGTACATGGTGGGGCAGGCGGCCTTGCCGTTCGCCTTCGACGTCTTGAAGTCAATGTTCGTGCGGATGGGCCGGTGCAGCAGCGGCTGGGGCGGCCGGTAGTTGTTGCCCAGGGGCGCCTTAGGGTGGTCGGGGCTGCCCTGCATCAGGCGGCGCAGGGCGTGTAGCTGCAACGAGAGATTTCGGAACTATAGTCCAAGTCCAAGTGACGTCCAAGTCCGCGGGGGCTGTTCGCTCTTCCTCAGTCCACTTCCCTCTCTCTCCCTAGGACCCGCCAAGGACCCGCATCCTTCAGACGCGGAAGTAGATCAACTGCGGCCCAACAATGAGCCAGCAGAGGGATAATCTCAACAGCCCCTCCGAAGGACCTGACGAGCATAATTATAAACCCTCTGCTGCCGAGCATCGATTTCCCGCCGGCTAAAAAATCACGATTGACACAAATCGCAAAACCTAAAAATAAGAGCTCCGGAGCCGGGCCAGAAGTTGCGAAAGGACCTTCCCGGGCTCACGTTCGTGTCTGTATGCAAGGACCACAACAAAAACAAGGACGTCGACACCGACAACGACAACAGCGAGTCAATAACACTTAATCTACTCAATCTGTTTATCAATTGACTTCCGTCAAAATCGCTTTTCACGACAACATGGCCGGGTTGAAGTTGATTGAGGACGGCCGGGGCGGGCCGGGGCGAGAGGAGGCTGCGGGGGAGGACTGGGTGTGCCCGCTCAAGTGTAAATTAATCCCCCCATGTGTGTGTCCTGTCCCGACGGCCCGAAAGTATGCAACACTAAATGGCACTCAAGGCATTAAAGCCCTTCTCGGAATGGATTGTGGTCGCTCGCTTATTGAGAGGTCCTTTAAAGTTACAGTTACAGTTGGGGGGAGAATTATTTAATCCCATAACCCAGGGTCGCCCATAATCTAGCCACTAATCTTAATCCCTCAGTCCTGCCTACTAGACTGTAATTTAATTCGGCAGCCGTGACTTTGCAGCAGTGCATTATCCTCGCCTTTAACCCCTTCCGACGTACGTTAATGGGTTAATTGCAATTTCTGCTCGCACAGCTTCCTTCCAGCTCTTCCTTTTGCCTTTTTGACCGCGCCCCCCTCCCCCTCACTCTCCCCCGCCCACTCCGATGGTGTTACTTTAATTTGGGAAATTATGTTTTGCCAGCAAGGTGCAGTGTCTGTCTGTCCCTGTCCCTGTCCCCGTCCCTGTCAGTGTCCTTTTCGCTTGCTCCTGCTCCAGCTCCTCTTCCTGCTGCTGCTCCTTCTCTGTCTCTTTCTCTTTCTCTTTCTCCGTGTGCAGCCACTAAATTACATCGCAGGAGCACGAGCAGCGGCCGAAGCAGGAGCAGGAGCGTGGAGAAAAGTGGAGTCCTCCACGGCTGCCACAAGTTGTAATCATGTGCCCATGGGTGCCATTGAGCTTGTTGAAGTTTTTATGAGTCTGGCGACTGCAGTGTGTGCTTTTGCTTGTGTCTTTCTCTTTCTGCCACTGCCGCTGCCACTGCACCGCTCCCTCTCGTGTGCCACGTTTACATTGTTTACACGTATGCCGCTGGCCACCATTCAGCCCTGCCACTGCTAGTGCCACTGCCCCCGCCCCTTATGGCGTCTTTATTACAGCGCTGCACTTAATAAACATTTGTGTTAAATTTTTTCCCTCCATTGCTAGCTCTCTTGCCCCAGCCCCCGCCCCCGCCCCAGCCCCTCGTCCGCATCCTTTCGGCCCGCCCCATCTGTATGTGCGCTCCTTTGAGTTATGGACACTATCCACTTTGTTGCTCCTCCAGCAGCGCAACTTAATTTAAAACTTAAATGAAATTAGCTAATAAAACAGACAGGACAACAGACAGTGCGTTTGCGAAGGACGACGACGCTGTCCAGAGGCAGGAGCAGGACAGCGGAGTACTGTATACTAATTAACAAACATTAAGGTGGTCATCACTCAAAAGCTTGTCCTTTTTTGGGAAGCGGGCACTTTGGGAATTTGGCTTCAAGAGAAAGTCGTCCCCAAAGTTTTTCCTTCTCGTCCGCACTTCCATCTCAAGAACAGGAGGGATGGCTTTGGAACTCACCTGTTGCTTGGTGATGTAGATGGGCTTGTTCAGGACCACCCAGGTGACTGTCTCGTGGCAGGCCGGGGCCGTGGTGGAGCCGTCGTAGGTCATGTAGTGGTCCGTGTCCGGGAGCAGGCCCCGGATGGAGAGCCGTTTCACGAAGGCCTCGTCGCCCCCGTACCGGATCCGCTCCAGCTGATCGGTGAGCATGCGCAGCTCCGGGTTGGAGAGGTCGCCCAGCTGTAACGGTGAGAGGGTAGGTTAAAGGTCACCTCAGACGGCGATCTCTTCGAGGGACTCACCTGCAGGAGAATGGAGACGCCGACGATGCCCTGGGCGCGATTAAGGGCATCTGAGAAGTTGGCGTACAGCTGGGAGTTGTAGCCGAATATTTGTATCTGCCGGAAAAATAGGAGGGAGAGGTGCTCAGTGAAAGGATGACATCGTCCTGCCCTTTGTGTGTGTGTGTGTTTTGTGGACAAACTTTATTGTTGCTCAATTTAAGCCGAAACGCATACAAAGTGCGGTGACAGGCCACCCACGGAGGGCGGACGGTGGAGGGTTGAGGGAGGAGGGTGGAGGGCGAGCCGGCCGCCTTGTTTCGCATAAATTGCCCCAAAAATAATCCCAACTATCAACAAAGTGCACACACAAATGCAAATACGAGTGCAGCCACACAGACACTAATGCACGTGGGCAGGACCGGCAGGACTGGCTGGGACAGGAGGAGCGAGGGCCGGGAAGATCGGCCAGCAGAAACAGCAAATATTTTGCTTTTAGCCAAGACTCCACCGGGGCCAAGACGGGGACGGTGCGGCTAAGCCCTTCCGATGTCCATCTCTCCCCCGTCCCGCCCCGACGCCCCTCCACACCCACATGTGCCTTGCCACTTGTGTTGCACGTCAACACAGCAAAACGCCTACAGGAAGCCGGAGGAAGGGGCGCTGGAGGGCGGAAAGGAGAGAGCAGAACGGAGAAAGGAGAAAGGAGCAGGCGACACCACAAAATGAATCCATAAACAAAGGCGCCTGGCGAGGGTCGCTCTCAGAGTTATCGTTGGTGGCTATCGGATCTGGGAACTCGATAAAGTACTCCCAGGTGGTTTTCGATCAGGCTTCCGGTTTAAACACCATAGCCTAATCATTCCTTTTTCCCAAATACTTAAATATTTAAGCAGCTTAACCCCTTTGTTTATTTCTGGTTTTAGGCCAGGTACTTCGCTCTATTTATCGAATATTCATGGCGAATTTATCGAGCGGCCTCCCTGCAAATATTTGTGAGCTGGTGTAACATGTGTACACGGATTTCGGGGGGATTGCGGCCAGGGATATGTTTGTTTCTCCGTGCGACTATGGTGTGGGTGAGTGTGGGTGTGCGAGGGCGAGTGTGAGTGTGAGTGTGAGTGTGAGTGTGTCGGTTTGAGTGCGTGAGTGTACTCACACCACTGCGAGTGCACTCGCCGGCCGACCAGGCTCAGACGCACGGAGCGGAAGGAAATGCTGCAGACAGCAGTGAAAATAATAATAATAAGAGCAGAGAGTACACAGCACACAGATGCAGTGTGTGAAGGGGGCGTGGCCGTAGGCACTGGCCAGTTAATAGCTGTCCATGGCCAGCCCCCACTTCCCACTCGCCCTCCCACCCGGGAAAGAGGGATGCCGTGCATTTAAATATTAAAAACTACGTTCTGCAATTTTAATGTGTGCGCAGAATGGCAAATAAAAATTAAATTAAATTAAAATTTTCCCAAAAACACCCTTGCCAGCCGCTTGGCGAAATTTCAATTGCCGAGGGCGGGGCTGGGGGCTGGGGGCTGTGGCAGCCACTCGGCAACTCGGCAAATATAACTAAAAACTTTCGATGCACAAATGAAGAACTCACACAAGATACAGTCGGAGGCAGAGGCGAACGTGTTCGGGGGAGGACTCCCCGATCTTGCCGAGGTGCTGTGCTTTCGGAACGCACTGTTTCCGGTATCTCTTCTGGAATTTCTGGATGGAAATAAAATTTTGACGAGACTGTGTGGCAGCGAAGACTGTGGCCGAAGGGAGAAAGCGATTTCGGGGCGTTAACTGCCTGGCCGAAATGTAAATGGGAAAACTGGGAAAACTACTAGGGAGGCGGGAAAGCGGGAAAGCGGGTAACTGGGGGAGCAGCTAGAGCCACACAGCTACGCCACTTGAGCAGCAGATGGCGCCACTGAGCTGCCAGTTTCCGGTAGTTTTTGTTGGGTAATTAAAAATTTGTTTGGGCGGAGAAACAAAACACACAAAACTTGGATGGCTGGGATAGAAGTTCGGCTCAGCTATTGATTCAAAACGAACTGCTCTGGGAGGCTCTGGGGCTTATGCGCAAATTAAAGTGGCAAGTCGGGGGCGGAGTGCTAGCTGCAATATTATACTCCGAGTGACGGATGGCTCACGTCGGACAAGTCTCTTTAATGCCCGTCGCCTTGCGTCCTCGCCGCTCGCACCTGAGGTGTTTGCTGTGCAAATACGACAACAGCATTTTACAATATTCGACCGCAAACTAAAATGTCGTACTTCCGTTTCATTAAACAGCCAAAGCCCCTCTGGCGAAGCAAGCAAACACACGACAGCAACAATAACGACAGCAGCAACCACTCCCGATACAAGGAGAGCACAACAACACGTAGTGTAAGTACCAGCAAATAGCCGGACAACAGGCCGCCTGATACGTAAAGAGCCCGGGCCTAAGCGGTTTCGCTCCCCACTGCCGCTTCTTTCTGTCCTCATTCCCACTCCCCCGGTCTGTTTGTTTGAACAAAGCAAGCTCCTGGCATATTTCTTGCCCCACACACACACTCTGCCGCAAACGCGAGCAAACAAACACACACGCAGAGCAAAGGCAACTTAATCAGATCAATTACACATGTTTTCACTGCATGGATTCCACATCCACATCCACATGCACAGACATAGAGCCCGGACTCAGGCCTAGAAGAGGTCCGGACTCCGTACTCCGTAGTCCGTAGTACGATGTCCGTAGAACACTCCTCCAAGCCCGCACTCTGCTGTCCGCAAGCCCACCACCCCACCCAACACAGTCTACACTGGGAAAGTGCGGAATTTCTGCTTCAGCAGTCGAGAGGAGAAACAGGTCAAGGGTCGGCCTTTCTCCCGACTTGATGCATTCCGCCGTTAATCAGCCCACTGATTCCGATCGCACTCCCCCTTTCTCCCAGTGCACTGGAGTGCTGAGCCCAACGAGCTGACAACGGGAGACAGAAGCAGCAAACACACCAGCTGCTGAAACTTTGCCTGGCCAGCAGTCCGGGATAGGATAGTGTTCCCTGCCCGCACAGTCCTGCCACCAGCAGGCGCCCCTGCCCAGTCAACAAGCCGAGCGGAACAGTGGGCCGAATCAGCAGAATACAGGCTAGAGTTCTACGACCAGTAAGTCTACAGAGATACTCATTCAACTAGATCCTTAGAAACGACTTTCTTGGGTCCCTCTTCCAACACTGCCCACTGTGCCCTTAGAGTGTAGCGATTTGCTGTGGAGTCGGTTTCTGCTCGGGCGGGAGGACGGAGCGGAAGGAGTGGTGTATCCTTCTTGGCCCTTCAGCCGGTTGACTTGGCTTTCGTGCTCTGCTGGCCAGCCACGATAATATTGGCCATGGCCAGAAGCCGGTTTAGGCTGGGAACACGGCCTCATGTCAACACTTTGCCGCCTGTGTCTGCCTCCTGCTCCTGCTCCGGCTCCGGCTACTGCTACTGCTACTGCCGCTCCTGCTGTTCCGTATCCTTTGGTCTGTGTCAATTTTCTAGACAAATGAAGCAAATTAGCCTAACAACGCACTGGGGACGATGTCCAACACGCACACACATCCATCCAGTTGCCCAGCCAGGCTGCCAGCCGGCCAGGCAGGACTATGCAAAGGCGTAGGAAGCTTAGATCGCTCCATTTCTGGCCACAGTTTGTCATTGTCCTTTTACAGCCACGTCCCCACTTGTGCACTTCTCCCGGCAGCACTCTCGGCTAATTATCCGCAACACTATTTGCATCAGCAAACCGAAAGATGGCCAGCTCCGAAGATTGAAAAGTGCGTGGCTGTGGAAAGGGATACCGTGCTATTCCGGCTATTGAGCTTTAATCCAGAAATCGGGCAACTTTAAGCATCAGCCAGTCAGTGGCTTCGGCACCTGGCGACCTCCTGACTCGCCCTAATCCAATGAGCAACTTCGCCAAACTCATTACCCGCCCACCGAAATTCACTTAGCCCTTTAACGACTTAGTGGCGTTTAAAAACGCCAGCGGATGGGAGGATGCCGGGCGGAATTAACGCGCTTTAATCGCTGGTTGGTCTTTAAACGGATTTAACCAGGGGGACAGGCACAGGGAGTGGGACGGAGACTGGGACTGGGACTGGGACTGGAACTGGGACAGGACAAAGGGGTTGCGAAGGCCTAAGGGGGTGGCCGGGACGAGGCTGTTTTGAGGGGTTGCTGAAATTACAGCACGACCTCATTAGCAGCAAATATTTTGGCGTTGTGCTCGTTTGTGTTCAGTCACTCGATGTCGCCCACCCATCCCCCATCCCCCACCCCCTTTCCACTCTCACGCCTCTCCCTCGCCCCCCCCTACCTATCCGTCTCCTTTGTTTGTGTTTGTGTGCAGCGCGCAGATAGAGATATAGATACATTTGTATATTTAAGTACTCGATGGTTGGAGCGCAAATTAATGGTTAAGCCATCGCTTCGCCATTGCGATGGCTGGTTGGGTCGGTCGTTTGGGTTGTCCGTGGTTGGCAACCGCAAAATGAGGTGGCCAGGCGGGTGGGATTGGGGCAACCAGTGGCGGACAGGTGAAAGCAGGGGAGCAGTCAGAGGTGGGCGCCCAGCGCAGTCACAAGTCGGCGAAGCAGCACCGCTCGATAGTTCGGATCACGACCCCATCCCCGATTCATCGCCGCAAGCAACGGTGATTAAATTCTCGCCACAAGGCAAGTGCTAAACTACCGCGGCCCAAAACAAATCAAACTCAAAACCAGACAGCCGTGCATTGGAAATAGAAACAACGCACTTGCAGCGCCACGCCACGTCTCTGGCTCCAGTCCGGAAAGGCCCACCAATTTGCCACCTGCCACTGACTGCGGCGGCGACAGCCTCTGTGGCATCCAATGACAACGGGGCTGCCGAAATCCAAGACTGTGCTGCAATCTTGTGCGGATTTCAAGGGGATTAATTAAAATTGCCAATTACGAATTCATTAAGGCAGATCAAATTCTGGGGCGCGGCCATTAGGGCGGCTTCTGTTACGGCCGGAATGGGTGCGGAATGTGCTTAACATTGTCCGGACTCTCGACTGCGGCCTCCGGACTTCGTACTCCGGACTCCAGAGACCGTGCTCAGTTCATCCGTGAAATAGGCCTGGGCAGCGGCAAATTATTATTCCAAGGGGTGTCGGGACGAGCTCTATTGGCAACTTACACGCCATCCAATCCCGCAGTCTGAAAAGTATCTTTTAATGAGAAACAAACTTGCCACTGCAACTTCATCAGCGTCAACGTCGCGCTGCTGCTCCATTTGAGTCAAAACTCGTTAAGAAGTGCTGCTTGTTCCCGAAAACGCATTCCGTTTCTTGCTTTCTGGCTGCGATTGCCTGTCACTCCTGGGGATGCAAATCGAGAAAGCGACTGGCAGCCTGATTCGTTTTAAATCACCCGGACACTGAGAGAAAAAGTCGGGCTGCCGGCGGGCGGGGAGGGCGCCGGAGTAATTTAACCAAAATACACGATGGCTTACATTACCCGTCATCGTTTATCATCGGCTCATCGCCGAGGGGGGGAGGGTGGGCTCTAATTAATTTGCGCTGACATTGGTGGCCCCGCGTGGGAGCAGGGGCTGCACGGGGCGTCCTCCGACTGCTGACATGCAACAGATTTATAACGTTATTGCAGCTGCAACTGCAACGGCAGCTGCCGCCCGTTGTGGCAGCTTTTTGCGTGTGGCAGATGCGGCTCACTTCTGACTCTTGATTGCCTGGCGGAGCCTGGCAGAGCTTGCAGAGAATGGCAGAGAGGAAAAGGGACGAGACAAAAGCGCCACACGATGCAAATGGAAATGAAAACTGTGTCGCACATCACTCAGGCCAACTCAACTCCAGTCAACTCAACTCGACTCCACTCGAGTCAAGTGGCCGAGGAGCAGACAGCCCCACGACAGGATTAGCCCCTCGGGACAAAGGGGAGAATGCTCTTTTCTTTCCTTCTTTTCTCCGAGTGAAAGGTCCTTAAAGCGGGGCTTGGCTTAGGGAGCTTACCACTGTGGACACTGTGGCAGAAGAAAACTGTGCAGTATTTATGAAAATCCAAAATCATTAACCAACCGAGCACGGCAATAATTGGCCGGCGTTTCTGTCCCGATCCCGGTGAGTGAGTTCGCCGAACAAGGAGGCAATAAATAAGCAACCGACACAAACAGAACAGCCGTCCTTTGTCTAATGCCAGAGTCCTCGGGGGTCCTTCTGTGCCCTCTTAAAACGCGGAGCTGCGCGTATTTACATATTTTTAATAACGGGCTCGCAAATCAACTGGAGCGAGCTTCTGTGTGTGAACTTGACATCAAAATGAACAGAACACAGCGCCCGAAAGGTTAAATCATATTTGACAAACAGCAGGCAGGTGCGGCGGGGGGTGGCGGGAACACGCATGTGTACATTCCTGGAAGCACGGATGCGGGGCGGAAGGCCCGGGGAGGGACGTGCCGACAAGGTGTCTGAACGAGTCGCAACAACGCCTGCCATATGACACATAAATATGGCCTGCCTCCAGACTCCAGACTCCAGCCCAGCCCCCAGACTCCAGACTCCAGACTCCTACCCAGCCCCAGCTCCAGCCCCGAAAACAATGTGCAAATAAAACAATACAAAATCATCAGCCGGCAGCAGGTCTCCCAAGTCGGGCCAGAGCGCTCTCCCAAATCATTCACGACTGTAGTAGTAAGAGGTGTTGTTCCAGTCGGAAAGATGCGGAAATCGCGGAGAAATCATTCAGAATTTAAAAGCGAGTGGGGCACATGTCGAAAATATTTGCCAGCGAAACTAAGCCCAAGAATAGGCAACAATGGAGGCACAGGGCGCAGGCTAGCTCCGTCTTATTTTTACTCTCGCCGAGTCCGGAGAAGTGTGAATGATGTGCCCGGGGGACCAGTGCGGGAGAGGAGGTAGGCAGTGGCGGGGGCGGAGGCAAATCAAAGCTCCAGACAAGTGGGGCGAGTTTCCAACATGTTGAACCTGCTCCAAGTCAAAAGCGTTGATGATAACGTTGAGGACACCAGACAAAGGATCCGGAGGCAGGGACGATGACGGGTGTGGGACGGACAGGAAGAGGGGGGCCGAGACGAAGACGAAGGACTCTTGACTTTTTTGACTTTGTTATTTATTTTATTTTCTTCTTAGGAGCCTCGGAGTCTCCGCCCCCGTCTCCGGCCCATTTTTGTGTTTTTTGTCAGCGACAAATCGACATTTGCTGCATTAAATGCTGATCAAATACACTTCCGCTCGTTTATCTGGGTAAATATTTGAACGGACCAGGGGCGTCCGGCGGAGGGGGCCTAACAAGCTTACAATGCCAGGAGGAAAGAATACCAGAGTGCCGGGATGGCTGTGAAATGACGCAAGAAAGTTGAAAAACTCCGACGACTCGCACACAATTGAATTGTTAAAGAGGGAAATCTGTTGACAGGCAACCGAGATTCCGCACCGAAATAGAATCGAACAAAGTGTCAGAAGAGGGTCCCAAACCCACACCCACGCTCGAATACACCCCCCACCCCTGCACCATAAAGAAATGGAGAGTGACACCACTCCTTACCTCCGCCGGGAAAGTGTACCCCTCGACGCTGTGCTCCGATCCGAATTGGTCGTTGAGTCCGTAGTGCATGTGGATTTCGTGGAACCGGTAGCGGTATGAGAGCGGCCCGCCCGAGATGTTCACCGGGGTCTGCATTCCGTCGTAGTTGGCGACCGTGTCGTTTCCAGCCGTGAAGATGACGCTGTGGCCCGTGTTGGTTATTAATCCGGATATCTGAAGCGGGATAGAGAAGTTAAAGTTTTATCAAGAGAATGAGAACAAGGAGATGGGAATCAAGAGCCCAAAAGAAGACCCAAATTAGATCCTGTGGGGTATCTTCGCCAATTTCCCTCCGATCCTTGAGCGAAGTACCTTTAATGAATCGTACTTCAATTCTGAATAATTCTGCATCAAAACCTGGCAATTCATTTTTGGATCCCATTTTTGTAAATTTTTCTGGGGGAACCCCTATGACAATGTGGGGAAATCATGGGAATGCCCATTAGGGGCCCCTGCGAGGGCTGTATCTTCGCCAATTTCCCTCCGATCCTTGAGTGAAGTACCTTAAATGAATCGTACTTCAATTCTGAATAATTCTGCATCAAAACCTGGCAATACATTTTTGGATCCCATTTTTGTAAATTTTTCTGGGGGAACCCCTATGACGATGTGGGGAACTCATGGGAAGGCCCATAAGGGGTCCCTGCGACGGCTGTATCTTCGCCTATTTCCCTCCGATCCTTGAGTGAAGTACCTTAAATGAATCGTACTTCAATTCTGAATAATTCTGCATCAAAACCTGGCAATACATTTTTGGATCCCATTTTTGTAAATTTTTCTGGGGGAACCCCTATGACGATGTGGGGAACTCATGGGAAGGCCCATAAGGGGTCCCTGCGACGGCTGTATCTTCGCCTATTTCCCTCCGATCCTTGAGTGAAGTACCTTAAATGAATCGTACTTCAATTCTGAATAATTCTGCATCAAAACCTGGCAACACATTTTTGGATCCCATTTTTGTAAATTTTTCTGGGGGAACCCCTATGACAATGTGGGGAACTCATGGGAAGGCCCATAAGGGGTCCCTGCGAGGGCTGTATCTTCGCCAATTTCCCTCCGATCCTTGAGCGAAGTACCTTAAATGAATCGTACTCCAATTCTGAATAATTCTGCATCAAAACCTGGCAACACATTTTTGGATCCCATTTTTGTAAATTTTTCTGGGGGAACCCCTATGACAATGTGGGGAACTCATGGGAAGGTCCAAAAGGGGTCCCTGTGAGGGCTGTATCTTCGCCAATTTCCCTCCGATCCTTGAGCGAAGTACCTTAAATGAATCGTACTTCAATTCTGAATAATTCTGCATCAAAACCTGGCAATACATTTTTGGATCCCATTTTTGTAAATTTTTCTGGGGGAACCCCTATGACAATGTGGGGAACTCATGGGAAGGCCCATAAGGGGTCCCTGCGAGGGCTGTATCTTCGCCAATTTCCCTCCGATCCTTGAGCGAAGTACCTTAAATGAATCGTACTCCAATTCTGAATAATTCTGCATCAAAACCTGGCAACACATTTTTGGATCCCATTTTTGTAAATTTTTCTGGGGGAACCCCTATGACAATGTGGGGAACTCATGGGAAGGCCCATAAGGGGTCCCTGCGAGGGCTGTATCTTCGCCAATTTCCCTTCGATCCTTGAGCGAAGTACCTTAAATGAATCGTACTTCAATTCTGAATAATTCTGCATCAAAACCTGGCAACACATTTTTGGATCCCATTTTTGTAAATTTTTCTGGGGGAACCCCTATGACAATGTGGGGAACTCATGGGAAGGTCCAAAAGGGGTCCCTGTGAGGGCTGTATCTTCGCCAATTTCCCTCCGATCCTTGAGCGAAGTACCTTAAATGAATCGTACTTCAATTCTGAATAATTCTGCATCAAAACCTGGCAATACATTTTTGGATCCCATTTTTGTAAATTTTTCTGGGGGAACCCCTATGACGATGTGGGGAACTCATGGGAAGGCCCATAAGGGGTCCCTGCGACGGCTGTATCTTCGCCAATTTCCCTCCGATCCTTGAGCGAAGTACCTTAAATGAATCGTACTTTAATTCTGAATAATTCTGCATCAAAACCTGGCAACACATTTTTGGATCCCATTTTTGTAAATTTTTCTGGGGGAACCCCTATGACAATGTGGGGAACTCATGGGAAGGTCCAAAAGGGGTCCCTGTGAGGGCTGTATCTTCGCCAATTTCCCTCCGATCCTTGAGCGAAGTACCTTAAATGAATCGTACTCCAATTCTGAATAATTCTGCATCAAAACCTGGCAACACATTTTTGGATCCCATTTTTGTAAATTTTTCTGGGGGAACCAAGGAGAGAACTTGAAGATCCCACGGGAAGGCAAAGTATTTCAGTTGCCTAGTGTTTTATACTCACTCTGTGCTTGTCAATGTGCATGGGCCGCAAATTAGGGTCGAAGAGGAGACGCTGAGGCTCGAGATTCACCGGGGACTGGCGGCGACCCTTGTTGCAGAGTGACCACTCCGGATTGATGAGGCCCCAGAAGGCGGGTCCTGCAAATAGAGAGGAGCGGGGAAAGAGTTTTATTAGAAAAGGAGGTTTGGGGCATTCCAAATCGATGCCAGAAAGGGTGCCAAAAAGATTTATGAACTGTTTCCAAAGTTTCCGCTTGCGGTGCGGGGTGGTTGCTACAAAAACTTGCCACAAATTGCATAATGGGCAGAAGGGCGAGGGGTCAGGAGGGCTGGGGCCAGAGCCATTGCAATATTTGTCTGGGCATCTGCATAGGTGTTGGCCTGCGTTGGTTTAGTTCTTTGGTTTTGTGTCTGTTTGATTCTAGCCACATGACTCGCCCCTTCCCTCTTCCTGGCGGCAGGACCATCCCTTTCCCTTGAATGCTTTAATTTCGTGCGGCTGACGCTCTCCACCTCCCTCCGGGCCCCTTTTTCTGGCTGTCCTGGGCCAACAGTAAAATTGCAGGTTTATCTTTGCTCCTGCCTGTCGTTGGCTGTGTCTGCCGACGCTCCTCGCTCCTCGCACCGCGCTCCTTCTCCAGCCGGCTTTAGCTTTTGGCCAACTTTATCTGGCCTGGCAGCTTAATTTATGGCAATATGAAATCAAGCTGAGCTGCCCCCAAAAACAATAGGCAATGTTTCTTATGGCCCGTTGCAAGCTGGAAGGCTGTTCCCTTTTGCCAGTTTGTTGTCATTTTAGTTGAATTGTTATGGCCAAGTTGGCTCTTCAAACTGTTTCAGTTCCATTGTTTTGTTTGGCTTCACTCCATTGCATTTAATCTGGGCTCTGGTATCTGGTAGCTGGTATCGTGTAGCCTTGCTTTTTTCTTAGCAAGATGATGCTTTCAAAAGTTTTGGGCTTATTTCATTACTTGATTGCTTAATTAATTTGTTCCGCTTCGAGTCCTTATTAGTTACTCGGACAGTTCTGATGGCATTTCTTACATTATTAATTGTTCATTTAGAGTCCATCCCGGGGTTGATCGCCCCTACCTGGGCGAAGGCTAAAGCCCCATTATTCAAAACCTCTTGTGGCTGCTCCGTCAGTCTCTTCGTAATCCCATTTATGGCACCCACCACCCTGCTATCCTGCCACCCGGCCACCCCCGCGGAGGCTATAAAAATGGCTCGGCTGCAGTCGCATTGCGTATACGAGGCGTGGCACGGAGGGGCGTGGCCAGTGGCGGAATGTCTGGGAATCAACACGTTCGCTGCTTTGGCCGCAATCAGGAGCTTCAATCAGAGATATGCCACGTACTCGCGTTTAAGCGATTGTTGACCTCAACGACGCCATCGCATTAGCCAAAAAAACACGTTAAAAGGAAAGCTGAAGGAGAAGCGGATAAAAATAAAGGATGCAGAAGTCGGCAGGCAGACGGGGCCGGCGGGAGAAATAATCCTGAAAGTGGGACGTTGCTGGGAAGCAGCAGATGAGCCGGCAGGGACGAGCCCGTGAATGGGAAAAGCAATTAGCAGCAGGTGCAGCTCCTTAAAGGTCCTTCCTCGGAACCCTCTCAATTTTTACTTTTTAGTCACTTTGAAGTCTTGATTAGACTGGAATTTATCGTGGGCACACGCGTGTCACGCGGCCATCTCCAGTGGCGAAGAGTGGGGGCTCTGCGGCGCACTGGAGGGCAGCAGGTCCTCCTCCAGATATCCGGACCCGGGTGCGGATGTTGCAACATCGAGTCTATTAAATTGCGGTTGCCTTCCACGCGGAGTCGAGTCAATGAGGCAATTGCGAAACGATTTTAGCAGCCATTAACAACATTAGTGGCTTGGCTGGCTTGGCTGGCTCTGCTGGCTGAGTCGAAGGATCTCGGGGGGCCGTGGGTGGCCCGGTGGAGGCATGCAGCACGCTTCGTTTGATTCCGCTCGGGCCGCCTTTATTTGGCTCTTTGGCAGTGCAAATCACGTTAAACAAGAGCACGTTGCACGTTGCAGGGGAAAAAACACTGCAGCTCCAGCTGGGGCTCAGTATCCTTAGTCCTGTTAGTCCCTGCCCTGGCAGAGTGCTTGCAGCCTCGCAGCTTCCGGCATGAGAGGAATGCTTATGCAAATTTATTTATGCCAAAGGAGACACCGAGTGCCTCGCCTCGTCTCGGATTTCGGTTGCAATTTGTTTACAACACGTGTTACAGGACACTCCTGGGACTAGTGTCTGCACTGAGCGAAAAGCAGCAGCCACTCCGGCTATCAGCTGACGGTATTTCGGGCTCGAATTCGCCGAACCAATTAATTAGAGCAATAAGCCCTTCGCTGGCGTGGTATCCGCGCTTTCTTTCTCCGAAATAGACGCATTTATTTCGGTTTTTTTCCGAGTATTCCCCGTTCGCCGGAATCCAATTCAAAATTCAAAGCACTCGGACTTATTTATGCATTTGTCTTGTGCAAATGGCGCCGCCGCTGTCTCTCTAATAAGATTAAGAAAGATGCTTCCAGAGGAGCCGGAGGAGGAGCCGGGCAGGGTCCCAACAGGGAGGCACGGCGCCAGGAGAAAGGAGCCCGGAGGCAGGGCCTAGGAGCTGCGAGATGGGAGCTGGAACGCTTATCGGCTGCCTGCTGTCCTGTCTGGACATAATCTCCGAAGACCTTTGCCCCGATTCCGCCGCCACTAGTGACACATGGTAAACTGTTCCCCATTTCGGGTCCGCCATTCTCCCCATCTCTCGCCGTTTCCCCGGCGCTTTCTCCGGCCAAGTCGCCGAGGACTCTCTCCTTTCCGTCTGCAGCGCTGCTTATCACGTTTCAGCGCCAGACAATGGCGAAAAAAGGAAAGTCGTCAGGCTTTCCGCCTCTCCTTCTGCCCCTGCCCTCGCCCTCGACCACTTTGTCTGCCCCTCCATTTGACAGCTGCAAATCGGCTTCGTTTCTGCTTTCCGCTTCTCTCCGGCAGTCTCCCCCGGGCTTCACCTGGCCATGCACTCCACGCGTGCAACTCCAGTCGCTGGGAAAATCGTTTTACGCCGGCAACAAAAATGCACGGCCATGGCCAGGTGGGAAGCCGTCTGGGCCCCAGCCCCAGCCCAAGCCCAAGCCCCAGCCCTTGCCCTTGCCCCTGCCCCCTTACCACGCCGCTCTGCCACTTTCACACACAACTTTGTTGCTTTAGCGACGCGTGCTGCTCGTTGCCTGAAAATTGTACTTTCCGCTTCCGTCCGTGGTTATTGTTGAGCTTTGATTAAAATTTACTTTGTTGTTGGTATTTATGAAACTTAAGCGGGGGCGGATGGAATGCAATGGGATGGGATGTGATGGGATGGTATGGAAGGGGGAGAGCAAGAGGGAAATCCTGGGCGAGCTCCGAAAAATCCGAAAAGGCAAAGGACTCACCTGAGATGCCATCGTATGTCCACCAATCCTCCCAGCTGACGGCGAGCAGAACTGCAAAGAGAGAGCGGGGAAGGGCCAGTGAGTGGAAAGTATTTGTAAACAAAGATGCGACTGGGACAGTCGCTGCAAAAAGAGGCTTACATACGTGTTATACGAGGGCATTACCATTAAACTCATTTGTGTCGAACTTTAAACTATGTATGTATTAAATTGCATGCCATTATGCGAATGGGCACTGGCGGCGCTTTTTTCCTCGTTTAATCCGCCTTGCTTCAAATGTGGCCATTTTAATCAGTTTTTTGTGCGGCTGGCGCCATAATGGAATATATTCTGTCCGCCGTAAGCCTAATTTCACATTTCATTCATCGCTTCACAATCAATGATGCCAGCCAGCTCCTAATGGGACAAATGCTTCCAAAGCCTGCACTGAAAACTATAAACGCTTCCCCTGTAAGCTCCCTAAAAAGAGCTCTGGCGGGCTCTGCATTCCTAACCCCGAGCCCAAAGCCCAAGCCCCAGCCCCAGCCCTTCGGGTCCTGCACTTTGTTAAAATGATTTTTGCTTACTTGCCTTTTAATTTTTTCGTGTCCGAGTTGGTTTCCCCCTTTTTGTTCGCTGGCTCGTTTTTGTTTTGCTGCTCGCTGCTCTGCTCCGCTCTGCTCTGCTGTGTCCTGTTTTTCCTTTTCGCCCACCCCGTAAATTCACTTCCGTCACTTGTTAACTTTAACATTCATCGACACTTTTTGCCTTTTGGCCTTTCCACCGCCCATCCTTCCAGCCCACCATCCCTGCCAGACCCACCAGCCCTACCACCTCACAGCCCACAGCCCACAGCCCACAGCCCTGTTGCCGCCTTTTTTCTGGCTCGGGGGGAATGCAGCTAAAACACTTTGTTATTTTGACAGCCGACAAAAAAGCGGGCCAATGCCTTTTGGCGAGAACCTGCACTCCTTCTTTCCTTCCGCGACTCGAATCAAAGTCAAGAAATGTTGAGTCATTAAAACGCGTTCCAGCCCCGCCGGATCCTTTGGCCTTTGGTCCCCAGTCTCCAGCCCTCTGCACCCAGTCCGCAGTCCTCGGTCGCTGGTCCTTCAAGCTTAGAATCCTCACCAAGTGCAGCGCGAAATGCAGTGCAGTTTCCGGCAAACGGCAAACAGTAAACAGCTAACAGCAAAAACCACAACGAACCGCAGTTTCGCTTCACTTGTAGTGACTTTGACTCAGTCGAGGGCTGCCGTGAATTCCAAAAATATTTAAATTAAAAATTGACACTAGCTAACAAGTAAAAAGTCCCCAACCAACAACCTATGCTGAGGCCCGCAGTACTCTGCACTTTCCCCCGTTCGAACGCCTTCCTTAACAAAACAGGACAACAGAATCAGGACAAAAACCTTGAAAACTGCGGGCCGAGGCGGTGAAAGGAAGGCAGCCCATCAAGGAGCGAGGAGGAACAACAATAATAATAATAATAACGCAAAGTCATGGGCAATGATTGAAATTAATGGATTTGTAAATGCTCAGCGTCATTCTCGGCTCTTAACCCTTTGGGGGGGCAGGGGGAGACAGATGGGCCGCAGGACGAGCTGGGTGGCCCGCTCGGGCTGCTCCCTCGAAATATTTCCACCGCGGCTCAGTCCAGAGCACTTGGTGTTTGGTTTCATCGTGCGTTGAAAATTCATTGGTTTTTAGCTGAAAACCTAGCCTCCATGGCCATCGACAGTGACTCCCCCAGATGACCCCCCCCCAGATAAAAAACTATGCCAAAACGCACTTAAATATTAATATTTTTCCATAAAATCCAAAAGCTTTTTCTCTCTCTATTTCCCTTTAAAACATTACACATTATTTCCATTTATTTCGCCGCTCCCCTCGCCGCCTTTTCACCGGGTTTTTGTTCATTGAATTCTATTTATAAATTTGCACCTGACTGCACGACCCCCTGCCCCTCCCAGGGCACCTGAACTCTCCACCTGGTCCTCCTCGCTCGCAATCATAAAAGGCAACAAAATGTTGAACAAATTTTTATGGCTGCACAAAGCAACAGAGTGACAAAGAAGGCGAGAGGGCAGGGCGAGAAGTCAGCCATCCGACATGCACTGAGAGAAAAAGTGGGGCAGCTCCTCCGCCCGAGCGAAGCTATTCCGAGAGGGTCCTTGGTTTCAGGGCTTCCAGGTCTGGCAGTTTTTTGTCAGTGCTCCCGATACCATAGCAGCACAGCCGCTTGTACTCTCCCCGCCCCCGCAACCGCCGACGCCACCGCCACCGCCCCCTCCTCCCCGCCTGCGGTCGTCGCTTTTGTGGCTGCCTCAAATCCCTCCGCCTCCGGCCGCCCCTGCATTTTCTCTCAGTGTGCGGGGCCACTGTCGCGCCTTTCAGTATTAATTACAAATGAAATTTTCTTATCATTTCTGTTGCCGTTGACAACTTTCTGTCTGCCGGTCCAGACCCGTCTGGGTCATTTCCTCTCCCCTGGGAGTCCAGGCGGTCCTGCGAGTCCTGGGATTCCTGTGAGTCCTGCCAGCTCTAACTGGCCCTCTACTTTAGGGCCAATAAGCAAAAATAGTTGCTGCTAATTGTTGTTTGCCGTTTATGGTTATGGCCAATGCGTGCTAATTGTCGTCCTGCCATCGTCCTTCGCTCCTTTCTTCGGGCTTTTCAATTTCGATGCCGGGTTTTATTTTTTCGCCGACTTCTATTGGGGGACGGGGGGACGGACAATTTATGGCAGCACTTTGGTCCGGCTCAATTTAATTTGGCCCGAATACTCTAGGTCCTGGGCCCGGAGCGGGGATCCTTGCCCGTCCGATCTTTGCCAGGTCGGGATTTCGTTGCCTACTTATCGGGGCGAGCGCTGCAGCCCTTGTGGGTGGCAGGGGCCGTACTTCAGGGATATGATTAGGTCCTCCCGGCACCAGCCCCCAACACTTGGACCGACGACTTGGGAACACCCTCGGCTGTCGGCCAGAGTATCAGAGTGTTCGATCCTTCGGGGAATCCCCAATTTGCGGAGTCCCTTTCTTTGTGTTCGCCTGCCATTTGCTATTTGACTATTTTGTTGTTTTTTGTTTGCTATTTGTTTGCTGTCGCCGTCGCTTGTCTATTTAAAAGGCACGTAAACATGGCCGACTTCTGGCGCGCCCAAAACAACAACAACAAGAAGAACGAAAACAAAAACATCACTGAAATCAAAAGGACTTGCTGGCAGGAGTGGGCGGGGGGAAAAGGATTGACGTGCGCATTTTAGTCACGCTGTCGCGGGTTTTTGCCTTTTTGCCATTTTAGCTGATTGTTTTTGTTGTGTAGTCGGAAGTACATATGTATTACACACACAGTTGTATACAAGCAGCATGTGTGGGGGACACCAGGACATCAGGACACCAGGACACCAGGACATCAGGACATCGGGACATCAGCGGCTTTGCCTGGCGGGTAACTTAATATTTTGTTGATGTTTGCCCAACTTGATTATATCTATCACTATCATAATACAGCTCCACCCGGTCCCGGCAGTCCTTTGACGACCTGCAGCTCCGCCATATGCAAATTTTCCAGGAGCCGCAGACAAGCCCTCCCAGCACAGATTGCCGAGAACCGATATGGGCCCGAAACTGAATAATGTGGGCTGCGGGGGAGTGGATTTATTATCATGTATGTGTGTGGGGTCGGGCACTTAATGAAACTGACAATGTAAACACGGGTTTTCGGCTGGATGATCTCCGGGCCGGCCCAGGCCGAGGCTCTCCGAGGTCCTGTCCCGAGACCCTGTACCAGAACTAGATCTCGCCCGAAATAAATAATTAATGACGTAATCGCCTATGGTAATCCAATAGCGCAGTGGCGCAGGACTTCTGGCCCCAGATAGGAGCTCTGGATCTGGATAGTCAACAGAAATGCCATTTCCTTTTAATAGACTTTGTTCGGAGTCCGCCATCCACTGCTAATTCATTTGATTTTTATTGGCCCTGGCCGGCGAGGGGGCGGGGAGCCGCGTGGGGAGTGGGCTGGGAGGGGGCAGAGTAATATGCAAATAGCCCAAGGCGTGTTCATTGAAATCGGGGCGAAGTGTAGG
The DNA here is from genome assembly GCF_017639315.1 of Drosophila ananassae. Taxonomy (NCBI): domain Eukaryota; kingdom Metazoa; phylum Arthropoda; class Insecta; order Diptera; family Drosophilidae; genus Drosophila; species Drosophila ananassae. The sequence continues at coordinate 21,773,021 of NC_057932.1, read as the reverse complement.
CGAAGGGGAGGTGGCAGATCTAAGGAACATGGCGGGATTCCGTTTTAAAAGCGCAAGCAAGTGAAAGCTTTCAATCAATGTCGCTCGCTCGTCAGGCACCCGCACTCGCACTCGCTCTCGCACCCGCTGACCCCCTCCCCGAGACGCCCCTGAATACTGCTGCCGGCCCATCCCCCCTTTGACTTACACGCCTCTGTTTTTGTGGCCAGCTTCGGCTTTTAATTTCTATCGCTACGATTTCATTTTTTAGTTCCGTTCGGTTTGGTTTGGCTTGGCTTGGCCCGGTTCGAGTAACCATTTCCATTTTCCCTCCACTCCACTCCAGTCCACTCCACTCCTGGAGCTCCCCTCACCGCCTGGCGACGCCCCCTTTTTACCCTTCTATGGAGCCACACCTCGTTCTTTGATTTTTATTAAGTTTTGTCGACTCGGTTTCTGCTTTCGTGTGTCAGATTGTCCGTTCGTCCGCTGTCCGCTTTCCCGTATCCTGTCCGCGGCCACGCCCTGGCCCAGCCACTCCCTTTGCCCTTCGCTCGGCTAATGGTAAATGCCATTTCAATTACGTACACAGTACTAAAATTTTATGCGGCCAGTCGACCGGCCAGTGGCTTCTTCCCGAGCCAGTCTTTCGTCTTTGGTCGATATGTTTTTGCTTTTGCTTTGTCGATTTCCATTTGCGCTTTAAGTGCATTTGCACAATCAACAAACAGGGCCAGGAGGTGGGCCCCGGGCAGGAGGCAGGATAGAGGACATGTATAGGATATGGCATACGGGTGTGGCCATAATCAAACATCAATCCGACGCTATAAAGGCACTTTTTCCCACCGCCTCCATGCATCTCTTCTGTTCTGTTTGAACAGAAACTGAGTAGATAGCCCCGCAGTAGATAGCCAGAGTAGGTAGGGATAGTAGTGTCTGATGGGGATACCTGGATCTGGATCTGGATGTATGTTACTTGTTGCGAAGGCGTTTGGTTCCCGGCCGGTAGCTTTAAGTATCCAAATCTAATTTCAGAGCCAGTCAGCGTCCCCAGAATGCATTTCTGATATAGTTTCACCCGCAGTTACTACAAATTAAAGCATTATTTTCGAGTTTCGGGCCAGGTAGCGCACATAGAGCTCGCTTTCGGGGTGCTCTGCGAGATGCCCCATTTCCCACTCCGAAGTGGCACCTGAACTATGCACCTGTGTGTGTCGGTAACAAATGGCACGCAAAACACCTGTCAAAAAAACGGGGGAAGTGCCAGAAAAAATCCGACAAACTTTGTAAGCTCATTTTGTTACCCGTTCGTGTTGCTGTTATTGCCTCTATTTGTTGTTGTTGTTGTTGTTGTTGTTGTTGTTTTTGTTATTGTTTCTTTTGTTTTTGTTTTTATTTTTGTTTCTCTATTTGTCACTATTCCAACTGCCAATAGGCGTGTCAGAAAGTCAACGGCGACGACAGCGCCAAAAAAAGCCCCGAAACACGAAAAGAAACCGGGAGGCGAACTGGCTCTCTGGGCAGAAGGCGAGGGGGCTGATACCCTAGAAAGTCGGCGTTTTCCAGGCCATTGCAGTGGGTTTCAGGAGCGACGAAAGCGAGATTAGTGGAACACCAGGCAGGGATACTTCCCGCTGGAGCTCCCTATTGGAGCATACCCTGTAAAGGGCATCCCTGCGGGGAGCCGACTAAGCCAAATTGTGTGTGGCTGAGCTCCGCACTCAGGTGGCCCATGCATTTTTCACCGCCGCTCCGACCTTCGGGTCTGCCGCCACCCAGAGTGGCAGAACTGCAGAGAGAACCGCAGTCACTTTGGCTTTGCATTTTTTGTGAGCTCGGTGAGCTTGGCTTTTGGAAAGCCGGAGAAAGTTTCGGTCGAGGGCGGGAGCGGGAGCGGGGGGAGTTCGTGAGGGTGGGGGCTGAGTCGTGCATTAGGCAACAGGTGGAAGGGCTTAGTCCGCACTGATCTGCTCATTTCTCGATTCGCACTCCGCTCCACCTCCTCTGGCGCGCAACGAGAAAGAGACTTTCATTTGTAATACCCACAAATGAAGGCAACCACCCGAGAGCTGAGGCAGGACCCACTTCAAACGAATGGGAGTGCAGTTGGAACAAAAAAGATGAAGCTTCCACTTAAATATTAGCAAAAGTTTTTCTGTCGTCGCCGGAGAAAGGCGGGGAGAAAGACGGTGCCCCGGGCTCGAGCGTAAATTTTCCTCTGACACTGATTTGTTGCCTTTGGCTGAAGAGCAGGAAAACTGCCAGGTGAAAGAAAGGCAATACACGCAAAGAAACAACACTGAGCTGCAAATCTAATCTTTAGTTACTTTAGTCACTGCACCTATCGCTTTTCTATACGCACTCGCGATTAAAAAGTAATGCAATCTGCAACCACATAGGCGCGTTCGTAGCTAGCATGAGTGGCTGTCCCTCAACCTGAAGGTTAGTTGCCAACTTGAAGGGGTTCTAGGCCAGCAAAATGTTTCCAGTGCCTGAAAAAGAGCTGCACAACTGACTGACATTGCTTGTTTACTTCCGAGAGCAGGAACTCCAGGCTCCCGAGCCCCCGTCCCGAGCACCACTTCTCTTGGCTGGCTTTGCACTTAAACTTTGGCAAGTTACTGCTGCAAGTTGCTGTTGCTGCTGCCGTTGCACTCATTATTGTCAAGTTGCCTGTTACACATTCTCCTCATTTGGGCTACAGGGGAGACACAGACACAGACACAGACACAGCCACGGACACAAGCCAAGCCCACCACCACCACACACTGAAAAGTGCCACAATGGAAATCCTTGCTAAAATGGAACTTGCCTCCTGCCAGGCAGCCTAAAAATGTTGCTCCATGTTTCGGTGGGGAGCTGAGCGGAGCGGTCAACTGGGAACTCGGAACTGGGAACTGGCAACTGCATCCCTGCATGGATACGAATTCCCCCTAATCTGGCGATGTGGACCCTGGCAGGTGTCTAATCCCGGGGAGAAGTCCCGGAACCCCCGGGGGAGGCCACTCAAATTGCTCCTGCCAAATGGCCAGCAAAGAGCAAACAGTGAAAAGTTAAGCGAGCCCATTTCTGGTGTCATTTTACCTCGGCACGGACCACCTCCACCTCCTCCGCCTCCGCCTCCACCTCCCACTCGCAATCCCATTCTCGTCCAAGCCAACAACCAGCTCAGCCAACCGTTTCGAGGAGTTATAATGATGTTGCTCCACTGTCTCCGGCTTCACTTGCAGCTGCCGCTGAGTGACCGGATGACCGCAACGTCCAAAGCATCCACGGCAAGTGCAAGGGTTGTCGGGGCGGTGGGGCTGCTCCCGGTTGTGGTTGCCCAGGAGATTTCGTTTCAGAGGCTCCTCTAAAGCGATTCGAGCTCAAATATTCAAAACAGCAAGGATACAGCAGAGGCTCGAACCTACCTCTTTCCAATCTAGAGATTTGAAACTGCGACGAAAGCGAAAACGAGAACCCCCCAAAGGGCCCATTGGCCTGTCGACGATATGAAGTAGCGGACAGGCGGACAAGTGGTCGGCGGACAGGCGAACAAGCGGACAGGCCAACGGACAGACAGGTGGACAGATGGACGGAGCTACGGTGGAAGAGCACAGCAGCCAAGTGACGGCGCAGTTAATTAGTCTAAGTGGAAACGGGAGCACAAACTTTAAGCACTTGCCGCCCCTCGCTGCTGCCCCTTCAATTGCTACTTTCACTTGCTGCACCTCTTCTGTTTTCCGCTTCTGCCTTCTCCTTTATTGCCTTCTTCCTCCAGTTCCGTGCGGCCCTTCTTCCGCCGCTGCCAAGTTGCAATTCACTTTTCGGCTGCGGCCATTTAAAATGGGCGAGAGGCAAGTTGGCGCTCGGGAGGCCCTCCAGGGTGTCCTCGGGGTATGCGGAGGATCGAAGTTGCCTGGAAGTATACCCCACAGCCCTGAGTCCACTAGGGTATCGCCCATTTTATCCAGGACTCTGCTGCATCCTTTGAATCCTGGCCGGGCAGGCGACCTCACCCAAGAAACATTTTCAAGTGAGCTGCCGACCGCGCGAGTGTGTTTATTTTTATTCATTAGACTCGAATGCAGAACAGAAAGGACTTGGGAGCCACTCTGAATTCATTGCCAGCAGATCCCATTCATTATTGGGTTCCCGGATGCCAAACAAGTTTCTTCCAGTGTCCTGGAACTATTATTCCGCTTTCTGGGCCAGTATTCAAATTGAACTCGTCGCGAACCCCACTCACATCCACTCACTCGATTTGAGGTAATGTTTTCCGAATAAATTTCCACTTTGCACTGCAATTGGATTCCCCCTCGCCCCCCGCCACTCATAATGCACTTATCCTGCCGCAAAAAATGAAAAGAATGCGGACGTACCGGGCCAAGACCAGACCTTGAATATCTCCCGCCGGGACGCCCGCAGAATGTTGGCCAAAACATTTGCAATTCTTTCGAAATCATCATTACGGATGGGTTATGGGATGGGTTGAGAGTGGGTGGTGCTCTGAGGGGAGTGGGTGGATGGAGCGCGGGTGGTGGGTGGTGGGTGGTGCAGGGCAGAAGTGGTGCAAAGTTTCCCGCAGTGCCGGCGAAGAACACACATTCTTCATTAGCCGCGTGGCACATTTTTCTCTGAGGTTTCTGCGAAAGTATGCCACTTTCAAAGGTCCTTGCAGGTTCATGCATGTGTGTGTTAGTGAGTATGGGAGTAAGTTTGTGTGCGTGGGTGTAGGTGTGGGTATGGGTGTGGGTGTGTGGAAGGCCATGATAAATGAGCCATTGGCATTTATTTTCGTTTCAGTTTCATTTCATTTGGGTTCTCGTTCTCTCCCACGAAATCGATGTCTGCTGATTTTTCAGCCAGCCTTCCAGCCAGCCAGCCAGCCTTCCAGCCAGCCAGCCAGTCAGACCTCTGAAAATTACATTTTCAGGGAAAACCCCTCGGAAAGGGCTCTGCTAGTTCATCTAAGCGCACACAGGTGGCGCTAATGTGACTGAAGCACCTTGATTTGTTGCCGAGCCGAGGAAATTATGCCAATTTTTTACCCACATTTGCGAGCCTTTGATTGTGTGTTTTGCTCCGCTTTTTGTCGGGACCTGGGCCTGTGCCTGGGCCACGACCTTGTGGCTTATTTATTTAGCAAGTTGGCGATATAGTGGGCGGGGCAGGAGGCGAGGCCCCAAGTATCCATTGATTTTCCTAAAGTGCAAACTTAACACTAAAAACCGTGCCAATTTAATATTGGTGCGGTGGATAAATAATTCATTTCGAGCCGCTCCCCCCTCTGGAAATAGTTTCGCATTCATTTGGGGATATGTGCCTGGCCTGGAAGGGGCATGTCATCACTTTTTATCTGCATTTATAGCTAAGCCAGCGAAATGTGGATCCAGAGCAGAGACCCAAGTCCGAGTCTGAATCCGAATCCGAATCGGAATCGGAATCAGAATCAAAATCGAAATGGGAGACACCAAAGAAGTAGACACTTGGAAATCAAATCGCATTGCTATTAAATTTGACCAGCCAAGCATACCTTGGCCAGGACTGCCAGGACTCTGCTCGAAAGTGGCCAATGACGATGACGTTGGCACGTCCACACCCCAGAAACGGCCTGAGAGCCGGGGCAGGGGGCTAGCCAGACCGACTGGAAGTTGGCCCAAAAGAGCGCCGAGACTGAAGGGGTGGGAGCTGGGGGTTGAGGCTATGGCTGGCCAGAAACCCTTTTCGCCAGTCGATGCTTCAATTTTACACATGTTTTGCATGCGAATCTCTTTGGCAAACAAACACGGCAAAACTCTCTACTTTTGACTTGTTCGTGCCGGAAGTTGAAAATTTTCTCAAGCAAATTTTTTGGGCATTTTTACAAAACGTACTTGGGCCAATTTTATTAGCCAGCCAGCAAGTCAGCCAGTCAGCCAGCCATCCAGCCTGTCTTTTTGGGGCCACACGCAAGGCGAAAGCTAGGAAAAGCAAAGCTGGAAGCCGAAAGCCGAGTCGAAAAGTTGTAATTTTAATTTAGCTACCAACTGGCTCAAAGACACTCCACCCCTTCTATATACTTTATATACACGTTCCATCAAAGGAGGTCCAAGGCGCCGAAAACCACAAAGTTACATGTCACGCGTGCCACTGCACCTGCAACTCTGCACTCTGCCACTGCCACTGTTTCGCATTAGGCAGCCAAATTAAATAAACGATTTTAATTTGCATTTGGGCTTGGGCTTCGTTTATGCTTGCCTCGGGGGAAATTAATTTCAAGGAATCCCAGGAAAATAGGAAAGATAAGCCTTTGATAAGCACGTTTACGACCCATTAAGAGTGGCTCGCCAGGACATAGGAGAGCATATTCCCAGGAATGACGAATGACGCTTAAAGGGTTCATTTTTCAGGTTCGAGAATAGTCTGGAATATTCGCACATGCCATCCGGAGGCTCCCTCTAAGCTGAAGATGCTTGGAAGCCGAGCCAAGTTTTTACCCAGCAACTCGTTGGTACTTCTCCAATGCGTTTTCCCCTTTTCGGGAGCTGTCAGTCCGGCCCGGACTGCTCCCGCCCCGACCCGATCCTCGTCCCGGGCTTGCTGCTCAATAATTTGATGGGTTCGCAAAATCAAAGCGAGCCCTTGGCTGATCCCCTTTGAGTGATTTGCCTGCTCGCCGCACGGACGTTTTGAAATGGAGCAGGAAACGGGCGAGCAGAAAGGATTGGCAGGACTCTCGCCGGACGAGCCGGAGTCGAGGGCCGTTGGGAGGGGACAGGCAGGAGGGAGGAGCTCAGCCGGCCGGCAATTAAGTCACAAATCGTTTTTGTTTCCACATACAAACGAATAATTAATGGCCAAGTCGGTGCTCGGCTGCCTCTGCCACTGCAACTGCAGCCGACTCGGAGGGGGGGCACTCAATAATTGAATCGGTTAATAATGCAGCATAATGCTGCATAAATTATGGCCCTAACAAAACGTAATTGGCCCGAAAGCGAAAATGGAAACCGAAAATTAAACTGAGAACGAAAATGAACTGGCATGAGCCATCAAAGTGAGATAAACCCCTGGCGATGCCAGGGGCGGCGCTACCAAGGCCCGAAGGGGTGGCTTTGGCTCCCCAGACCCCCGAATAAATGCAACATTCGAACGCATCAGTCGCATTGTTTAACCAGCTTCTCGTATTTATTCCGATATCTGCCGTTTTTGAATTATTCTTCTCATGGTATACATATACTTCCCATAAATTATGGCCAAATAGCTCCGCAAACTGATTTAAATTAGTCAAGGCTTCCACGGCGCAGCCATGTTTTTACGGCCAACACTCTTGTTTAATGCTCAGCTTAAATGGCTCTAAATTCCGACGAAGTGCGTCCCCCGGCCCGGCTTGGCTTCGTGTTTGACCTGCTAGAACTTGGCCAGAAGCACCCCCCTGCCACACGACCTCCTGCCCTCCGACCTCTGACCCTCTCATGTTTCCATTCGAGAGCCATTGTAACGTGTCAAAGTCATTCACCTACACACGCTCGCACTCACACCCCGGGCTGACACTTTAGGTCTTGGCCCAGCAGTTATGGATTGCATTTTATTGCAACTTGGTGGACTGTTTTCAGGACAGGTCAGGAGCGGAGTGAAGACCGGATGGGCAGCAGCTCTCCATCTCCATCTCCATCTCCATCTGCACTGCTCTGCCACCTGCAGACCTATTTTCCTGGCCACCACTTCGCATGGGGATGCAGGCGACTGCAACGAGAGAAGTGGGAATCGCTGGGGCGCCAGCTGGGCCCCCGGGCAAGGTCAAGGGGTGGCCGGGAGGGCGTGGCAGTTGCCCATCGGAGCGTGGCACGCGTGTATGTGTGTGTGTGTGCGTGTAAGCGCATTGTCAGGTTAATCACTCGTTTTGTTGGCAATTACTGTTATAACCCCAACGAGAAAACTGCGACAACAATAAGCCGAAGAGCTGCTGGGTGCAGGGGGCTGGGGGCGTGGCAGTTAAGACCACTTGACCTTTTGTTGCCAGCGGCGAATATCAATGAGTCCATTATGTATGAATGTCAATGATTATGGCCGCCTGACATGACACAGCCGTGGGGCTGTGAATGGGAATTTCGGATGCGGGCTTCGGATAATGCCAAATGTTGAATGGGCGACAAAAATTCCGTGAAGACAGAGACTACGGAGAAGACACCTCGGAGTCGAGAAGCCAGAGACGGGGCGGGGCGGACGGGGACGCCGATAAGGGAGCTCCCCAAATGGCAGTTGACAGCGTTTGGCATTTTGGCATTTTGGCACCCCGGACGGGCGACGGGCGGCGGGAGGACAAAGGACGAGGGACAATAACAGCATCCATTTTGCGTTACCTGGACGGCCCATTAGACCCCCTGGGAGAGTCAGAGGGCAGAAGGGCGGTTTGGCCACATCATAAAATTTTAGCAGCACGCACAGGCCGCCACAGATTCCTTCTTCGGGACATGAATCGAAGGCGGTGCACAATCAGTCAGGAATCGTATTCAGGGCCTTGTTTACTCTAAACTCTGAAGGCACACCTCTCATAATCCCCCTAAAAAACCCAATTCCAATCAGGGGTCCTGAAGAACCTCCTTCTGGTCCTTCTGCGAAGGATGTATTGGAGGGGAGGAGACTGTCTCCAGTATTTTGTTATGATTATTGTTATGACGGTTGTCGAGCTTCCCCCTTGCCCGTCTCTTGCTCCTTGTTTTGGCCCTCAATTGCCTTTTTGTGGCCCGGCCGTGAGTTGAAAAATGTGTAGGCAGCTTTTAGGGGCACACACACACGCCGCATGCCTCATGCCTCATGCTACATGCCACACCCACGCCACACACACATCGCACAACAGGTGTCCTGGGCGAAATGTTATCAATGGCAAATTAAGCGTAAAATGCTGTCGCACTTTAAAAGGCAAATTAGCCTGCTCTGCCCGAAGGCGGCCGAGGCAAATGAGGCGTGAATAATGCACCATGTGTGTGAGTACGGTGGGTGTGTGTGTGTGGGTGAAATATTGGGCTTTCCCGGGATCATTTATTAGCCAAGTTCCCCATCGCCTCCCCATCGCACTTTCTCTTTTTCTGTGTCTCCATCGATGGGGCGTAGGAGAATTATGCAGCCCCCGGCGCCGCCGCCCCTGGCCTGCCATTGTTGCCATGCCATTGTTCCAGCCATTGGGAACAATTAAACGGGCTTAGAACTCAACTGGAAGCGCCCGCCCCCTGCTCCGGACTCACAAACTGCCAATTGCAGCTGCCATTTAATAAAATTTAAACGTCAAAGCGGCATCGGGCCAATTATTTGTGACCGCACTGGACCCGAATCGGGGGCTGTGGGTGTAGGGGTGGTGAGCAGGGGAGCGGGGACAAAAAGGAGGAGAAATCAGGATATGAGCGAAAAAAAGCATAAAAGTCCGGCGAAAGAAAGCAAAACAATGAAGCGTCCTGGCGGGCCTTTGTCTCTGCGATTCCTTTATTTCACCCAAATGCCAAACGCCAAATGCCCAACGAGAAGTTGACGGCTTCGCTGTCTCGCTGTGGCGTAGAAGGTCCTGGGAAGGAGTCCTGGCCGAGGAGGAGCTGAAAAGGCCACAGAGTCGGGCCATTGTGCAAATTAAAACTGCACTTGATTATTTCTCCTGCTAATTTTCATTGTTCAGTCCGCGAAAGCTGAAAAAACTGACAGAAAAGAGAAAGAGTCTGGCGGAGGAAAATAAAAAGGATAACAAGTGGCCACCCAGTGGAGACTGGGTAGAGGCAATCCCTCAGTGGGAGGCAAACGTGGCTGATAAGAAGTTACTCATTAGTCGTTAGCACGGAGTGTCGCCAAGGAGCTAACATTCTATATTTGGGACAAATACTCTGGACCAGGGGGCTTCTAAAGGGTCAACCTACTCCAGGGGGGGCTCTTCTCAGATGATTCGCCACTTATTTTTAAATAAAACCCGAATATCCTGCGGACCTGGCCGAAACACAAAAAGCTGGCACTGGCGCGCTTTTCATTAGCGCGCGAGGCGTGGCAACTTAAGCGATGCCGGGACGGGGTGAAGGGCCATCTTGAAAGGTTGTTTTCTCTTTCAATTCTGGCCACAAATTGAAAGCAAAATGCCAGCGATGATGCTGCTGATGATGATGACCGGGCCAGGACCAGGACCAGGACCAGGACCAGGCAAGGGGACACTGGCAGAAAATAAAAACAAAGACAGCAACGGCAGCGCCAGCAGAGAGGCAATGGCAACAAGGACAACAACGACTTTTGGCAACATTGAAACAAAAGGGCGTAGAGTAGAGGGGGCGTGGCGACAGGGAATAGGGACGCCGGGTGGTCTGGGGGGTCGGAAGAGGAAGGAGAGATCGAAAGACAGCAGAAACAGATTGAAATCAGTTTGAAAGCAAGCGAAGCGGAAAAATGCATGACCCCGTCGTTGTTGGAGGCCAAAAACCGGATGACCAGATGAGAGGGATGGCTGGCAGGCAGGGAGCGTCGGGGGCGGCGGAGGAAGGACCACCGAGGACTACAGTTGGCCATGGTTAAGTGCTGGAAATTATGTTACGCTCGTCGGCCATTGTTTTATGTCTCCATTCGAGGATTATTGGTCATGCATGAGAAGTCACACCACTTCAGGGCCTCCGCCCCCTGCCCCAGGACTTCGGGGCTTCACGACTCATTCAGGACACTTCCTTGATGCCCCGCCCCCCATCCCCGATTGACTTAATGAATAAACAATCCGTAGAATCAGGAGGCATGGATTCAATTGAGGCTTTTTGGGCAGAAAAAGGCAGAGTTGCACGCTTCCACGACTCGGAGTGTTAAGAGCCGCTTGCAGTCGGCCCAGGATTTCGCTCAGTGCACGACCGCTTTGCAATCATTTTTCCATCTGCCATTTTGCTGCCAGGATCCACAGACACACTCACACACTCGCTCGGATTTTAAAATCCAACCCAGAACCAAAATCTCAACTAAGACCAAGCAGCACAAAAACAGCAGCAACAACTGCGGGAGTGAATAACAAACATCCTGGGCAGCAGAACTACGACGGCAACAACACCAAGTACATCCATGCGAAAATAGCTAAAGAAAAAGTATAATTTCCATTTCAAATTGAATTTTCATTTGCACAAAAGCAGAATTGAGAAAAAGCAGCAGCAGCAGGAGCAGGAGCAGGAGCAGCAGCAGCCTGTGCTTCCCATATATCTGTATTTTGCGGACGTCGTACAACGTATATCCTATCCCCCAGTATCGGAAGAATACGGAGTGGCTTAAGAGCCAGACCCCAGACCGGCTAAATATTTTCGGTGGCAGGAGCTGGGCGGTGGGGGCTGGGCAAAAGCGAAAATCAATGTCCTAACGCGGCCAGTTTAATGTTTTCGGGATTACAGCCTGCCGGCGGTCTGCAGGACTTCTTGCCCCCTCCCCCCGCCATCCCTACAGCACATGCATATCCACACACACACACACACACAGAGACACTCGACGTGCACCAACTTAATTTAGCATTAACACAGACACACCTCACACACCCGGCGAAGGGAGGATGTTGTTCTGGCCATTGCTCGGGCGCCAACAAACTTTGGCCTTCCTGCCTTTCAGCCTCCCGCCCCTGTCCCTGCTCCTGCACTCTCCTGTTTCGTTAGCTACGTGCCACATTACGTAGCCGACCTGTGCGCCAGACAAAAAACAAAGGGCGAAGCCAAGCAGGAGCAGCTAAGCCGCCCAGCAAAAAACCGATCAAATATTTTCGTCTGTGTAATTAATAGAAGTAAAAAGAGCTTCGACGGGTGCTGGCAGCGGACAGACTCATAACTCGCTTCAAATTCTGCCCAAAACACGCCCGGCTTGAGGCGCCAGGACTTGAGCAATGTGATTATACACATTCCTGCCGGAGTGCGAAAGTTCTTAAAGCGCCATTTGCATTTTGCAGGCGGCCCTACAGCCTCGAAACGCACTGTGGCGGCCCTCCTCGGTTTCGGCTGGCACATTCTGGAATTTTGTTTATTTCCGACACGAACCGACAGCGGCAGCTGTGACCCAGCCGAGAATCATTTCTGATTTCTGAAATTGTTCTTTCAATTTCGCGTTGCCGTTTGATGGGGCACGGTGGTGGGGGACGGGGAGGGGAGTTGGCAATGAAATTGCCCAATGAAGGGGATTACTTAGTGCACTTCGCTGAGCGAGAATTAATTTATTAAGCCTGTGGAGTGGATGCTCCTTCTCGAGACTGCCGGAGCCCATCCCAGCCTGTCTGGCTGCACTCTTTTGATTTCCCACACGTGCCCCCACACGGGTCTGGCGGGGGCGGAGAGGGAGGACCAGGCCTGAGAAGGGAGGTGGACGGGGCGGGGCGGGGCACAGGGCAAGGTGCCTCCAGGTTGCAAGCTGCACCTGCAACTGTCCCAACGCTCACGGCTGATTTATCGCCCATGAAATTTATGTTTAGTTTAATCGAATGGGGCAAACAAAAATTGTGCAGAGCGGGCGGCCTGCTTATCGCTGCCCAAAAAGAAGTCCTGTCCCGCCGCCCCTCGCCGCCCCTCGCCGCCCCTGGCCGCTTCGCGAAAGTTTACTTAAGCAGAGGCGGAGGCGCAGTGCGAAATTAAGCAGCAGGAACCAGGAACCAAACCACTCCGGCCAGGGCCACAGACGTAGACCCAGCCGGAGCCGAGGGGGGCGGCTCTCCGGAGTGGACACTAACCTCTCACTGACTCCCGCTCCAGTTACATATTTGTTATTAAATTTTTAGCTCCGCAATTTATAAAAAGGATAATTTCCAGCAGGACTTAGGAGGGGCGCACGCCCCTGGCATGTCAGCCCCGCCGGCTAGGGGTCTTATTTCTCGAGCCAGGACCTGCTCGGGCTCCTCGGACTCCTTCTTCTTGCTGCAACGCTTACTGCTGCAACTCGCAGACGCAACTATTGCAGAATTTCAACGTGAATTTATTGCACGAACATTTCTTTTTCTCAGCTAGCAGCTAGCAGCTCGCAGTTGCTATTTTCTTATTTTCCTATTTTAGCTTTTGCATTTTTTCGTCTTCCTCATCTCCGTGATATTTTAGTTCTCCCATATTTTTTATTTTGTTTGTTTTCCTTTTTGGCCGTGCAGTTGGGCCTTCCCCCCCTAGTTTCGTGCCTCCGACGTTCCGACGTGTTTTCGGCTCGGCGCTGAATTTTCCTGCGGCCGCCGGCTATGTATGTCCCTCCGCACACCACGTCCACCCGAACACACGTAGTATATCCTGTCTGTGGCTTTAAGCCCGGGCTGCAGCTCCAGCTCCAGCTCCAGCGGCCCCTGGGAGCCAACATTTAGCAGTTGCAACTTTTATGAGCCTCGGTTTTCGGCCGTCTGTAGGTCATGTTAAATCGAAAGCCACAGTTGCCAGGAATAAACGTCAAGCTTCTGGGAGCCCTCAATTAATTCCTGAAATTTTGCACTATTTCGTGAAAGCGGAGCGGTCTCCGCACTCATATTCAGACGGGAGATAGTTTAATATTCAATCAACAGCTTCCGTGCGCCCGCCCCTATTTAATTTGAAATTTGATCAAATTCGAGGCGTCTTGGTTTTTTGTGCGGAACCACAAACTTTCGGCATCCATTTGCATCTATCGATCTGAGCTCCATTCGATTCGGCCGCAATGCAAATGAGGTATGGAATGCTCGGAAGTTGGCCTAAGTAGCCCCCGATTAATGTGCAAAGTTTTCGGCCACTTGCATCCGTTTTGTAGTAATTTCGGGCCACGCAGCCCTGCTCCTTCGGCCTCCCCTCCGCCGACAGCTGCAGCTGCGATTTATTTATTTATTCTGCTGCTCATTATCCCGGGGTGGCTCCGTAATTAATGTTGAATTTACAGTGACAGATCTGTGGCTCTGATAAGAGCCACAGTGCCGCCTGCTCGCAGGACCCGAGAGGACTCGAGAGGAGCACTGGAGGGAACTAGAAGCAAGGAGGTGGGGCCTCCGAACACTTACCATTGAGGGGCTTCAGGACTAGGGACTAGTACAACAGTTCACCCACGATACCCGGTACTTCTGCCAGCTATGACTGAAGGAAGAACCTGAACTCTATTCTCTGCTGTTTGGCCAACTTTGCGTGGTGCAACGTGCCGTGTTGCAGGCTGCAGGTTGCAAGTTATGCAAGCGCGTGTCAGGCTGATGTGAAAATTTGCATATCGCATATCGTTGACACGGTTGACACTGACCCCAAATGGAGAGGGGGTCCTATCCGCTAGTCCGGATGGAATTATTCAATTTTTGACTAGATCAAAGCTGGGCGCTGACAGGTCACAGGTCAGAGGCAACATGGGAAACAAGTAGCGCGGCAAGAGGTCACGGGCCAGAGGTCGCGCAGGTGGCACGCACGGGCCAATATTAATTCCATGGTGGGCAGGTCTCGATGGCGAAGCGCTATGGGGGGTTTTAGGACTCACCTTGCATCCGGGCCAGGAGCAGGAGCAGCGTGCAGCAGAGGGCCTGCAGCAGCTCCATATTTCATAAGCGCTGAGTTATTCTCCGGCACTCGGACTCCTCCGGGCTCCTTCGACTGGGGCTCCTTCTACGGCGAAACTTGGCCCGTAACTTACTGCCACTGTCAGAGCCACCGACTGCCACCGTTCAATGCCCGCTTTTCCGCCTTCAGCTGCTCCGCTCGTCCAGGACTCTCCGGCGCCTCCCTCCGTCTGTGCGATCGTCGAACAAAGCGAAACTTAAAGGGCGAACGGCATTCTGCTTAATTGCTCCGGCAAGTACTGCAAAGAAAGGCAGAAATGAGTGAAGGGTGTGCTGACTGTGGGGTGGGGGTGCCCCAGGGGTGCTGGTTCTTAAATTAATTGGGAGCACTATTTGGCGGCTATTTGGGGGCAGTCCTACAGCCAGGCGATATCCTAAATCAAAAATGAACTATGTTCTCGGGCCTGGTACTTCGATTCTCGATTGTTTCTCCTCCGACAAGCTCAGATCCCACGACCATGTCCAAGACGCCCTGGGAGGACGTCCTCTACAGGGTATGCGGCCAGCACTTGTATTAGCCGGGAGGGGGTGGGGCGCGCTCTTCTGGGGCATTACGTCAGAGATGGAATGCACTCGCTGCAAATGTTATTAACAAACACAATGCCATAAATACGGGGCGCACACACACACTCCCCCCGAAGGGCCAGAGAGTGGAAGGACACGGCGGAACAAGTACAACAATGCCACGGTGGCCACGGCTGAGTGACCTTTCTGGTCGTCAAGTAATCGCATTCGCAACGGTAGCCCCGACAACTTCGCATTTTTATGGCAACAAACGTCAGCCATAAACATTTTTATAACGCTGCAAGAAGCGACCGTAGCGAGGGGGCGTGGCTGGAGGTCGGTGGACGGAGGGCGGAGGACGGAGGACGGAGGGCGGAGGGTGTGGCGGCAAAGAAAACGCATAAACCACAAGCAAAATGAATTGTGTTTTCACTTTTTGTAATTAGCCTGCACTAAAGTGCTCCGAGTGCGAGGGAGGCGGCCTCTTCAGGCGAGTTCCGAGAGTGGCGCACTCCCTGCCCACCAAGGACTCCCGGCAGAGTCCTTGCCCGTGTCCGGATTCCTTCGGCCGGCAATCTAAATCATGATAAATACACTCGCAAGGTGGAGCCGAACAGCAAGCACTGCAAACTTAATCAAGGAGAACTTTGCAGCTGCTAATCGAAATGCGGAAAGCATTTGAAAAAGAAAAAGTAGGAGAAGGGAGTTCAACTGGAAACCGGAGTGGAAACTAACATATGCATAGGTCCAGGGAAGGTGCTCGCCGTATTAAAATAAATATACTTCCGGGCAGGCCTGGCCAACAACCTGGCCCAAATTGTCAATTTGCAAGCTCGAGGAGTCAGAAAACGAACTTGAAACCCGTCCCAAAGCCATTGCCTCCGGCAGGACCTTGACTGGCCCGAAAACAATGCCGTCGATGGCACGGCAGGACTCCGAATTGAGCAATTTTCCTCGGTCCAGTCCAGGCCAGGCCAGGCCAGTGTTTCGGTCAAGTCCGCTTTAAGTTATTTGTATTCAAAATATTCATTTCGTGCCGGCCACGTCCCAGGGCCCAGAGTTGCGACAATTTGTAAACTAGGCCTGAATAAAACATGAAAATGGAAAACACAACGACTCTGGCAGCGGGACATGTGACTCCGCCGCTCCGCCCGACTCGCTCGGACAAAACTGCACGGTTACATAAACAGGATAATAAGGCACTTAACATGCACTCGTCGCTGTTGTCCACCACACACACCCACTCCCACCCACGCCCCAACATCGAGCTGGCGGAATGGGGCGAAAAAATCCTTTAGACGGAGCAGTACACTGGGAGATGGGCGGGCAGTCGGCCAGTAGAGAAGCCCAATAGATGAATGAGCCAGGCCCAGAACCACGCTCCGGTTTCTCTCAGTGCAGCAAATGGCGAATGCTGAATGCCTGGAATGCCTGAAATGGCTTCGTTGTAGGCGTAACAATAAGGAGAGCAAAGCAGCAACCAACAAACAACAAAGCAAAGGCGGGAGAGGCAGCAGCAGTCGCCGCCACTTATGTCAGAGCAAATCAAGCGTTACACTTCCCCCTGCCCCTCACCCTGCCCCTGCCCCTGCTCCTGGCCCGGCGCCACCTCGAACCCACCACTCACTCCTGGAGCTTTTAGACATTTTGCCTTAATTTACGTTTTATGTCATGTCATGAGCGTAATTGAAAATTTCCCCAGCTCGCCAGGATCCTGCCGGAGGACGCGTTCATTACGCCTGCATGTGGGCTCCGAGTTCATACCCGATCGAAGCTAATGAAGCCATCGGTGGGCCGGAGGAGTCCTATAGTCCTGGCGGGCGCCACCCCGAGCAGACAATCTGCGAAAATTGGCCAAATTACATGAGTAAACAAGAAATTAAATTGTAAACATATTTCTGGAGGAGTTCGCACGGGCACCTCGCACGGACAGGACTCGAAGGAGACGGGATGCTAGTTTGCAAATTGATTCAACTTTATTTTTTAATTGTTTCCCCAAACTGGAGGACTTGCTACACATGGCTGCCTCAATTCCATTTGATCGTTTCTTTTTGAAACTTTGCTGACACTTGACAGAAGGCAGGACTCGGCCGGCTGCAGTAGGCCTTCTGCTGCCAGTGTCTCTCAATTAACTTGAAAACTTCCTGCAGGCTAGGAGGTTGCAGGCGGCAGGTGGAAGGCGGAAGGCGGCAGAGCAGGAAAAAGGATACAACAATAGACAGCAGATTATGCAATTCGAATGCAGCCTTATCTCGTATTTCAGGCGTTTGTCACACAGTTTACATATTTGGCACACATTTTATTTGAAATTTTAATAAGTTCGCTCGCTCAGGATATCTGCAAGTCTGAGCCGGCAGTCGGCAGTCGGCATTCCGCATTTCGCATTTATTCCGTAAATTATTGAGATGTTTTCTGAGGACTTTAATATGCGTCTTTATTCGGCTTTAAAGCAGACATGTCCACAAAGACGGCTTAATTGGAGCTTGCCACTCAAGCTTAAAGGGAGTGTTGTTGCTGCGGAGCTGATGCAGTTTCAAAACAGTATTAGTCTCCAGGCAGGACCTTTCAGCCGCCCGACAATGAGATCACTCTACTGTTTTTATAAATTGTTTGTTGGATTTGCATTTGCCGACAATTATCTATTTTTAATCCGGCAAACAAAAGGCAGAGTTATTGCAGTGCTGCTGCGTTGTTAAATTCGATGTCTGTGACAGGGCGGCCCTTGATGGGAACAGGATGGGAGTTAATCCCGAAAGGACGCCAGGCTACTGGGTCCTGTGTCCCGAGTCCCATGTCCGATTAGCCCAAGGCGGACGATCTGCCGCCACACAAATCATTCGCAGCCCGTTGGATCCTTAATTTGCTTTAAATAAATTTTATTGGTATTGCAATGCAGCTGGGCAGAGCAGTACCCTGGTCCTGGTCCGGGGCCTTGTTCTGGACCATGTCCTGTGCCAGGAGCTACAAACTAAATGACATTTATTGTCAGACCGGGGGAAGTCAGACCGTTAACCGAAAATGTCTTTTCATATTTTTCATGCACCATTTCAGCGCCGCGCTGGCTGGCATTTTGTGCGTTGCATTTCCATACAAAGCCACGTGGTACGTGGATATGTGTTTTACTTATGCGTATTTATTTATTGACCAGGTCCAGGACTCAGGGCCCTTCGCCTTCCCTACCCCATGCCGCCACTCGAGTCGCCATTCCCATTCCCACTCCCATTCCCACTCCCATTCCCAGTGCCATTCGCATCCAGATCCCAACCAGTTGCCACAAGAATATTGCAATGGCAATGGCTGACAAATTTATTTCGTTTGGCCGCCGGCGGTTTTTCTTTCCGCCCTTTGTTCTTTTCATTTTTGCAATGTGTCGGACCCTGCCATGCATATTAAAATGTTCAAAAACACACTCGCAACAGCCACACACACCGCACACACGGCTGCCCGGCCATTTACTGTTGCATATTCATTATTGAAAAGTTTTTCAGCTGCCCCCACCGCCGCGCCGCCTACAACTCATAACAAAAATGATAAGCAAATGTTTTAAGCCCGCCCCGAATGCATCGCGGTTCCTTGGGGGATCGAACAAGTGCTCTATTTCATTTGCTTCCAAACCTCGCGAATTAATTCCGAGTCCGAATTAATTTATTTTGGAATTAGTCGGCCGGAAGTGGGCTGGTGGGTAGTTCCTGGGGGGAGGAGGCAACCAATCGATTGATTAATTTTCATCTTTCGTTAACTGTTTCTGCACGACACTCGCCCCAATACCATGGGGCAAGTACCGGGTTTCGTATAGCCCTCCCTTCGGCCCTTGTCGCTCCACTTCCAAGGCTCTGTAGCGAGCCCTTTCCGGGCCTCCAAAAACCTAATCCCACTACCGTACAGTTGGCAGATCTCGGGCTTTGGCCGACTAATTACTTTTCCGCCTGCAGCCTCAAAAGTTCGCCCCCGGCCAAGTTGATCAAACTAATTTGTTGGCTTCCCAACTTTCGGCTGCCGGGGAGGGATCTTGCCACACAATAAATCCGCAACAATCTGGGCCGCAATCTCTAGTTGAACTTGGCCAGGACACTCAAGGGTGGACAGCAAGGACACTGGGGTGTCGTGCGGCATTACGACTTTTTCGGCGTAACAGTAACAGTTGCGTGCGGCATTACGGGAATTCCTAGAGCTACGTAAACATAAACGGCTGCTAATTGAAATATTAACACCTAAACGGATGAGGACTATGACGATGACGACGCCGCATGCCACATGCCACCCCGCCACACACACACACTCACTCCGAGTCGCCACAACATGTCGGGCCAATCACTGCGAGTGTGAGTGTGTGCAATTAAACAAAATGCGCATAACAATTGGCTAACCACGATATGCGACCTCAAAAACATAAACAACCGCAAATGTTGCGTCATGAACACGCAAATGGCCAAAAAGAGGACAAAGTGCCCGAAACGCGGCAAGGGCGAGGGCGAGGGCGAGGGCGAGGGCGCGGCAAGGTGCAAGTTCACGTTAAACCATAAATACATACGCATTAATAGTGTTTGGACTGTAATAGCGCCCCATGTGCCGGGCCACACTTTATTCCGTTTGTGCAAATAATTAGTTGTGGCCCTTTAAAGGCAAACACTGCTTCTACCAGCTCTTTTTCCCATATTCCTGGCCAGGACAGATCTCTGCCAGGACCCTGTCAGTTAGCTGCGAGCGGAGAGTCAAATCACTTTAGGGAAAATATTATTCCTATTCCCTGGCACAAGTTAGGCGGATGCCTTGTTTAAAAAACATGGCCGCATTCGTTTTCCTCGATTCCAAGGCTTAAAATCACAGAGCCAAGGAGCAGATGGCCACTAGGATCTGGATCTGGATCTGCATCCGAATCCGAATCTGAATGCATGCTGATTGCCGACGAGGAACAAAAAATAGCAAGGAAATCAGACAGTCCCCTCCACATATGCACTCCAATTTATGAAAATGCTTTTTATTAATTTCGTTTTGATTCCGTTTGGCTATTTTGCCAATGTGAGATGTGAGATTCCAGGGGCGGGCGTAGGGAGTGGAAGGAAAACTCGGAAAAAATGGCAAATAAATTGTCAGCTTGATTTTATTGTTGATGGCGGCGGCGCCGTTCGGGGAAATTGCTGGCAAATATTTGTGCAATTTTTTGTTTCCCCATTACCGCGGTGCATGCCCGAAATTGTGTCCGGCCGGGGCGAGAGGCTCAAAAATTGGCCATTTGATTGATGAAAATTTGATGAAATATATTTACAATAAATACGGGAATAAAGAGCCCGTCCGTCCGATCCGTTCCGTTCTGTTGCGATAACAGCTTCCCGTCCCGCGCCGACTAATCCGCGGCAATTAAACCATTATTTCCAATTTAGCCCAGGGAATACGCACACGAGTATGGAGGCCCACTCCCCAGGCACTCTTTTGTGTTTTATTGCGGAATTTATGAATCGGCTCTCAATTAAACATTGTATGCAACTAATTCAGCAATCAATCGCGGCTTGTGCACAAATGCCAGAGTTTGAGGAACAACTATTTCAAATTTCTACCCGAAGGGTCTTTGTATTAATTTGCACAAAACAATTTACAAATACAATCACTCTGTCCCACTGCGGGAAAGGAAACACAAGCACATCACTCTCCCAGGCAAGGAGTATCCTGTTCTTAGACCCAGCCAAGGATATCAGCTTGCTTCGGGAATCAACTCCTTCACTTCATTAAGCTCGTTACTTCCTGATATAGCCTGGGATATTTTTATCGCTGCCACTAAATATTAAACGGTTCCACTTAAAAACACATTCTAAGGAGCCTAAGGAGCGAAATCTTATCCCCGTCGGTGGAAAATTAGCGCGCGAATCTGTCGAAGCTGGCAGCTTCCATTCCGGCCTGACAGAACGTTCGAATGCACTTCCGTTTCCGGCACTCGAAGCTGGCATTTGAAATGCAATCGAGGAACGATTAGTCAACAAGCGCGGCCACAAAAAGGGCTTTGTCTTCTGCTTTCGATGTTTGGCTTTCAGTCTGGTCGCTGATTTGTTTCGCGCTTGGCAGCCAAACTTCGCAGTCTGAATTCGCACTAAACGTTCCGGGGGCGGCAAGTTGGCTAATGAAAATTACCAGGCAACACCGTGTTGCTGGCTGGCTGCGATGTGAGCCTTTTGATTATAATGAGCGCAAATTACGTTGATTTGGGGCCTTTGACTTTTCGCTCTGGTGCCGGAGACCTGCGGTTGCTACTTGTTTGTTTGGCTGCCAAACTCCAGAAAGGCAAACATATCTTTCGGCGCTTGTGTTTGGGCTTTGGACTCTGATCTGGATTGGTTTCTGTCTGCCGTGTGCCGAGTACTGTGGCTGTGTGCTGTGTGCGGGGGCCCTCATTAGTTGCCCGAGGAATTTCATTGGCTTTACCTTTACCTTTTAATTTGATTAATTCGGCCGCCCGACTGATTGCCTGACTTCTTGGGAATAGACTTTGGCGGGTTTCTGACACGCAACAAAAACAAAAAAAATTCAGTGTTTTCGGGAGATCGATGGGAGCACCGAACTCTACGGGGTACTTGAAAGTTTCACTCTGTTTGGGTGTCAGATGGGAAAGGATCGGCTTGGGCGCACGGCTTGTTCGGAGTGGCTGACGACTTCCCGCGAATGCTGTTCGATGTTGAAAAGGACGACCTGCCAGCTCAAGTCGAACCGCACGTGTTGACGCTTCAAACAAAACTGTTGCGCTGCGGACTGGCTCAGTGCTGCCGTGCGAGTCCTTCGAGTGACAGGACCTCGGCTGTGCCGACGCGGCCCGAGCGCCTCTCGGCTCCCTTCGGCTGTTTTCACGTCTGCCGTTGGCTGTGGGCCATCCTGGCGGCCCGTGGCGCCGCTTCCTGTTTGCGAAACTGGCCACTGGCGCCTGCGCCCCGTCGGCGAAACTGCTGCCGAACGTCCTGGCGAATGCCCTGCCGATGGTTCTGCCAGCAGTCGCGGGGACTCGGGTCGTGGCGGCCGAAGGATGTCCGGCGCGCCACAGCCTGATTCGCAGGACTCACCGTGTGGTGAGTTCTGAGGACCCGCCGGTTCCAATAGCTTTGTTTACGTTTTGTGTTTACATTCCAGGACGAACTGGAAACACGTGGCAGCTCCTTGGGGCTTATCCCGCCGCTGAATGAGTTGAAGAGATGCGTTTCTCAGGAACTCCTGAACCCAAAGAAGAGTTTAAATGTCAGATCGTGAAGACCTAGACATCCTACGTCTAACTATTTTAGTCTAAGGATCTAAAAATTAAAATTCTAACTATTTTCATTAATCAGAGCTCCTTCACGCTGTCTTCCTAGTTTGTTTCAATTGAAAATGGTGAGAAAGTGTTGGAATCATTCTTTCAGCTTTGCCAGGTTCTCAGATTTTGTTTTTTTAAAGAGCCGCAGGTCCTATGCTGGCTGCCCTGGTCCTGGCTCTCGTCCTGTCTGCATTTTGTGCGCATTTTTCCATCTGATTTGACATTTGTGCTAGGTAAACACAAGAATGCCAGCAACTTTTAATAAGACCGAGGAAATGGACTGTTTTGAGCACGGGCCGGACACAGGGGCAGGGCGGGCCGGGCCGGGCCGGGGAGGTGTCGAGTGCCGAGATTCTGGCCAGTCTTCTCCAGAGCCGGCATTCAGAAAACAGACTGCGACTGTGCCTGGGCTGAAGACTGGAGAGTGGAGAGTGCAGAGTGAAGAGTGAAGAGTGTGTGTGCTTTGGCTCTTTTGAGCAATTTAGTTTGCTGCCATTTGCCACAAATGAAATTCGCTTTTTTGGGCCGCCACGGCGTATGCGTCATGTGTTTGCACTGCACTTGTTTCTGACCAAAGCGGGGGCGATTTATTCGCCGAGGGTAGGGGGCAAGTGGAGCTGCCAGGAGGCAGGCGGCAAGTGGCAGGAGGCAGAAGCCAGACCAGTTTTGAAGAACTTCCCTCTTAGTTTCGGCCACAAAGTGAGCCAAAAAAGTAGTTCCAATCGAACGAATGCCCCTAACTAGCTTTTTGTTTATTTGCCTGCCTCAATTTAATTAAATTTTCAGCCCGGTCCGCTCATGTTCTTGTCTGGCACGAATATTCAAGCAATTAATTGGCGCAGGAACACAATACTAATAATAGAGAAATCGGGCGGCTGACTGATTTTCGCCAGCCAGCCAAGTAAGTAATTTTAATTAATTTCCGGACGCCGCCAAAGCTAATAGCAACAGCAACAGCAATTGCAATTGCAATTGCAACTGCAATAGCAATAGCAATCGCAATCGGATTCAATGCGAAATCAAGTCAAAAGCCCAATCAGCTTCTATGGATGTGTGTTTGCAGGCCCTTTGAAAAGGTGCGATGGTCTACTTATGGACCACGGAATACCCCAACTAATGCGGAAGACAGAGCTTCCGGAGGGATCCATCACTCCCCGAACAGCCTGCTACCCTGGACAGGAACTAGCACACGTGAGAAAAACAGGAGAGCCGGGAAACGGCCTTCAGCCTCACATGTCCAAAAGTTCTTTATTACCTTCCTAGCTGGATTATTAAAATTTCATCGAATTACGTGCGAATAATACCAAATTGCCCTTGGCACTTTCTACGTCGTCCTGCGTCTTCGGACCGCTTCTGTTGCTTCTTTTTGGCCAGGTTCTCTCCCTCCTCTCCACTGCCGGCCGGCGTACAATTAACTTTAGCAGCCACTGTAACCAAGAAATCAGAGAACAGGAGACGAAAAACAAAAGCCATCTATTTTTTATACGCCATTCGGCAGGAGCTGGCATTTCGGCATTTCGGCATTCCGGCCCGGCTCTTTGGCATTTATTTTTCGCTCCCGAAAGCGCTCATGTGGACGTATAGAAAAATACGTATGGGAAAAAAGACAGAATCCAGGAAGAATATAGAAATTTCGGAACATTTGTGCAACTTCAATGTTGATGATGAGTGCGCTGCTGCTGCTGCTACTGCTGCTACTGTGCTGCTACTGCTGCTGCCCCACAATAAAGCAAAACTTTTTTGATTACTTTATGCTAACGGCAGCTGCGTCGCGCTCACATTTAGTTTTTGGCTTTGGCCGCAAAGTAATTGCAGGACCCACACTGCGAGAAATGGGGGGCGGCCCCTGACAGATGTCGGCACAGGGTGCAGGGTCTATTGCGGAAGGACTTCGGGGCGCCACATATTGACACCATTCCGGGGCGGCCGGAAGCTGCCACTTACGTGAGGAGTTGGGCACTCTCAGGGTATTCATACTGTTTATTACTGAGATGTCCTGGAGCTTCAATTAATGGAGCCAGGAAGAGCGTTTCATTAGCGTTCTACCGCCAAATTTAGATCCGAAGCCGAATCCTTTCGCTGGGCGAATAAAAACAAGGACGACGGCCCGCCTGGAAGGACATGCACTACTCATACGACATGCCGTCGTTAGGAAGAAATTAAATTTACAAAGTCAGGTCAGTGACAGCTGCCCGGGAATCACCGACAGCTTCGCCAGGCAGCAGGATGTTCTGCCTCTCCCGCAGACAGGTCAGCCAGGATCGGACAGGAGGAGGACGCAGGGATGGCAGGAAGAACCAAGGAGTCGGAGTGGCGGTCCAGTTGCCACAGTTGATTGGTTAGCACTAAGCGAAAAATTTGCCGGCCATAAATGTCGGTTTCGGGCAGTTTGGCTATCCCTAGCCCCTGCCCCTGCCCCTGCCCTGCCGCCTCGACAGGATGTTCCTATTTGCCATATCCTTCGCTTCCTTGAGGAAGCCTCCCCATCCTAGTCTCGCCAAAAAATTTACATGCGCTGAAATTTTTAGCTGTTGCCCTTTTTCTGTCTTCCCTTTTTTTCCCGCCGCTGGTCATTGCCTGGGAAATGCCCCCAGATCCTTGCCGCTCCGCCCCTTGCGGGCCACCACTTCGAGGATGCATATATCTGGATGTATACTTTTTAAGCTGTAGATATATCAGGGAACACCGAGAACAATCTGGTCGGATTCTTGGACTTTCCGACTTGGTTTGGGCCACAGAGCAGAGTCCCAAGGGACGAATTGGGGCAGCGCTTATTTTTAATCTATTTAAATTTAATTTAGCTTGAACGGCGGTCCTCCATTTTTTTTTCAAAGTGACGTTCCCGCTCGTATGTGCGGCACGTAGCCATATGTATGTAATGTTAACTTGGCTGCTCAAAAATGTTCAGAGTCGGCCAAAAGTTTCGGCAGCTTCCCTGCTAGCCCAGCCCCAGCCCCAGCCATCCCCACCACCCCTTTCACACTCGCCCCGTCTCCGCCACTGCCTGCATATGTGCGCCGGTTAAGTGGTTTTTGTGGCTGAAAAGCAGAAAACTCATTAAAGTTTATTTCCAACACAAACAACAGCAACAGCGCAGGGCGGGAGCTGGGAAAGCGGTGCGAGGGGCCGGTGCTTGCACTTTATGGGGGCGGGCAGGGGAACGGGGGAGGCTGGGGAGAGCGCCGGGCAAACTTCGGTCAAAAATTAAGACATATGCTGAGGCTGGGGCTGAAACTGAAACTGAAACAGAACAGTGGCGAACTTCACAGTCTTCGGCCATATCTACACCGTTATACATGTCCCAGGCTTGGGGCCGCCCCTCCCCCAGGACGCCCAGGGCCCGCACACCTCCCCTGCAATTGACATGCACTCTGCGGGCCGGGCCGGGCCGGGGGTGGATCACTGCCACTTTTGCTGCGGTTTTTTGGCCCCAAAACTTTGGCAACTGCAGCGAAGGGGTTAGCGGACGGACGGAACAACCAAACTCCCATCGAGCTTACCACAAGGGTCAATTTGCTCAATTCCGCATCTCGTTCATAAGGGCCTCGGGCCAGGGCGCCGTTGTTTGCAATTTTTAATTTTGAAGTATTTTGAATCTTTGAGAGCGACTCAAGCGACTCACACGGTACTCGCGCAGTCCGTACGATTCCCATGGAAGAGAGGCCTCGACGCTCGTCCATCGTCTCTAATTAAACCTTTAAGTAATAAATGGTCGTCATTGTTGCGTTCGTGGCAGCCCAAGGACAATAAACAAGACAATGTGTTGCTTTCGCCCAGCATGGTCTCTGACTTTGGTCAGTTGTTCTCTTTAAGTCGTGTCTGTTGCTCCTGCCGCCCAAATTGAACAATCTGTTGACAACTATTGGCCACAAAATCTTTGTTAATTGCCTTTTTGTCTCCGGCCCGGAGGCCCGCCAGCTTCTTGGGAGTGTGTAACTAATGGACCGCCCACCGCCTGCTAATTACTCCTGCGCCCCTCCTGCCCCTGCAGTGATATGAAATTAATATAATCGGCTGGTCTTTAAACAGCAATTGGACTCTGAGCCTTTTAATTACACTTCCGGAGCAGCCCAGGAAGTGAGCAAAAAACAAACACGAGGCACAAGTGTTTGCAATCAATAACTGGTTATGGATTAGAATAAATACTATTCCAACATGGCGAGCAGAAACTATTCCGGCTCGGAGGACCAACAGTTGGGAGGAGGACAGGCTTGGTCCTCTTGTCCGGCAGACTGGGCTGTCAAACGGGATTGCGCCTCAAAGTCTCTTATCGGAGATCAAAGTTCAATTGAAACCCGAAACAAAGTGAGAAAGAAATGCGAAACCCGGCCCATAAATACCCAGGCGGAGAGCGGCGCAGGAGGAGGCGGAGGCTCTGGAAATAGAAACATCGCTGGAAGAAAACAATCTAATTTAAAGTTTACAAGTTACTCCAACTCGTAGAGGGGGCGGAAAAAAGTGGCAGAACGAGAAAAGGACCGGAAACGACTTGCAACATGCAATTTGTTATCTCAAGTATGCAAAATTATGAAAGTTTATTTAAAAGTTATGCCACGACGGCCGCTCTTTTGGCTGGAAAGCCAGGAAAGCCAGCCAACCGAGCAGGATAATAATTGTGGCGCCGCCAGTAGACACTGATACTTTCCCACACACACACGCGCACACCCATTGGGGCAGGGCGAGACAGGGCCTGGGGGGAGAGGAGCTCTAGATGGGGGCTCTCCTCCTCGCTCGCATTATTCAAGTTAGCGGCGACAATTTATTAGTTTTACAATACAACTTGGCAAATTGGCATATAAATCTTGGGCCTCGCGAGGCTACTTCTGCAGTCCTTAAATGATCCCTTCAAGGACCTGCACTTATCCTTCCGGCAGGGCGTGCAAGTACTGCACGTGAACTGGTTCGCTCTTCGAGGTGGAGGCATCCTTTTGGAGCCATTTGTGGGATAGGCGCCTGGCCGAACCCTGCGAAGGGGGACTATAGTGGGACTGGACAGCTTAACAAGTCTAAGTGGGCATCCTTCTGTCGATAATTATCGATAGAAGGCAAGGAGGAAAGCCCATTAATCGAGCCACAAATCGAGCCGCACAATAGCTTCTATTCACTCCAGCTGCGATCCCCTTTCAGTGTGTGGAAAATAATCAAATAAGCCCACAACGATTGTGTTTTTAAAACGTTGTCCTTATGAGTGTCTGAATGTCCTGATTGGGGCAATCATTGTTATTTGTTCGTTTTGAGTCCACCCTAATGTGGAGGCGACATCAGACGACGGCGGCAGCTTGCGCTTTATGATTTAATAACGTTGCAAGGGTGTGCGACCCCTTTTCCACTTTTTCCACTTTTTCCCTGCTCCACTTGTCCCTCGCCCGTCCCTCCTCTGCCCTCCTCCCCTCTTGCAGCTACCCCCGCACATTATCAACAACAACGGTGTCGTTCCCCGTCTGCCGTTCGCCGGTCGCCGGCTGGGGAAGTTGTTTCCATCTTGGGCCTCATATTATCTGGCTCTGGTGCATGTCATCGCTGCGAAAAGTTGTCACCCGACCCCCCCGCCTCCGTCTCCGGCTGCCCCGTCTCTGGCCATGCGCCCTGCAACACGAGTCTTTGCAACGCCGCCGCCCCAATCCCAGTGTGTCATCCTACTGTTGTCCTTGTCGTCGTCGGTCCATATTAAATTGTGTTAAAACACTTGCGCCATGCATGTCACACAGCACATACCCACGCTGCCACGCCACCCGCCGACGCCTGTGTCCTGCCCCTGGCCCTGCCCCTGCCCCAGCCACCTGCCACCCCCTCTTGTGCAATGGCGCGTGTTTTGCCATGTAACTCGTTTTGTCTCCTTGCTCGTTTCTCCTTTTTCAACTATCCTTTTTGGGCGAGGTAGCTTTTTTATGCCCGCTTCATTTCCGGAAAATTAAAACGCATACGGTGCCACAAGACGAACAGTCTGTTAGATGGCTGAGGAATAAAAATAAATAGAGGGCCGCATACCCAGTGCTACACACACAGGACAAGTGAGTGGTGCGGCGAACCCTAATTTCGGCAGGGCAGTATTTTTTGGTTACTCTGCCGCCGCATTTTTCTCTGGAGTCACATAATTTCTGGTTCAGTTTCGCTAGTTTCCAATTTATTTATTTTCCAGGGGATTTGCACTCCGCACTCCGCACCATCACCATTCCCATCATCATCATCGTCGTAATCAACACCAACATCATCACAATGGGGTGTCTTCTGTTGGCTTTCGGACTTTTTGTGCTTTTTATTTGTTTGCACCTCGCTCGCTCGCCTCATAATTAAAAGCTGCACCATGAATTTTTCAATAACAGCCATAAATCAAGCATATGGAAGCCGAGGGAGTTGGCCATAAATTACTTTACAGCCGCGCACACGGCCAGAAGGGGGCGGGCCGACGCCATCGATGACCCAGTCGGGCATGAAAAGCCCCACTTGGCTCCTTATTAGTAATGCCTGAGATCGCCCGGCGACAGTGGCGGTGAATGAAATGCCACAGCCGGAGGAGTGTGTGCGAAAACTTAAAGGAATCAGGAAGTCAGACCACGGAGGCGTAGATCAAAGAGCCCCCCAACTCGATACTTAAAGAGTCCAGACTCAATTTCCGCTGCTGCACTTTCCTATTTAAAATGATCGAGTTACTGTTGTTCCAAGCCAAATTGCATTGCTGCCATTATGCTGCCCTTTGCCCCTGCCTGTGCTCTGCCACTTTTAATTATGGCTCCTAACACAACCTCTGTGGGCGACGAAGCCCAGGATCGGACGAACGTACATACCATATGCGCATATATGTATATGGGAGTGGGCATGACTATAGATTGCGGCTGCCTTATTTGCCGAGAGCCCTCCTCACACAGGTTGCATATGTATAACAGGAAATTAAAAATATTTGCTGCATTTGGGCGGCTCTCCCGCGCCCGGCTCTCCTTGTTCGCGAGAGTGTGTGTGTGAGTGCGAAAGTGTGCAAGTCGTTGCCTACTTTTTGGCATCCTCCTGGCCTTTTGTCTGCTCACTTGTTGGCTAGGTTTTGTTTGCCTGTTTGCTTTGTTTTCCACATGGACCACATTATTATGATGTCTCTTCTCT
Organism: Drosophila ananassae; assembly: GCF_017639315.1. NCBI lineage: Eukaryota > Metazoa > Arthropoda > Insecta > Diptera > Drosophilidae > Drosophila > Drosophila ananassae. The sequence goes on along the minus strand of NC_057932.1, from coordinate 21,743,703 downwards.
TTTCGCCTGAATGGAGTGCATCGCACATAAGGGAGGCCGCCTGCTACTGTTTGGGGCATCTGTGCTGGTGTGAGTGTTGAAGTCCTAGGGATGGTCGCACTTCAAAGGACACGGGCTTGGGTCTAGCTCGCATTTCAGGCAGGACTCCAGTCCACACGAACTGGTGTCCCATCATTTCTAGGCGATACCTCGTGCCGTGTCCCACTGCCATCTCTAGTGGCATGCACGTTTCGCACGGGGTCGCCCGACAACGTCAGCTTCGCGATTTTTCATCAAAGTCATGGCGGGCAAAAGTTGGCAAGAAGCTGCCCCATTGTTGCCTCTGACACTGACACCGGAAATGAACACATTTTCCGGTGCCATCCGAGGCGCGTGTGTGAGCGTGTGTTTGCACACAGCACACAGGACAGAGCACATACTCGCACCCGGACTCACACTGGAGGCCACAGGGAGAAAGATTGAAAGTCGCTTAATGTATTGTTTCCCAGCTTTCGGATTTCGGGGGGAATTCTTGCAAGCCGCTTCTGATCCTTCGGATCTCCAGAGAGACAGCAAATGAGAGAGTATACTGCTCGTCCTGTGTCCTGGCGAATTTAATTACTCGACAGGTGCTTGAAGAGTCCTGGCTGCAGTCGTTCCGAGGGTTTAACAGAAGAAATGAATGTGGCTCAGTGCAACCCAGGGGCTCAGGGACTCACTCTTTGGGATAAACTCTGGGAAAATGCTCTGTTTCGACAGCCAAAAGAATTCCAAGGCTGAGACTTTTAAGTTTGAAGTCCGATTGCTATCCAAATCATGTGCTCACATACCCAGCTGCACAACACGGCTGATACTCAATGTCCAACAGTGCGTATACGTAACTTGCGTCTTTACATTAAGTATACGCCATGTGGGACTCGTGGAACTACCGACCTGTTCGACCTGCTACAAAAAATAAATTACCATTACGGTTACCCCTCCGATGACGGGGTAACTATAGGGTATCATAGTGTCTATCCGCCCGACTGAAGCCCTCGAAAGCGATTATTTTCCATATCCTTGCGCTCTCTTCATTGTCCTTCCTCATTTTGTCGTGATGGCCCCTTAATTAGCTGTTAAAACGTTTCGGCATCTACCGAAACAATTACACGCTTTATTTCCACGAGCGGCACGTTTTACCTTGGCTGCAACCAGTGGCCACGCCCCAGTGTCCTGCGACTCCTGTCTGCCTGCATCTGGCTGCCTCCTGTCTCCTGCCTCCTGCCAGGGGGCTCTAATCCAGGACTCGAATCATTTTACGCTGTCGCCGCATGTGGGCATTAACTTAAATGCCGGCGATGGCGACGATGATAGTGGAAGAGTGGGGGCTCGGGGACATCCGGGGGACGTGATTACGATGATAAGGTCCTAGGCATCGGGTCCTGTTCCGCCTGCTCCTGCGGTCCTGCGTTCCTGCGTTCCTGCGCCCGAAAGCGGCACAATCTGCTGATTTATATTATTGTCACGTTTATGACCAGATTGGGATTGAAATTGAGAAGCCCCGGCTCCAGTCCTAGCCCCGGCCGGCGCCTGACACCCGGTGAGGAAGGAGCGGGCATGTTGAGATTCCGCTTACGGTGCATTGCACTTTTTACAAGCAATTAAAGCCCGGGCCCTCCTCGGCGAAGGGGCCTGGGGAATAGAAGAAATGTAGAAATGTGCCAGCGAAATGTCTGGAGGCAGCTGTAAATGAATAATGAATGCAATTCAGCGAAAAATATATTCAATTCAATTTCGATGCGTCACTCGAACGCCGCTCGTCGCTTATTAATTTATGACAGTCATTTTTAACGCTTTGCTGCCCACGTTGCCCCTGCAAGTGACAGTTGATTTCGACTCTGGCTCGGCCCCGCCCCGTCCACGCCCCTCTAACAGCAGTGCCCCTTTCAGGGCCGCTGCCTCTTGCCCCTGCCCCCGCCCCTGCCCCCGCCCCTGCCCCAGCCCTCTTGCCCCTGCCACGGTGGCATGCGTCAAATATTTCAGAGCCATTTTTCAATTGAATTGAATGAATTTCTGAAATGAGTGCATGAATGCTGGAAGATGTGCAGGACAAGAAAAATCCACGCGCTTGTGTATTTTTCAGTCGTCCGGGTAGATTAGCTGTGGGATGGAGGATGGAGGATGGCATTACAGATATCTCCATCCTAGAACAGGTGGCTGTCTAATTACCTGATTATGTCCAGTAGAACCACTATTTTCTGGAGGCTCTTCTATAGTTGTGTGCTTCAGGTCCATTGACTGCTTCAAAGGATATACGATTTCCAGGAGCTGCAGAAAGGGTGTGTCAATGTTCCGCACTCCGAAACGATCCACCCATGCAACTTGTTCTAGTCGGAAATGATTTGTGTTCGGCCTCTTTGTTGACGGACCTCGAGGGCGGAATGGCCCATTTGGCCTGGCTTAGAGTGGCCATATTTCACGCTCCTCTGATGGGCCTTGTCAACGTTCGCCCCTCCCCCTCAGCCCTGTTATGGGCGCCCCCTCCCTGGACTACCAAATCCACGGACATGGACACGGACAAGGGTATTACGCTTTAATTAAGTACAGGCCAACTGCAATTGCATTTCGTGGCTACCGCTCTTGAGCTAATAAAACATTCAAAATATTTTGTCGGCTCGTTTCTTGGCCGGGGGCGTGTGTAATTTTGCACATTTCATATGAAAAGTTGCGGGGCCCACGCAGGAAACTTTTGCAGCCAGCCAGAACGGCAAACAGCTCCTTGGCACAGTGGGTGTTGGATGGAAATAATCAGACACTTTCTGGGGATGCCTGAAGATGTATGAGGCTTTTTTACTTCCTTCATCTCGGGAAAAGGCTCGTCTAAAACACCCTTGAACTGGAGTGCTGGATCCCCTGACCCACCCACGGTGCCCAAGAAAAGTTTCTTTCCGCCAAAGATTACCAGAAACCAGAGGCCCGGGCGGGGGTAGTGTGTGTGTGGCACACGAGGGGGCTTCCAGGGACGTGCGTGTTTCTGGCGGCGCATGTTTGGCAATGCGGTAAACCAAATTATGTGCTTAGTAACTTGCCACTGCAACCGAAGTCGGTGCAACCACTGAGGCGCCCTCCCCCTGCCGATCCTTTGTGTACTTGATGCAGCTGCATTTGCACAGCAGCTCCTCCAGCCCCGACCACTGTGCCACCCCGCCTTTGAAAGGATTCACTGCTTACACTTGGCCGATTTTTGCTGCCACTGTTTGGCCTCTTTGCACAGGTGTTCCTCGTGGCAACTTTGCCGTCACGGCGGCATGGTGGCGTGGTGGCGTGGTGGCAGCAGAGTGAAAAACTTTTGCCCCAAAGGAGGAGCCTTCAAGCATCCTTTAAAGAGCTCCCGCCCACTTGCGAGCCACAAAGACAGTAGAGACGCAGGACGCTTACATTTTTCTCACTTGAATATTTATTGTACTTCATTTAAATCATTTTGTATTTGAATTTTTACATATTTTTCACTTTTTTTGTTTTGTTTTTAATTTTATCAGCATAATTCAATAATATATATTTGTTTTTGTATAGTATAATAATTATATAACACGTTTTTCTGCACTGTGCAAATAATTTGTCCATCAACTCTATTAAGTTTGCGTTCCATTTGGTTTTTGCGTGATGGAGTGTTGATATTCAATTTTCATTAATTTCTTAGTACAGTCTACATTAAATTGTTTTACATTTGATTTAGTTTACCGACTAACTCTGCTGTATATTCTTTAGGGGTTTCTCAAAATATTTCATGTTTTAAACACTTTTGTTTTCCTCGCTTTTAATATTATATAAGCTGTATACACTCATATGTGCCGGTATGTCCTGGTGCGTATATATGCGCGCCGCACACATACACACCCACATACACTTGTATATCTCAACTTTACATATATATATGTATATACAGTATATATATGTATATATACGTAGGTATATTCGGATTTCAACTTATGCTTATACTTTCATTTCAATGGCATAATAAATAGACAAACAATGATTTATTCTGCTGTAATTTGGTTGTAAGTACTAAATTTGCTATAACAATCAGTAAATATACTTAGTCATATATACCATATATATATATATGAATATATGTATATATTATATATCCCTTCGCCCTCATACTCCTCCATACTTCATACACATATTGAACGAGTGTATGTACCCTCCTACATGCATGGGAACAACGCCGTCGAGGCTGCACTTCTCACAACTGTGTATCCATAACCCAGATATATGACATATATATGTGACGTTCACTAAAAGCTCTGGAAACTTATTTATAAGCATATTGTTTTGCGCATTTCCGTTATCTAATCAGTGATGTGAGCACCGATTGCACAGAAATTAAAGTAAATATTTGTAGGGCAAAGCTACGTTCACGTCGGATGTGAAGTAGTACGTACTTATGTAATTCATTCAAGTTTCACACAAGTGCTTTTGAATCGTCTCTCATTTAATTGTGTTGTTTATCAAAATGGCGCTGTGGCGGCTTCCCGTGTCGGATATTCTCTTGTGGCTTGTGGCGTTTCGCTATTGATACCCGGTACTCCGAAGGCTTCCAAATAGTCATACAAAATCAGAACTTGACTCGATCGCTGGCCTCAAAGTCAAAAACTTTGTTCGAAGGGGGGAGCACAAACACTCCCACAAATAAAGCTACTCTATTTTGAGCACCGGGCAAGGATCCTGACAGCCGCTTATATTGTTATTTATTTTAAATTATTGTTTATGTAAATACATACCACCATAAATATGTATGGATTACTTATTATAAGCAATTTTAAAGATATACACCATCTACTATTCAAAACAATCGGAACTTTTTCTTGTGGTTTTCGGCTTTGGTTTTGGTTTTGGTTTTGGTTTTGTTTTTAAAGTAATTCATATCTTGCCTGTACTTAAATGGTTTCCTTTTATTTGTTGTAAACTCTTATTAAACTATTTTGGTTTGGCATATTTGACTTACAACAACTTGTAATACAAAAAAGTAAATGTACATAAAAAAACAACAACAATACAATTTTTCATCCGCATTTTCTACAACTCTCACTTGGTGTTGTTCTAAAAGCTGCTATTATATTTGACAACAATTTTGAACCATTGCTGCTGCTGCTGATGATTTTGTATTTTTTTTTTTTTTTTTGTTTTTTTTTTTAATATTTTTTATATTTTTATTTGTTTTTTAACTCTTTAATTGCTCGGCTCGCATAAAGCAAAGTTAACGGTGGTTTCATGTACACATTTTGTACGCACGCCCCTCAACATGGCACATCCTTCTTGCTCCTAGCTCCTAGCTCCTCGCTCATAGCTCCTGACTCCTCGCTATTCGCTCCTCGCTCTCCTAATACTCTATGCAACATCCAAAACTCGATCTCACTTTGATTCGCTAAGATTTTGCATTGAATGTAACGTTTGTAAACTTCTTATGTTTGGTTTTGCTTGACTTGTTAGAGCTTTAGTTAATTGAAATAGTTGAAAATGTATTTGTTTTAGCGTAGAAAGCACAAAGGTTAGCTCAGATATCTCATACAAAGACTTTGCCTAGCAGCAAACACTGGGTTGACAGTAAGTATAGCTAATTCATATGCACAATGAAAATAGAAATGTACTTAGAGCTTAATAGTATTTGTTTTCGTTAATTTAGCGTTTCATTCGATTCATATAAAGGTATTAGTCGCGAACAACCAGGATTTCAATTTAATTTGATTTGCTTCATCGTAAACGTTTATTGTTAACATGTTTCGATCGATCAGTGCATCGAATGGAACAGTATTTGATCTTGAGAGTCGGCCGTTAATACCGAGGTCTGTGGTGGTGCTCTGCCACATTTCTCTTTGGGATATATAACTTTCATTAGCTTATTTTACACAGCATAGCTCGATTCCTGTGATTGTTTTTTGGCGGGCAGCTAAATACACATAGTTTTTGGTAAAAAGGAGTTGGGAAAAGTATGCACAGCATCTATTATTGGAGTAGGAAGAAAGTATTTGCGCAAGTCAGTTTTCGCTTGGAAAGATGATCGGATATCGCCTCGTATTCAAACGACGATAGGTAGGAGATATGGGCTAGAGTTTTCAGTTTTCCTGTCCTGCTCTGGGTGAGCATGCGTCCTCATCCTCATCCTCAACCTCATCCTCATCCAAATTAATGAAAATACTCTGTATTTGAGAAAACGGTTCCATTGCAATGCACGTTTATATTTGGGGCTCGTGAGAATTTCAAGTACATATGAAATGAAACAGCTTTCTTTCAACTCAACTGTGAGGGCACATTGTGTCCTCTAAACTGAATCAAAACTCCTTGCGCAGAAACTTTGGATTGTGATTGGGGCAAGAGCCAACATAAAACTGGTGTAATTACTCGGGGATTCAACAAATTGTTTATCTAGATTCTAGACAGATCACATGGATCGTGTTGGTGGCTCCTATGACCCCATTCTATTATCTTGTTGTGACTTTCGATTTAAAATAAAACTGCATATTGGTATACCTCAGGTATTGTTGCCGATTCTAAGTCCTCTCGTTTAACTTTGCCATTATTTGGTTATTCATTAACTCGGTATGGTTTGGTTTTGTTTTTGGGCTGGGGGTTGGGTTTGGCGCTTTCCACTGATCAGAAAGACGCTTCTGCGGCAACTCGAACACTCATTATTAGTTTTAGTTCCACATCCGATTCGATTAACGCCTAATTAGGCCGTTTAAGCCAACTTGTAACGTACGTTTGTAAATAAGTATGCACATCTGCAGATAAAGTATTTCGTTTTGTTTGTTTAGTTTCTTGGTATTTGTTTTAATGTATATATTGAAATTTCAGCAATAAACCACTCCCCGTCCATCTGGCTCGTATTTTTTTCCTCTCATTCGCAAGAAATATGAATACCCTCAATTATCCAAGCACACCTGCCTTGCAACTTGCAACCTACAACTCGCAACTCGCCCTACCCGAGCCCTATTTTTTGTGCGGCTTCCTTTTCAGCAACTTGTTGACCACTGTCTTGAACAGATTCGATTTTATTCATAAGTACCCCAGAGTGGCGTAGGTTTTCACGAAGGTTCCGTCATTGGCGCTCACGTTTCTGTGGAAGAGTGGATAGGATTAGAAGAAAGCTCTACTGCGCGATGGAATATATATGTGTATAGGCATGTTCCACGGCCTGAAACAGGCCTATACCACCTTGACTACTAACTCATCTTCCCAGGGGCACACGGCGTTGTGGTCTGCTGCCTCCATGCTGCTGCCACCGGCCTTCTCCTTGTCCTTATCCTTGTCGTCCTGAGAACTGAGCTTCTTGCCCTCGGAGTTTCGTTTCTTGCGACGCTTGCGCGCCTCTTCGTTGCTGGAGGTGGGCGTGGCAGCGGCTGTGACCAGGGTAACGGGCTCGGGATCAGGATAGGGCTCGCACAGCTCGTCGTCCACCGTGTCCACATCCAGCTCGGCCAGGGGCGCCAGGGAGGGGGCGGGAGTGGGCGCCGGCGGGATGTAGCCCAGCTGCAGGTCGGTGTCTATGCTCTCGTAGTCGTCGACCACGTCCTTGGGGTCGCTGCCGAACTGAAGGCCCTCCTGGTACTCGTCGGTGGTGGGCGAGAGCTCCTCCAGCACACCCCTCGGTTCGGACTCCTCCTCCTGGCCCAGTTTCTCCTCGGCAGCCGGCTCGTCCTGCACTTCAACGGGATCCTCGGTGGTAGTGGTAATGGTAGTGCTGCTAGTAGTGGTGGCAAGGGTTTTTTTGGCGTCATCTGTGCTAAGGACCTCCAGGTCCAGCTCCAGCACCTTGATGATTGGCGGACTGCCCCGCTCCGAATGGAACCCCCTGGCCTCAATTAGCTCAATCTGCACCTCCTTGACCAGACTCATTGGAGCTTCGGCCAGTTGTTGCTGTAACTGTGGGCTTGTGGAGGCCTCCACTTGGCGACGCGGCTCGACAGGATCAGGCGCTCCTGGCGGTAGGGGCGGGGGCGTGACCTTGGTGACGAGCGGCGGGGTTTGTGCGGGTGTGGGCGCCATCACCACGGGCAGCTCCGAGGTGGAGCTCTCGCTGTTCCGCTCACAGAGCGACATATTGCTGAGCTCGTCCTCCAGCTCCACATCCACATCGGAGCCGGAATGCGGATCCTTGACGATGGCACCGCTGCCGAATCCGGAGCCGCCACTGTGGGCCTGCAAGGGAGCGAAGCTTCCCGAGGAGCTGGTGGCCACCACCCCTGGGCCTGGGGCGGAAGGTCCCTCCGGGTTGCCCACAGTTGGGGAGGATGTGGTCGTCGGAGTGCGTCCCAGCTGGTAGTCCGAAGTGTGACTGCAATTGGAAGCAAAATTAGGGAAATCGGTCTTTCAAAACAATCGCCTTTCAGTCCTCACCTGGGCGTGAAGGAGACGGAGGCCCGACGCTGTTCCGGGAAGTTGGGAATCAAACGCTTTACGCTCGACTCGCCACTGTCCACTGTGTTTTGGTGGCGGATGCCCAGGTTCCGCTGCATCCGGTCGTTTACGTCGCTGCTGTCGGAGGAAGTGCTGGAGATGAAATGGGACTACAGGAATCAGGTCTTTGGGAGGATCCGGACCCAGTTACCTGGTCAACCGCAAGGGCTGAGCGGTGGTGGAAATCGACATCTTTGACGAGGATCCTGGGCCCGCCTGTTCTGCCTTTTCCACTGGGGCAGGATTGTCTAGGTCCCAGGGGCACACCGATAGCTTCACCTGGGCAGGAGCCACGGGAGCTGCGGCTGCAGGCTCGTCCCAGGGACACACCGCGCTGCTGCTGGCCAGGGAGGAGGTGGTGGCGTCCTTCGGCTCCAGGACGGTGGACTTCGTCTTGGGCGTTTCTCTGCCGGGGCAATACACACAAATTTCAGGGGATTATAGCATACTTCAGAGGACTCTCTTCTCGTACACTTAGACAGTGGTGGAAAAGGATGGCTAGTGTTTAATGTCAAGACTCACACATATGCTTATGTACATTGGTAACAGACAAAGAGAAAGAGAAAGAGAAAGAGAAAGAGTAAGACACAGAGAGAGGGATAGAGAGGTGGTAGGAGCGCAAAGCATCATAAACAAAAGCCTTTTGGCCATTTTCTTTTTTCAGTACAGAACACACAACAACAACAGTAAACATTCGAGCATTAGAACGATCGAAACCATTCTTCACAGTTAGGGAACAACAAAGAAACAGGACTTGGCGGTGGAAGTAGTGGGGGAGTAGTAGACTCGGAAAATAGATGGAGGTTAAAGCCCGCGAGGTGGGAGAGGATCCCCGCAAAGAACTCTAAGCTCTACTCAAAAAACTGGTTAGGATTCGTCCACTCAGAGGGTTAAGCGGACAAACGGACAAGCTTAAAGAATTAAGGATATACAATCTTGATCTTCCACGATCCAATCAAGATAAAGAGTTAATGCGGAGTGTGATCACTGAACAGAACTCTTCATCTCGAGGCGGATTCAATCCATAGTCATTCCAGTTAAAAAGACTAATAAGCTCAAGGCCCATCCCGACAAAGGGCCAAGAGTAAGTACAGGAGGTCTGGGGTCAGGGTTGGGGTTCAGGGCAGGGTCTAGGGCACAGATGGAACGGTAACAAAATTAGGAGAAAACTAGTATTACGGTAATAAGTTGTTTGGAAAAATTGTAGCATTTGAGGAGTACAAGTGGTAGGCGATTGGTAGAACAAAGCAAAATGGAGTTCTTACGGAAGTGGCTGTAAACTACTTTCGCGATTTCCGTAAGCCGCATATATCCCAACATCCATGACCGCCATGTGGCGATGGGGCATATCGCCTCGATAAACTGTATCGCTACTGCGGTGCGTGTGACGTATGGTGTGACATGGTACATGGTATAATCAATTTAGTATCAGTTCTTCAAGTTTGCTTTCAAGTAACAACCAAGGATCAAATCATGACTCCAAACATTATATTCTTTATTTAATCAAGCAACTGAAAAGGGCGAACCAAAAAGAAAGGCTCCCTCGAAAATAATAAGAGTTCCAAACACACTCATATTATACGGACCCTCTGGAGTCTGGAGGCTGCTCCTTCCCTGCCAGTCCAAAAACTTACCTGAAGGGGATCTCGCTGAGATTGCTCTGCGAATGGGAGTGTGGCACCTTGGAGCCCGCGTCCTTGTTCACCCCGATCACGGCCAGCTCGTGGGCGGAGCCCGTCAGGCTCCGGTCGCTACCACGCCGCCTGGCGAGGCTTCCCGGCGGCGGAGCCTGCATCATGGAGCTCCCAGATCCCGAAGCTCCTCCCACGCCGCCTGCCCCGCTTCCCTTAGCTGCGTCACCGAGATTCGGCTGACTGGAAAGGGCAGCTGTCATCTTTTTCTTGGCGCCACTAACGCCGCCGAAATTGAAGAAGCGCTTCTTGTACGAGGGCTGGATGCCTGTGTCCAGGAGGCGCTTGTAGTGCTCCGAGCGGATAAACCGCGGATAGCAGTCCTTCTTCAGGAGCAGCATGTAGATGTGCTCCGAGGCCGAGTCGAAAGTGAAGCGAGAGGGGTTCTTCAGGCCGCGCAGGACACTCTCCATAGTCTTTCCATCGATATTTATTTCGCAAGGGGCTCCAGGCTTCAGGAATTCCCTAAAATAATTGTTTAAAATGCAAATTAAAATACAAATGAAACAAGGTTTTCCTCAAGGATAGTATATTAGGATATAATAAACCATTAAAGGAAAATTTAAAAAAAATGGATCCAAAAATTGTTTCCCAGGTTTTGATGCAGAATGGTGCAGAATTTTACTACGAACCGTTTAAGATACTCCGCTCAATGATCCGAAGTATATTGGCCAAGATATGGCCTTCGTTCTGGACCAGAAGGGCCTCCCATGGGGTCCACCACTTTTTGAAGGGGTACCCCTTAGAAAATTTACAAAAAATGGATCCAAAAATTGTTTCTCAGATTTTGATGCAGAATGGTGGAGAATTGAACTACGAATCTTTTAAGATATTCCGCTCAAGAATCAGAGAGATATTGGCCAAGATATGGCCTTCGTTCTGGACCAGAAGGGCGACCCATGGGGTTCACCACTTTTTGAAGGGGTACCCCTGAAAAATTTCAAAAAAATGGATCCCAAAATTTTTTCTTAGGTTTTGATGCAGAATGGTGGAGAATTTTACTACGAATCTTTTAACGTTTTCCGCGCAATGATCCGAGGGATATTGGTCAAGATATGGTGGTGGAATCCGATATGAATGGTACTGGCCAGGATATACAGCTCCTTGATTGTTTTTAAGGACAAATTAACTTACTCGTAAATTTCGTTGACCTTCCGGGCCACCTGGGAGTGGGCGGACCTCCGAAGCCGGTTGACGGCGATCCAAAACCGGATGTTCTCGTGGGAGTACTCCTTCTCGAGGAAGCTCGTGAACTCCTGGAGGCCCGTGGGATCTGACACGAGCTCCTCGATGGAAATGGCCCAGCGCTTGACCCGCTTCTCCGTGGGCACCTCCACGAAGGTGTTGTTCAGCTGCCAAAAGGCAATATCTTCGGTAACCCAGGGATTGGAGGGCAGGGCCGGCTGGAGGAAGAAGTCGTACTCTGTGAAGGTCTCCGAGTATCCGACCAGCGACTCGCAGGCCTGGGACATCTTCATGCGCGTCCGGTTGAGGGACTTGCCCAGGTAGTCGACGTCCCGCTGCAGGTCCTCGACAGTCTTTTTCTTATTGGGCTTCAGGCCCTGGCGGTCCCGCGAAGGCACTGGACAGGGTTCCAGGGGCGTGAACTGGCCCGGGGGTGGACGGTGGACGCGCCAGTAAGCCCGCTCTTGGGAGTCGCCGACGATCTTGTCCCCCTTCTTGCGCTCCTTGGCCAGCCGGACCTGCTCCTCGGCCTGCATCGAGATGAAGTCCCACTTGCCTTTGAGGTTCTTGTGTAGCGAGGCAAGGGCCTCCGCCTCGTAGTCCTCGAGAGCGTGGCGCTGCTTGTTGCGCAGGGAGCGCTTGGCCAGGTAAATGGCGTACTCGACGTTGTCGGGGGCCTTGTGCTGCCAGGGCCAGTAGTAGGGCGTCTGGAAGCGGTACAGGGAGGAGTCGTCCTTCACGGTCAACGTCTTTGAATCGTTCACCGGGAAGAAGTAGCCGTGCAGGCACAGCTGGTTGGCGATGTTGAGGGCCTCGGACTCCTCGATCTGCAGCCTGTCCATCAGCCACTCGATCAGGTCGTAGCCCATGAAGGCGTAGGGTATGGAAGTCAGAAACATTTTCTGCTGCCGCACTGGAACACCGTGCTCCTGATCCTGCATCTCTCGCACCAGCATTTCCATCTGAAACGAAAGCGAATCGGATATCCAATATATATACATTGGAGGACCAACAAAACTCACCTTATCGAAGGCCATGGGTCGCGATAGCTTCTCTATGGCTTGCTGCTGGGTGGCGCCGGCACTGCCCCCGGAGCCCAGCAGTCCGCTGCCACTGCCCGCAACGGAAGCAGGTCCTATGCCAGATATGGATCCGTGATGCGGGGCGGCATTCGGTGCCGTCACTGCCGCAGGCTGAGGCTTCTGGTGGGGATGCTGGTGGTGCTGCAAGTGGTGGTGACCCACGGAACTGCCGCTGAAGGCAGTGGCCGCCTGGGTCGTGGCGGAGATGGCCGTGGCAGTGGAGGCCAGGGCCGGACTGGTGCTGTTCGCATTGCCGCTGCTGCCGCTCGTAGCCAGAACGGAGCCGGCAACCGGAGCACCCGTGGTGGGTGCAGCGGCCGGATTGTTGTTACCGGCGGCGGAGGGTGAGAACTGCTGCATCGCCTGGATCACGGCATGGGGCTGGAGGCTCAGACTGGTTGGCTTGACGCAGACTGGGGTCTGCGTGCTGGGGGTGGGAGAGGGGGTGGGTATAAGAGTGCCTGCGGATGCTGTTGTGGGTGCGGGTACGGAGGTCACCACCACAGGGATCAGGGCAGTTGACTGATTGCGGAGCACCAGCTGCCGATCCCTATCCGGCGGCACTCCGCCGGGAGGTTCCATGGCCGCGACTGTGCGCCGTTTTGGCACTTTCCTGCCCTCCGGTTCCTGCTCCTGCGCTCCTTCTGTGTCTCCTCCTCTTGCTGGGTGTCAGCTGGCTGTTGACCACACAAAAAGTCACTCCGGGTCCTGCGACCGGAAGTGTGCGGTGTTTTCGTGTCGGTTTTACGTGCTCTTCCGCGCTGTGGGTTTTGTTCGTTTCATGGTTCTGTTTATCTTTCACTTTCGCCTTTCTTCTCTCGACTCCTGCGTGAGCGTGCTTCGACAGTATATCCTTGTGTGCAGTTATCCGAATTCCATCATGTCCTTGTGTATGGAAATATTTGCTGTGGGCGGATTAAGCGCATTAAGTGCTGGAAATCGAGTGCAGAGGTCTAGAAGGAACTTACAATGTTTCATGATTCGCTCAGCTTCGGTGTCCTTGCCCCCCAAGGCCCGTCTCTAGCCAGTTTTGGTTGAATCCTGCGCCGGTGGGCTGCAGATTCTTGTGCGTAAGGTATAGTTTATTCGTCTGGCCGTGAGGTGGCTCTACATTTCAGAGTCCCTTGGTTTCAATCTGGAAAACAGGAAACACAAAAATAGGCATCAGTCTCAAAATAAAGGATAAAGGAGGGCAGCTACTGAAGTCACAGTCTGGGGCGGAGCGCGATTTATGTCGTTGTCTGTATGAGCCATTCGCCTTGTTTGTGCGTGCCTGCGCGGGCTTATGTAACGCACGCACTTGCCCACGTCCCACGTCCCACATCCCACAGCCCACGGCCGAGGACTTCGATCGAGTCCTGGGGACCTGCGTGTGCCCCCTGGAACGCTGGCCCCTCGAGTTCAATGCCATCAGGGCTGTCTTTCGGGTGTTTAAAGCCATTTGGAGCACTTGTCGCTGGGAAGTCCTGCTGCCGCAGTCCCGTGCCCCGTGCCCCGTGCCCCGTGCCCCGTGCCCCGTGCCCCGTGCCCCGTGCCCCGTGCCCCGTGCCCAAAGCCAATCAAAGTTGGAGGTTTATTTATCACCTCTAATCAGAAATGGAGCAGGCCGACGCGGCGTGCCTGTTCGAGTGAAATACTACTAGGGAGATAATGGGGGCCCGCAGGAACATATATCATACGAACGTATTTAGTTGCCTCAGCTGCCTAGCGTGCATGGGTTGGATCACTGGGTGCGAGTACACACGTTTTGAGGCCCAACAGACGCACTTCCTGGGCTAAAATGCGAACTTCCAGCTAATTGGAAGGGGCTATCGAGTTGCACAAGATGCGCCCTTCGTTGCATAGCCTCCGTGGCTTGCCACTCAAAGGGCAGAGGACCAGGGGCACACAACTAATAATCAATCGAGGGAAGAACTTCGCCAGCCAGACTATAAATACACTTGAAACTTCGTGGATAGTTATAGAGGATTATAGAGGCACGCATTCAGAGAGTTTCTTTCCTTGCGACTCGAAGCCTTGCAGGTCGCGGCAGACTAGTCACAGTTCCACTTTCACTTCGAGGCACCCCACACAGAATGGCGACTTGGCCAGTCCCGAATCAAAGAGCACTGCCAGTCGCTCTTTCCGAGCAGAGCGGCTCGGCGAAGGCGGTGGCGGTGCGGGGGCGGTGCGGGGGGGACTTTTAATTAATTTGTTTGACTTTTGATTTGGTTACAAATTTAACATCGTTACGGTCGAAAAGTGTCGAACTTGTTTACGTTCTATACAGTGACGGACTACATTATGCTCGCCTCCCAGCCCTTTTGAGGCCGTCCCTCCTCCACTCTTTCTCTCTTCCAGTCCTCGGAGTCCTCGGAGCATTTCTCTTTTACTTTCTCTCACTTTCTCCTTCGCCCTCGCCCTCGCCCGCGCCCTGGCCCTCGCCCGCTCTCAGGCCGCCCTCTGTAAATGTGACTTTTGTCGTGCAGTTGTCGTTGGCGTCGTTACTGGGCCGGAAGTTGGTTTGAAACTGTTGGCAAATGAGTTTCCGTTTGCGAGGGACGCTTCCTGCCTTCCTGCCTTCCTGCCGTTGCTGTAGTTTCGGCCCTTGTTGGTGTTGCTGCCTCCGAGTTCTGTGCCGCCCTTTTCTGGTTTTTATTTATTTGCAATTACACACTCGCACAGTTGGCAGAACTTTATTAATTTGCCACTCTGTATTTGTCTATACGGATTTCCAATGGTCCCTTCGACTTCTGCTCGCTGTATACACAATGTATAATTATTATTTGCTGGCAACTCTTGTATTAGTCTTGACCCTTTTCCACTGTTTATCCCTTCCAGCCGTCTCGTCTCGTCTCGTCTCGTCTCGGCGACCTCCTGTGTTTGCCTTGGCCTTCCTTTGGAAATTTGGCAATTAAACTTTTATTTAAGTTTATGCAAAATATGAAACTGGCCAGAACCAATAAACGAAGGCCATCAGGGGAGGCTGTGGGCCCTGGCTCGTGGGGAGGAATGATTTCCTGATTACAGTCTTGATCCTTCGGACTTAAAACTCCCACGCGTATGGGTGATTAGTGCCTGGCATTGTCCTCCATGGTTTTGGGAAAACTACCTGGTCCAACTAAAAGCCAGAAGTAGTTCTAATCGCCGCCCTCATCCTTTCTGCCAGCTCGCAAGTACCTCCTCCGTAAGCCTCCTAGGGAGCGGGCGCTGAGGCGGCGTTTACCCAACTTTCGCTCTTTCGGCAGGGACCCAGCTCGTGAAGAGGACTTGGCCCGGTGGCCGTGAACCAGCGTACCACGTAGTGGTACGTGGCATGTGGGCGTTGGAAGGCGGGTCTTATCTTCGCATTGATATTGATTACCATCCCAGTACCATCCCACCGCCAGGACAGTGCGGAACAAAACAGTGGAGCGCACGGTGCAGTGAGCACGGCGCAGTTGATTTAGATGCGATTACAGGCATGGCTGTGGCACGGCTCTCGAGTTGCCATAAGCCGTAAGCCATGAGCGGAGGGGCTTTGTTAATGGATTACTGCTACTGCAAGATGCACCATTGTTTACGTTCTTTGACGGCTTAATCTGCCCACACGCTCCTTTGATCAAGGCCACAAGAGCACGGGCCCATCTTAATCTTTAAAGTGCACCCACACAGTGGCGCAAGGGCGAGGATGAGAGGAGGGGCTTTAATGCCCAGGCGGTGGTTCTTTCCGTACGGCTTTGATCTGCACGCCCCACCCCCCCGATCGAGCTCCGGCGGAGCAATTACGTCGCAATTGAAATCAAAATTGCGAATACGCAGTACAGTGGCCCTCGCATAATACTCCTAACTAGGTTCTAATTGACTTAAAACTTGCGGCACCACACTGCGTATGAGTGATGAGTGCTGGTTCGGGGTATCACTCATACGCAGCGTGTGACAAGGCAACTTTTTTGAATCAACCAGAGAGTGCACTTTTCTGAATGAAGTGCGCACATGGCGTATGAGTAATGCCAGCTTTCGCAGGCATGCTGCAAAGGTCCTCGGCTCTGCTTCGTGCTTTCGACTGCATTGTCCCTGTCAGCGGACCCCGAAAGCACACACTAGGAGGCCTCACTGTGCCGCCAGTGGACCGAAAAACAAAAAATGAAAGTCACCCCGCCCGCTGCCCGCTGCCCGCCGCACGGACCTCTGCCCGACTAATACACGGGCACATTACAAGCTAATAAACTAAAACGGTACAGTGTCAGCCTAGGACTGTCTGTGTCTGTGTCTGTGTCTGTGTCTGTGTCTGTGTCTGTATGCGTGTGGGTGTGGGTGGATGGGTGGCAGGGCGTGTGTGTGTAAGCTCACACACACACACATGCAGGCAGCGGGCGGAGAGAGAGAGCCGGAGCAACAAAAAGCTTTAATAGGCGCAGTAGATAGCCTGCCACGGGGTTCTCTCCTCTTTTTCGGTTTCTACAACAACAGCCGCACGGGGAGGAGGGGGAAAAGTGGCTGGCCAAAAAGTAGAAAAGTTTGGCCCCGAAATGCGCAAAACATTTTCTTTTTCCTCTTGGCCCGACAGCACAGTACATACATATGTATGTGCTTTTTGGAGTTTTTGAAGGAGACGAGGGACGAGGACCTTGTGTCCTTTGGCCATCATCGTGTTGTTTTTGGCCCTCCCTCAGCCCCTCAGCCCCTCAGTGCCTTAGTGCCTTAGTGCCTTAGTGCCTTGGTCCCCCACTGTCCCACTCCCGCCACTCATCCCACGCTGATTTCTGGGGTAGCTGCAGCATTCAGACTTCTCGGACCAACCAGTTGCCGTGAATTTGGTTCGGCCGCAATCTATAAACAAATCCACAAATACACATTTTCGTAATTTCGTACAATCGTGTGTATACATCCAGTGGGCATTGGCAATGGCAATTAAATATTTACGTCCACGAGCAGCTGGTTCGCAACTTCTCCCGGAACTGGGGCTCTCCGCGCCGCTCCTCTCCGGCCACCATATTGTGTGTTTGTGTGCACACACACACACACACACACACACACCCGGACGTCGGAGGTCGTGTATGGAGTGCATATGTAGTGTACAGTGTGTGTACACTGTACATGTGTGCGCCAATGCCTGGGTCAATTGAAAACGAAAAGCGAAAAACGATAAACGGAAGGCGAACCACTCTTGGCCATGGCTCTGGGCTGGCTGCGTACTTGGCTGGCACATTTTCACAACTTTTCCACTCTGTTTGCCACACACAAACAGTCGCGGATCTGCTCCTTTTCGCAAACAGCCTCCTGGCCAGGCTCACGCAAAAACTCTCAACAATTTCACTGTCAATGTTAACATAACTAACGGCACTCTGGCACTGCCACTGCCACTGCCACTGCCACCGCCACTGGGCCACTCTTGGCACACACAACCGAATGCTTTTTGCTACCTTATTGCGCTCCCTTTCCCTCGCTCATCTGGCTGTGGCGCTTCTCAGTGCGTTGCCTGCTCCGTCTCCTTCTCCTTCGGGGACTCTCGCGATTCTCCAAAAAAAGGGCCAAAATCTCAGAAGAAAATTTGTTTCCACGTATTCCTTTTCAATGCACAGCACAGGTCACTCTCGCAAAAAAAAAAATGGAAAGAAACACACACACACACACAGACACAAGTAGGAGGAAAATGGCACTAGAAGTCACTTTTCCGGGGCAGCTTTCGATTTTCGTTTGGATAATTATTGATTTGCGCGACTTTGAAAACTCAGCCTAGGGTCCTCCGTCACTCCTGCCTGCTCTTATTATGCTTCCATGTTGCTCTTGGGCTTGGGGCTCCTTGAAAACACCGTCGCACGCAAGGACGTGCGCCGCACACGATACTTTGAGCCAGTGTCCGCGTGTAGGAAAATGGAAAATGGATTTTCCCTGCTGGCACTTTTTTCTGGCGCTGCTGGAGAGAGCGCTGCTGACGCCGCGACAACGACAGCGAGAGCGGGGCGAGCGAGTGGCCGAAGTGAGAGAGCTTTCCGAGCGGAACTGCATGGGAAGCAGGGCAGCCATCTTGGCCTTTTCCGCTGTTGGCCAAAAACGGCCAGAAACTAACTGTTTATTGTTACTGTTCCGTTGGTAGCACACTTTCAGCCAAGTTTATCCGTTAACTGTACGGAGTTAAGCTTTTCGCTTAAGGTAGTGCCGTTAAAGCTTATGAAAATCTCCCGTTAGTTGATGCCATTTACTGTTAGCCGTTTTTAGAGTCCTGTCCTGGCCAGCAAAGCTCAACCACCCCTCGGCGAGCGATTAGCGGAATCTTTTATAAGCCACTGACGTTATCGAGTCCAGTACTCGTTGCTGGGAAACTTTTGACTCTGCGCCTTTCTCGACTTTCTCCGCCCACGCGCGCCCAATATTCCGCATGATTTCTCGCCCCCGCCCTGGCCAGCCCCTCCTCCCACGGCCAGGGCTTATCCGCGAACGTACAGAAGTGTGTATCCCATCGCTGCAGTTTCGGATGCGAAAGGGACAGCTGATGGGACAATGGCCGATGGCCGATGGCGGATGGGAGGCCCCGTGGGAGTGCCAGATGGAACAGAAAGACTCGAGAGTTGTTTTAAAAAGACAACAAGAAATGTATTGAATTAGTACAGTAATATATAGTATATACACGTAATATTTTGTACATATATATAATTTCTTTAATTTTATACTGTTTCAAATCGAATGAAAAAATACGAATACGAATCGCTCCTCCCGAGACACCTTCGCTCATGCCCTCGCACTAGCTCATAACGTCGTACATATTAGGTTAAATACGTTAAGAAACGTGTGTGGTTTGCTGTTCGAGTTGCAGTTGCATTTTCGCTTGTTTTCCGTGTGCTCCAAAATACACAAATTAGTTTATAATGTATAGTGTAAATTTTTTGGCCTATTTCCCAATACAAAACTACATAACTGTCAGATCTCAGATTTCAGATTTCAGATTTCAGATTTCAGATTTGGAAATGATTAGATTCTACCTACCAATCAGACTACATTGTACAAAATATCAAATCGTGTCGAGCGAGGGGACTGGCTCCTCCATGTTACTTCCTGCCTCTCCTAGGCTCTGGCCTCGTTAAATTGTTAAGTTTCGTCGCTTTCCTATATACTATCTTAGACGCAAACATGCAGGGGGATGGGAATTGGGATGGGGAGGGGGCAGGTTGCAGGTTGCAGGTTGCAGGTTGCAGGCTGCAGGGACTGCATCTTCGCAAATAGATCCATTGGTTTGGGGGCAAGTGGGATGCACTCCGTAAATCCTATGTAGCTACTAGTGAATCAAACAAAACCCACTAAAGTCGGGTCGTGTTTGCTAAACTCTCGATTCCGATTTCGTATCCGAGTCCTGTTGCTGATCCTACTGCATCTCCTGCATCCTCTCATTGACTACCAAACAATTCCATTCGGGGATTCCTGGATTTCCTGGTTAGCGAAGTCTTCTAGAATTATCACAAGAAGTTGGCATTCGTGAGTTCCGTGGCGCTTTGCCGGCGTCACATGTAGGAGGGCGATGACTTGCGGGACCGCGATCGGGGCTTCGATGGACTCTTCAGGCTGTGGCGGGAGCTGCTCCGGGGCTTGAAGCCGCGGTCATTCCACGGCTCGGAGACCCTGCCGAACCAGTGTATCAGATCCATCACCTCGAGCTGAAGCAAAAACAGCAAACTTTCAGTATTTTTTAGAGAAGTATAGAGGGCGAGAGGCTGTCCCACCTGAAGCGTCTGGGGCAATTCCTTGAATATCTCACACTTGGTCAGCTGGGCGTGCTGCGAGAGGAAGGAGAGACACTTGGACTTCAGAGCGGTGGCCATGTAGCGGTCCGCGATGCCCAGCAGACAGACCACGGAGTCCTCGTCAATCAGGGAGTAGAGGGTGCTTTCGCACAGTTCCTGAAAGCAAAACAAAACAATCAGAAACTTGGAAGAGAGGAGGAGCTCTATGGAGCAGACCTTCAGGTCGTCGATGGAGTAGCGATCCGCCAGAAGCATAAGCTCGCAAACCTGCTCCGCCCCCACTGTCCGGTCGATGGGGGCTCCGTACAGGTACAGAAGCAGCCGCCGGAAGATCACGGGCGAGGTGTCGGTGATGACAACCTTCCGGTTGATGGACTCCTGCATGCCGGACATCAGGGCCTTCTTGAACCACTCGCAGCGCGCAGCCACAATGACCCGGTGGGCCTTGAAGCTGTGCACCTGCAGGGCGCAAGGAGCAGGGGCGGCGGTGGCCTCTGGGTCCTGCTTGGCATCTCCTTCGCCCGAGGAAAGTACCTGGTGGGGCGCGGGGGTGTAGGTGTGCACCTCGAACTCCATGTCAGCCAGCTGGGTGGAGTGCAGGAGGCGCAGGGCGTTCTTGGAGAGGTTGCTGTTGGCCGCGATGGGCGGCTCGCAGAGATGCCGGATGAGGTTGAGCTGGAAGGGATGGATGGAGTCACAAATTCGCCAGAGAAGTGACGCAGAAGCTCACCTTGATGCTCTTGTAGTCGTAATACTGCTTCCGCTCCACATACAGGGTGTCCTTCGCGGGACTGATCTCTTGGTTGAGGTTGTTCTCGTGGTCGGCCACCTGGCCGCCCTTCATCTCGCTCATAAGGCTGCTGGACTCGTCCAGGAGGCCCAGCTCGACGACGGCCTGGGTGAACTCCTGCTTGCGGACCAGCAGGCAGATCTGGGTGATGGCGTCCCGCAGGGCGGCCTTGTGGTCCAGCAGCTTGGCAATGACCCCGTTCTGTGTGGACGGTACAGGGATGAGCCGAGGTCTTTAAGGAAGTGGTTACCGAATCTTACTATCTGACTGGTGGCCAGCTTGAAGCAGAACTTGAACTCCTTCCATCCCAGCTTGTCGTCCAGGCGGTCCGACAGGTTCTCCACGATGAATATGTAGGCGGGTATGTCCACAATGAGCTGCTCTAGGTTCTGGTTAATCGTGCTGCTCTTGCTCAAGAAGTCCATCTCGCAGAAGGTGCTCCTGGGAACGGAAGAAGACAGATTATGGGCTACTGGCAGGGCAACTCACTTCTTATCCTTGATTATCTCCAAAGCGGCCACGATCCGTCCGTAAATGTCGCGCATCTTCCGCACCTCGTACATGTAGAGCACGAACTTCAGGTCGTTCTCCGCCGAGCTGAGGCGCTGCTTCTCCGCGAGATTGTCGTAGAGCGTAAGGCCCACGGGGGCGCCGCGACGAGGACGTGGGGACGGATCCCCGCCGCCGCCGTCGGCGAATTGGAGCTGCATGACAATGGCGTCGTCCACCTGCTGCTGCTGCAGCGGTAGGTCCAAGTGGGAGCATTTGAGGTCCTGCAGTTGAAAAGCTGTAGCGTGGAGCCCCTAGAGCTGCCGGATGACTCACCTTGCACATGATTTCCAGTGAATTTTTGATTTCCTCTATCACAGCGGTCAGTACAAATAAGGTTGATTCGATCTGCGGCGGAAGAGATCCGGAATTAATATCAAAAGGGTTACATCTCAGAGAAATACTTGCTTCAGGTACTAGATAGGTCACCAGCTCGGCCTTCTCGTCCACGCTCAGGCCCACAAAGACCCCGAGCACGTTCCGCAGCAGCTGCTGGATCTGCGACATAAAGATCGGGATGCGGGTGCGGATGTACTTGACGATCTCGTTCTTCTGGTAGCGGGTCATGTGCGTGGCGTCGGTGATGAAGATGTTGCAGAACTGGAGGACCTTGGCGCAGCCTATGGCGCACTCCCTCAGGGCGTCCTGGAAGGTGGCGTACAGCTGGGCCGGCTCGTGGGTGATGTTGACTGGGTCGATGCACTGGATGACCCGGTTCAGGATGCCGTGCAGATCCATGGTTACATTGACCACAACTGAAAGGAGGTGAAGATGATGGGTTACTCCAGGGTCACACTCTCAGGATATTGGGGGCATTCAGAGGACACTTACACTTCTTGAGCCGCATCAGCCTCAGGTACTTGCGCGTCGGCTCCACCAGCTTGGTGAGCGAGGGCTGGGTCTCAGCGAAGCTGATCAGCTTCTCGCACACGTCCTCG
This sequence comes from Drosophila ananassae, assembly GCF_017639315.1. Lineage (NCBI taxonomy): Eukaryota > Metazoa > Arthropoda > Insecta > Diptera > Drosophilidae > Drosophila > Drosophila ananassae. Next base: position 21,721,356 of record NC_057932.1, on the reverse strand, counting down.
TCCAGGTCCGGCAGGAGAGACTCCGTGTATAGCCAGTGCAGGATGGGGCCCAGCAGGAACGTGGGCAGGTTGCAGAGCACGCCCACGGGGGTCAGTGGCGAGGAGGGCGGCGTGTCCATCGAGCTGGGGAACGGGGAGGGGCTACGGGCGCGATATGGCGACAGCGGTGGTCTTCGGATACCGCAGACTGTGAGGCCGCCGGCAGAGGCAGACCCGGGAGCAAGCAGGGGCGTCAATGTGGGCGTTGGTGTGGGCTGGAGCACGAGGTCCTGACAAAAGTTGAAGATGTTCTTGCAGTGCGCCTGCGAGGTCTCCAGATGCGAGTCCGAGTGCGATGTGGGCGGCAACCGAAAGAGACCGCCGGGGCTTGCCTCCAGACCCAGCAGTCCCGCCCGAGGCACTGCCTCCGCTACCTCGGCGTTCCCATTGCTCAGGCATGTGAAGCTGCTGCTGAACTGGTGCGCCCGCTGGGCTCCGGCCAGGGTCTGGAAGTCGCACGGGGGCTGCAGGTAGATGGGTGACAGATTCAGGCGTGGCATCGACTTCTGCTGCTCCTCCCCGTCGCCGGAGGAGGCTGGGGCCACGGAAATGCGAATGGGGTTGGGCGTGTTTGGTCCGCTGTGGCAGGATCTCGGGGCGGAGCGCCCAGACGCGACCGCGGCGGCGGAGGAAGGGGCACTGTTCACGCACATGCTGCAGTCGAAGCCGTTCAGCCGGAGAATGGAGGCATGCAGGGCGTAGTCCATTCCGCCGGAGCTCTTCACTACCACGTCGCTGAAGTAGGACTCCTGCAGGGCCTCCCCGAAGCTGAGCTGCTTCTCCTGGCCGGCGGCCTGTCCGTCCTGCAGGCGCTTGCACTCCACAGCATACCAGTTTTCGCAGCTGAGCACCAGGGTGTCCGTGGGGGTGAGGGTGTTTGTCTGTGGGGAGTGAGAGTAGGGTTAGTGGGGTCAAAGGTCAAGGCAGGCGCCGCAAACTCACGCTAAACTCGATGCTGTGGCCGGCAAAGGCGCCGAAGACCAGGCGCGGATTAGTCTCGTGGACATCGAAGGTCTCGCAGCTGAAAAGGACACTCGCCGACTCGCAGAAGGGGCCGCAGTCCTTGGACTCGGGCAAGGGGCTGACCAGGTCGTTGTACCAGGTGATATCGCTGGTGTCGTCCAGCCGGAACTTGATGCTGCGTGAGAGTACAAATTTCGTTAGGATCCTTTAATCCGTTAGAGCACAACCCTTTCAATACTCACCCCTCCAGGCCGGACAGCTCCCGCTTTCCCTCGAAGGTGCAGCAAACAATCTGAATGGGAGCAGAGAAAACGGAGGGAGATCTAGGAGGGAACGGGTACTAGGCCTAGGCCAAAGACTCACCTCCCATGTGCCCAGGTACGTGTGCACCAGCGCCATCCTGTCCTGTCCCGAAGCCGTTTTTCTGTTGCCTAATCCTGCTGCATGCCACCACCATGCGTGTGCGCGTGCCTGTGGATGTGCCTGTGCCTTTGCCTGTGCCTGTGCCTGTGCACCTGGGAACTGCAGTGGGATGCGCCCGTTATGGCACTTTCCCCAAGCACTGTCCCACTTGCGAGGAGCCTACTCGGAAGCCAAATCGGATCCTTACCCCGTTTTTCTCCGAGTTGTCCTCCTGTCCTGGTGGCTCTAACGCTTTTTGTTGGCCACCATTGCCGTCCTCTGCATGTATGTATTTGTTGTAAGGAGTTTTTGTAACTGCGCTGCCGCTGTTGCTGCCTGTGCCACGGTCTCTGTATTTGGCTCGCTGGGCGAGTGGCGAGACCCTCTCTTGCGAGACTCTCTCGCTTCTAGCCACACGTCGCTCGCTCGCGGGCTCCTCTGCTCTACGCTCTGTTCGTTTCTCGCCAGGAACAAAAGGAGCAGCTGACAAAGCGTCGGAAAAGCTTCGCGCGAAAGCCCGCCCACGCTGAAATCCTGGCGAAAAGCTGGCACAGCTGCTGGAAAGCTCTCGTTCTGACGTAAGTTGGAATACACTCGCGAAAAGCCCAGCCCCCTTCCGGCCCAATAAAAGTCAAAACCAGACATGTAAAATAAGGAATCGGCTATCGGAAAACTTCCTAACCACCTTTAATGACGCAAAAATACACTGTAAAAATACTCTGTTCATGCAATTACCCAAAATGTGGGCTGCTTTGGAGCTAAAAGTTGTGGAATGCTTTGATGGCACTTTCGTTCGCTGCCTGATCGAGCGGGACGTCCTCGTAGACCCGGATGCCGTCCCTGGCGATGATCTCCCGGGGCGAGAGCTGCCACAAATGGAATTCATTATTCGGAAAGGGCGTAACAACTAAGTAGATCTAGGACTCACGCTGAGGAGGTGCTTGGAGGTCACCTTGTAGCCCTTGAAGAGAGCAATCCTTTGAAGCGCCATCACACTCCGTATCCTCTGGCGCGGCTCAACGGCAAGCAGCTGCCGGATCACGTCCCGGCCCTCGTGGCTGAGACTGCGCACCGCCTGCGGCAGGAAGTCCTCCTCGCTCTCGTCCTCGATGTCCTGCAGACAGCCGTTGATCTGGGCGATGGACGGAGCGTTAGACAGTCCGTCCTCGGAGCCCGGCTCGGTCGCCGCATTTCCCCGCCGCCACTGCAGGATAAAATGCCTTATATTGGGGCACTGAAATGTCGGATAAATCAGTTCACAATTTTATTTAGTGCAGGGCTCCCAGACCCCAAGAGCCCAAGAGCCCCAGAGCGCTCCATGTTTATTTGTTCAGATAGTATTGGGTCGGTGGTGAGACACCTCTATTGGGTCTGTTTGCTAGCTAAAAAAAACAATTAGCATCCAATCTGAGCACAAACCAAACAAACAACCCGAGCGATGCTGACGACGGCGCTCTGAATCATGTCTGTGGCAACCAAGCGGAGCACTTCCCAGCGCCAGGCACGCAAATTTCGCAATAAACATTTCCACGACGCTATTGACGCATTCAATTCGGCCATGCCCTTGCCAGAGCCAGATTGGAGTGCGGTTCTTGCCATCCTACCACGCTCCCAATGCGCCGCTTAGTTGATCACTCGTGAGGTATTCGAAAACAATGAATATTCATGGCTGTGTAAGCTTAATTGCTCCCCAGTGTTCCTATAAAGAAACTGCGCACTCTGCATATAGACTAGATCTGCCGGCCAAACTCCCTCCAGAGCTGAGCTCAGGTATGGAGGGTTTTGGGTGCTTCTGCAAGGGGGGATCACCGACCACGGACTACGGACAGATGCACATGAGTTACGGAAGATTGGAATGTGGACGCCATGCCATTCCAATTTGGATGCGTCTTAGATCGGCTCGGCGTGGAGCAGCTCGGAGAGCGCGGCTCCACGAGCGCTAATGCATGCAAATTGAATTCAATTAGCGGCCAACAGACTACTTTTAAAATAGAAATAGACAATTTTGCTGTGCGCTGCCGCTGGGGCTGACGGGCCTTTATTATGTGAACATTATATGGGCACGTAGTGAGATTCTAGTTGTGGCTTTTCCCGCGGTAGGCAGGCACTCTCACTTGCCGAGTACTTGTGTTCCAGAGCCGCGACGGCCGGGGTCGACCGAGCAATACCCAGTGCCCTCCAGGTCCCGAGCGGGGGCTACACGATGTCGAGTACTTCGAGTCGTCGAGCAAAATGCACGCAAATCTAATTTGGCGCAGCCAATTGTCATGTAAGAGCCACTTACTGACACTGACTAGCGGCTAATTACAGTAGCTGCTCTTGAATATCCGCTGGGGTTATGCATTCGAATGGGGGGGGAGGGGGGCTGTGGCGAGTCCGAGCAATGCACGCACTTGAACTTAACCGGGCGCTAGTGCAGCCTGCAGGGGACCGTCTCGTGGGTGAAGGTGAGACTGGGAGATTCAGGAAAAGGCTATGCCAGGCCTTGGAGCGGGAGGAATGCGATCGCTTCCCAGAATCAGTTCCCAGAACTGTCGCTTTCACTCGGCGTGGTCGGCAATCGGTGCCTGGGGGAAATGTCACTGGCCAGAGCAGGTGACTCATGTGGTTAGAATCCATCCACGATTCAAGGTCTTCCGAGTGGCTATCGAGTAGCTCCCAATACTGAGCCAGATACCACACCATCTCTCCGGCCTTTGGCCGGCTCGAATCGGCTTGGCCGCTAATGCCGAGGGATTTCGAAAGGTTTGACCTGCATTTGGAGCACAAATTAAGCTTAATCAATGCGACAGCGACAGCGACTGCCGACCGCCGAGTGACAAGCAGACAAACGACAAGCTGACAAAGTGAAACAGTTTTGTGGTTTGTGCTTAGAAAAAATTAAATTAAATCACCGACGAGAGCGCCGAGCTAATGATCGGTTGTAGTGCCGGTACCAGGGGGTAACAGAGGTACTGGAGCAGCCAGAGGCGCCAGGAGGGGAGGATGGATGGATGAATGGATGGTTGGATGGATGGATGGATGGGCACCACCTTCCTGGTTCGTTGATTCAAAAACTAGTTGCGAAATGACACATGAGAGCGCTCCAATGATTCCGATTCTACTGCTGGTTCTGTTTCTGATTCTGATTCTGATTCTGACTCTGTGTCTGTTTCTGTCTCTGCTTCTGTGTCTGATGCCGATTCCAATTCTGATTCCCTGATGCCCCATGGCTGGCGTTATTGTTATTATTATCATCTGGGCATTTGTCACTTTTTATCGCATGCTAATTGTAATTGCCGGCACGTGAGTGGCTGTCAGTCAGATTCGCATTTGTTCCGACTCGATTTGAGAAGCCTCCGTCCACCGTTCTCTGTCCTCCCTCAAGAACCAGCTCCACCTCTCCCACCATGGGCCATGGCCCAGTCACGGACATCTAGGGACTGGCGTATTGCCGGATTGACGAATTGCCAAATTGGAAGACAGGCAACTGTCGCCACAGGTCATCAACCATCAACGTTGGCCAATTTTCGCCGCAGTGATTATTATTTTTGTGTATTTCCTAGAATTAATGTCCAGCGAGTAAATTGTCTTAATCTCCGCGACAACGACTTCCAGTGCTTTGCGGAATACCTCATAGCTTATGGCTTATGGCCAGTATCTAGTATCTTGTAGCTTGTATCTTGCACAGTCAGCCGACAAAAAATCAAAGAATCAACAAGCACAGCAGCTCAGCGAAAACGGAAAACAATCTGCAAGATTTCAAAAGTCTATGTTTTTACGAGGAGACGGAGAAGAACTCTACTCTGCTCAGAGACTGCCCGACAGGAAGCCGTGAAAAATAGCCAAACAACAATACTGCATGGTCTTGGGGCATTTATTTATACTTTTGCATTTTTTGCCAGCCAACTGCATCTATTAGCTCCACAGCTCTGCAAGGGCCAATTCAATTACAGTCATTAAAATGCGTGCCTACTTTAATTACAAACTTCAAAACACAGAAAAGGGAAGTCGTCCCCCAAGAGCCCCAAGAGGGAAAACTTCTTCCACGGGCTTGTCTCATGTCCCCCCTGTCCACTGTCCACTGTCCCCTGTTGCCAGTTTCCTGTCTCCTATCCACTCGACACTGTCCACTGTCATCGTCCAACCAGGTTTAGGTCCAGCTCCAGACCAAACCAAAGCTAAAGCCCAAGAAGAAGCCAAAGCCAAAGCCAAACCAGACCCTGGCCAGGCCAGGCGTATTATGCGACAATGACCTCTTTTCCGTGCTTAGGACATTCAAGGCCAATAACAAAGAGTTATGTATCCATGAGATACAAAGGCAAGACTAGTTTCGCCGATCAAGCAGCTAGCAGTCTAGCAGCAGCAGTCCCGGCAGCCATCTTCAGGTGCACGCAGAGAAACAATAATTGGTAGTAGACGGAAGGCCAACAGCCACGGGCAGCTGAGTCACATCTGATGTAAAGGAACTAAGCTGAGCCCCAAACCTTTCTCTCAGTGCACTAAGCACTACAGAGGGCTGCAGAGCTCTATGCTGCACTGGCATGTGGCAGCCAAGGAGAACACTTTGCAACAAAGTGCTCCGCGAATAAAGTGCATCCCGGGCAGGGCAGGAGGTGTCGGCCCAAGACTTCTGCCGGCCAATAATGATAATGGTAATGGTAATGACGGACCTCGCCGGGTATTGCCGATGATAATGGCGCGTTTTGTTGGCCACTGCCGTGGCCAGGAGGACACTGTGTGCCTATGTGGGAATGTGCGAATCAACGTCCATGATTGCAACGCAGTATCCCCATCCCAGTCCACGCGAGTCCTGCTCCTGGACCCCCGCCTGGCCCGGACATATTTATTGCCTCGCAGATCCCAGAACGCAGACTCCCGAGCTCTTCGGAGCAAGCAAATATTTATGCAAGGCAAGAGCATAAAAATGTCGCAAAGAATCTAGGCAGGCACTTTGGAACACCTACTAGGCAGGTACCAGGCACTCGAGCGCCTGCGTCGCACCCGGTTTCGGGTTATAAATAAACAAATGCTCCGTCGGTCTCTGGGAGCGTTCACTGTACTGTACCCTGAACACTGATAGAATCAGCCGCCATCCCACTTGCCATGAACAAGACTTGAAGCACAAATCACAAAGCACAAATGGCTAAATGGCTTGCCCAACCGTTTATCCGTGGAAATCATTGAGCAACTTGATAAATAATAATAATTGCAATTATGCATGATTTTTCTAAAATGCAAATATTTATGAGATTATGAGATTTGAGCTTAGTTTTCTGTTTTCAGTTTTCAGTTTGAGGCTGGCGGTTTGTTGTTTTCGTGACGGGGCAGTCGAGAAAAACGGCGCCGACCTTCAAAAGCCGCTAATGAGCGGTCGGCAGCAAAGGTTTTCAGTTTTCAGTTTTCAGTTTTCGGGTTCTAGGAATTTGCATAGAGCTCTGGATAGATTCTGGACCTGGGTTACAAGATCCTGCTACAGGTAATCTCCTACGCAGGCCGAGGTTAGCAGGCAGGTAGTCCCTAACCCCGGGTCGTAAAACGAAAAACCCAAGACCCGATGACCGACAGATGGTCCGGTCTGGCCGTGTTACCATGCGACTATCTCGTCGGACTATCTCCGTCATTAGCTTATCGTGCCCGTTCTGGAGACAGAACTATAACTAGCGTAAGATCCGAATTAGAGTCTGATGTGTCTTTTGTGGCGTTTCCAAATCCAATCAGAGCACGTTTAACTCGAGACCCCCGTCGCAGCCAGAACTTTTCCGCCAAACGATTGTCTGACCTTAGAGAGGCGGGAGACGTCGTCGCATCTTCGACACAAAGTACCTGTATCTGTGTATCCCCAGATACAAGGCACAAGTATCTGTACCTGTGTATCTGTGTCTGTATACTCGGGCCGTCTTTCAGGCAAGGCCTTTGTGTCCCCGCTATGAGGTTGCTCAATTTTCGGCTTCGATTTGGATTTTGTAAGCTGTGGCAAATTGGACGAGCGTGGAACTTTCCACACCAGCACCCATCTATCCGTCTATCGATCCATGCCCCCTCCCACAGGGTCTATAAAAAGAATCCCCCAGCTCCCGAGGCCCGAGGGGCATTTATCATTCTAAGATAATCAACGATCGAACCTGCGATCCGAGCCAAGTCGCTTCGATTATGTTAATGATGTTCCCCGTCTCCCATGTGGATGCACCTCCTGCGCTACCAAAGTTCTAGTAGATAGCAGCAGGTCTTCCCTGCCCCTACCACCTACCACCTACCACCTACCACCTACCATCTACCAACTACCATCTACCATCGCGACCATCTACCATCCTCCAATACCAATTCCGATACCAATACCGGTTTCTGCTCCCCAGCTCCTGCCAAGCCAATTCCTTGCCAAAACCACAATTAAGCATTTTGCTTTGGCCCTCTCGCCACACTTAGAAAAACCAGCAGTAAGGACTTTCGGAATTGTTTCCAAGAGATTGGAAGCGAAGCGAAGACCTTTTCTGGCCGTGTGCTCTGCCTGATTGCTGATATTATCGTCCCCCGGCAGGGCATAGTCTGCATTTGAAAATCGTGCCTGGCTTTGATCGCGATCCTGGTTTAAAAATAGCCGGAGTCCTCCCGGTGGAGCACCTCCCAGAGCTCCTCCTGCTGCTCCCCCCGCCAGGAGAAGTCTTACAAATTGCATTCGCTTTAAAAATAGACAACGCCGCCGCCGCCGTCTGTCTATTTATGGAGAAAGGGCTACGTCGGCGGCTTAGAGTGACTAAAAATATCCTGCTACCCGCTGGATCGATCCTGCAGAGCTCCAAGTGCGGCATGGACTCCAGCCCTCACGTACGCCGCTCCATGTACAGAAGGGACATCCAAGCCGCAGCCGACCTCCAGGCCAAAACCAAAACCAAAACCAAAACCAAGACCAAGAGCCGAAAGCCCAAGCAGAGCAGCTCAGCGACATGGTACCGCTCTGCCCGCTTCCTGCTGCCCTCGGCCGACGGCTGGCTGCCGCGCCAGCTGCGGCGCCGACTGCGGCAGCGGCCGAGGCAGCGCCGTCCGACGTTCGTCATCCGGCGACTGTATAAAAACGGGCCGCGCCGCTGCCAGCCACTCAAAGTGCTTCTTGAAACTGACCGGACCGGTGAGAACGCAGCGCACCGCAGCGGATTAAGAACCTCACAGATACTCAGATCCTCAGATCCTCAGATCTTCAGATCCCTCAGATACATATCTTTTTTTTGGACATCTTTTTTTTTGTGCGTGTGTTGCAGGGCCGCGAACCCCGAAAACCTCCAAAAAAGAACCACAAAACGAACTCGTCCGCCAACAAACGAATCCAAGAGTCTCGTATCTGTGAGATAGTGCCAAACTCGAAAGAGATTTTTGAAACCCAGTCTTGCAGTTCGCCGCCAGACAACGCTACTTCGACCCGAGGTGAGTAGAAAAGGCAGAGTTGTTGCCGAAAGGTCAGAGGCTGCACCTGCACCTCCGCCAGCACCTGTGTTCTGCTGTATCTGCCTCCACAGATACATCCCGGGACGCGATGCAAGGTGGCAGTTGCAACACCTCAAAAGTGCCTTGTCGCTTGGGGTTTCGGTTCTTCTACGGCCAAGCCGCCTGTTCGTTTCGCTGCAAAGTTCATATCTGCCAGAGACAATCTTTCCGCAAATTGCACTCCTCTGCACTGGAAACGAATTTAGTTCCCAGGAGAACGCTGAGCTTGAAGATATTAGCTTTAGAGCAAGTATTTAAATTCGCAGTGTTCTATTCAAAGAAGATTCAGACCATTTCTTCCACTTCAAGCTGATTAAAATTTTGATGGGCCACTAAAGCGGAGTGCCCGAAGAGGATCTCAAAATGGTTAATTAAATTCAGTGCGGATTCCGTTAGATTGTCTGGCCTAATGGCTCGGTGGCCTGATGGCTGTTTGGCCATAAAACCATCGAATTGATTAGCATTAGGAAATGAGCAGGTGGCTTAAAAGAAGACCGATTTGCAAGTCACCGATCCGATCCGATCCGACCCGACCCGCGCTTATCCAATTGATCTGCATTTGAATAGAGCCGCAAGCTTATCGCGCCGAGATCTCGGCAGCCTCAGCGTGGGTTATCGGACTCGGCCCGCGAAGAACCGGGGGCATGGCATCATTTGGACGCACCAGTAGTCCCTGTCCCAGTGCCAAGGTCCACGATCTCCGCCGTAATTCAATTGTAATTTTCCGCTTTTTCCTCAAATCTGGCTTAATTGAATTACAAAAGCGGAGGCATTTGAACGAAACCGAGCTCTTTGTTTGGTAATTGCTAATTTGGAACCTCCTCTTCCGTTTCCCGACTCCCAATTTCCAGGATGAAGTGCCAACTGCTTTTCGTGGCCGCCGTGTGCCTGGTCTCCGTGTGGGGCCTGCCTGTGCCGGACGAGGAAGTGGCCATCCAGCCCGACGGTGGCTCAAAGGCCGAGCTCCTGGGCAAGACCGTCCAGACCAATCCCATCGAGCCAGCTCCCGCCAAGCCAGAACCGGAGAAGGTTCCTGAACCGAAGAGTGCCCCAGCTCCCGCTGCCGCCGCCGCTCCCGCTCCTGTCGCCACTCCGACTTCTGCCCCGGCCGCTGCCGCTCCTGAGGTCACCGCTGATCTGAAGTCCAGCGCTCCGGACGTAGAAACCGCCCCGGCCATTCCCGAGAAGAAGATCCTGCCCGAGGAGACCAAGACCGTTGAGGAGCCCAAGGCCCAGCCTCAGGAGATCCCCGCCGAGACCGAGAAAAAGCAGGAGAAGTCCGCCCGCACGGAGTCCGAGGTGGAGGAGCCCAAGGCCATTCCCCTGGTGGAGAGCCCCGTTGCCAACGTAGAGGTCCAGAAGCAGGTCGTCGACGAGGAGACCAAGTCCCTGGAAGTGCCTACTCCCGCCGAGAAGGAAGCCACACCTGCCGAGCAGCCCGCCCGCCAGGAGCGCATCAACGAGATTGAACAGAAGGAGGCTGCCAAGAAGGAAGAGGCTGCTCCGGAGTCCGCTTCTGCCGCCCCGGCTGCCCCTGCCGCTCCCGCTGCGCCTTCCGCCCCCGTTGCCCCCGCCGAGCCCATCGCCAAGTCAGAGTCCAACATTCAGGTGATCGCTCCTGCCCAGCCCGAGACCAAGTCCGCTCCCGCCGTTTCGCCAGGCGCCCAGATCGCCCAGGCCAAGTCCGCAGCTGCCCCCGCAGCCGCCGCCGCCCCAGCACCCGCCCCCGAGCCGGCCCAGCCCGTGGAGCAGCAGAAGAACACCGAGTCCGCCGCCGAGCCCTCGCCTGTGCTGAAAACCAACCCCGAGCAAGAGACGGAGGCGGTGAAGGAGCAGCCCTCTGCTGAGGTTGAGCAGACCAAGACCCTGCCGGAGAAGAAGGAGGAGAAGGTAGAGGCTGCCCCTGCACCTGAGGCCAAAAAAATCGATGAGGCACCCGCTGCTCCAGAGCCCGTGGCCGAGTCTGCCCCGGCTCCAGCTCCTACTCCAGCTTCAGCTCCTGCTCCAGCTCCAGCAGCCGAGCCCGCCGTGCCCTCGGAGCCAAAGAAGTCCTCAAACGAGAAGGCAGAGAAGTCCGAGTCGAAGAACGAGGAGTCGTCCGAGTCCAAGGAGTCGGAGGAGAGCAGCGAATCCAAGGAGGACTAAGGAGGAGGACCTAGGGAGTAAGAGAGCTTTACCCAATCCACGCCCGACGAATCCCCAGGACCACTTAAGCTTACGAACGTAGTTAGTGGTATGCTTACAATTAGCTGTAAAAACAAAATCACGCAAGGACGCAAAACCGTAAGGATCAGCAAGGATCTGGAGCAGATTCAATAGCAATAGCAATAGAAACCACCACAACAAACAGGACAACCGCTAAGATGGCATAAAGTTATACTTATAATTTTAATTTAATTAATGTAATTTTTTAATTAAATTTTAGTCATTGCAAGAGACCGACCTGTCACCTGTCACCACATCCACCACACCCACAAGACTCCTCCTGCTCCACACACCGCCAACCGAACACGCACCCGACCCCCCACACACTTTTTTTTTGTATTTTTGAGTTCTAAAATAATGACACCTACATTTAAATATACCGATAGTGTTATAACGTATATATGCGCAAAAGTATATATGATTTTATATAGACTGAGAAAATTCTTAAATAAAAAGCGAAAAACTAGAGACTGTCTTTGGCGGGCAGCGAAAGCCGGAGCTGAAGGCAAAGTGCACTATGCTGGTAGGCCGGCGGCTAAATTATATGGTGCGATGTTGATCGGGGGGTAAACCAGTTACAAGTACGTTCAAATCCAATTAGCCCCGGTATTGAATTACTGAGATCTTAGCCCTCCAAGTCGGACGACTGCTACGGCTAGGTATTAGGGGGCTCGCGAGCAATACTCACAGTTCTAAGAGCTAATCGAGGGACTGCAGTGCAGTATGGCCGTTAGAAAAGCGGCAGGGGGGTTAGTCCGCCGGCTGTAGCTTACCTTCTGCGTCAGCATCTGACAGGCAATAACGCCCAAGGCCCACCAGTCCACTGCATGGCCGTAGGGTTCGCCGCACAGAATCTCCGGGGCTGCAACGAAACGAGAAGGCGGAGAACGTTTTACCCACTACCCGTAGTCGCAAACAAAGAACAAATATCAGAGGAGATCGAATCTAGGTCCAAACGGCACTAGCGTTGGATATTAGTAGGGGGAGGAGAGCTCCAGGCGGGCACACGGACGGACGGACAGTCCCAATCTCAACGAGCGGTCGAACAAGTGTGCTTCAAGGGATTTATTCTGCTTAGATTGAGTTACAATAGTAGTTAGGTTTTAAAGTACATTTATCGATTAGGTTTATAGCTGGACATACATACAAACATGGATTTACAACGTACACATCTATAGATACAGATACACATACATATTTGATCTCTACGGGTGCGCAGAGCCGCCACTATCTCTTTAGTCACTACAAGTACAATCACAATCTTTTATACATACGTCTCCGTCCGTCGCCTCAGATCCCTCCAGACCTCAACACTCCCTCCTCTCTGCATGCGCTACACACATATATTTCCGATTTCTCATTTATTTACACTGGCTTTACGAATAACACGTTATACACATATATGCTAATGTATCTGTACGGCGTCTGCCGCGCCGTGCCGCCGCTCTACCGGCGGATCAGAGCTCCTGTTTGAAACGTTTGCATGCTGATTTGGTGGGGAACGTTATTCGCTAGCGGTGCTTTCTAGGATCTGCAGCCGCCCAAAGCACTTCTTTCTTACAAAGCACTAGTTCCATCTCCCTCTCGCCGACTCTGTCCCGCTCACTTTCGGGCAGCCCCGTCCGAGAGCGCCCCCTACATCCTACGTACCACTAAGTGTTCGGAAAGCCCAACGCTCCGGGAAGCGGGCTTCCCCTATAGTTACTCAAGTTAATAAACCGGCAGGCAAATAAATATTACCCTAGCATTAGAACATTTAACACGAAAAATGGAAAACCTAAAAGAATATCTAAAACACGAATAGCCATTAAAGGTAGAGCCGAGGTATCCGTTTCCGATCCTTCGCCAGCCCGTCACATCGCGAGCGTCTCCTTGATCATCTTCTTCATGGCATTGCCCATGGACGGTGCCGCCGAGCCGGAAGTGGAGTAGTCGAACTTGAACAGGTACGGCTGGACGTCCGGGAAGGAGGTGTCGAAGATCAGGTCGAGCTCGCTCTGGCTGGGCGTCTTGGGCACGTAGTCGTGCCGGTTCATCAGCTCCGTGATATAGATTACCTTCTCCGAGAGCAGGTCCGAGACGTTCTCCCGGCACAGCTGGCGCTCGTCCTCGTTCTCGTGCTTGATCAGGTCCAGGTGCACGGTCCAGACCTCCCACGGAATCGACTCCTGGGCGAACGGCCAGCGGGTCTTCTTCTTCTGGAAGAACTCCAGGCTGATCTGGCCGGAGCCGCAGCTCTCGTTGGAGCGCAGCTTCTCGCTAAACGAGTTGATGGCCCGCTTGACCTTGTGGGTGAGGCTGTCGGAGGTGCAACAGACGTAGGTGAAGTCGATGAAGTTGCAGTCCACGTCCGTGTAGCCGACCGTGCCGATGGAGTACTGGGCGTCGCCGGTGTACATGTACTTGCCCAGGCAGCGATGGAAGAGGACGGTGTGGAAGATGGTGGCCACCGCCTCGTCCACCTGGCGACCCTCCATGGTCAGATCGAAGACTTGCGAGCGGGCGTTCATGGTGGTGGCAAAGGATACTAGGATTCCACGTAGCAAGTGCGTGTGCGCGTTTATGTACAGTGATCTCAGCGGTCGCCTTTTGATTTCGTGCTCTTAACTTTACTTATTCTCTAGCTAGGACTAGCTAGGACTTTCTATACTGTTTGTATTCCTACTCCGATCTGTTCCCCTCGATTTCTAAGTTTTAGCTATTGCTTTGGAACGGCGCCTCTTGGTTGGTCAACTCTATTAGTTAAGTAAGCTACTGCTGTTTTTACTGATTTGTTTGGATAAAGTTTGGATTTAGATCGTACCCATGTATTTGAATGTGCCGCACATGGTGCGCGTGTTGGCCCCTAGTTTGAGCCACTTGCTCAGCCCGAAGTCGGTGAGTTTGATGTGAAATTGTTGCGTTAGCAGAATGTTCTCCGGCTTGGCATCCCGGTATATTATCCCGGCGTTGTGAAGGAAGTCTGAGGAAAGCGGCAGGCGGAAATTAAGGATTCCGAGGTCAGCAACTAAAGTCAGGACTCACCCAAAGCTAGGGCGATCTCGGCCACATACAAACGCACTAGATCGATAGAGAAGCGGCCAATTTTTGCGAACAGCTCTCCATTGGGCACATATTCCGAAACTGTGAAATGGATATAATTAGGCAATTGCGTTGTAACAGGGAATGAGGACACATACGGATGTGGAGGTGGTGACGATTCTGCCAAAGATCTATTTGTTTCACAATAAAGGGGTGGTGTCCGCACACCTTCTGAATATCAGCTTCGTCCTTGATCTGGCGCACGCTGTTGTCCTCGATGAGCTTCGACTTCTTGAGGACCTTCAGCGCGTAGTAGAGGCCGGGCTCCTGCTTGCTGGATACCTTGAAGACCACTCCGAAGGATCCCTTGGCCACGAGGTGTTCAATGTGGAACTGGTCGTTGCGACTGGGCTCCTTGAAGTGCGAGTTGAAGATGGAGTTGGTCAGCGGGCGGTGCCAGTGGGTCTTGCTGCGCCTCGATCCGTGCAGGGAGGTCAAGCTGGAACGGATTGGAGGTCAGATCGAGATTCAACTGGAGGATTTGGGGAGAAAGGAGCTTACCTCTTGCGTGTGGTCTTGTTGCGGTTGCGGAAGGAGTTCCTGGCCGCCGAGAAGCTCCAGTTGAGTCGTCGACCACCACTGAGACTGCTCAGACTCCAGGTGGAGAGCTGCTGCTGTTGTCGCTGCTGGAAAAAGGCAGGTAGTTGCAAAAATTTGATTCTGGGAACCGCGGCGGATTAGGTAGTTCGCACCGCTTACCTGCCGGGAAAATCCGGCAAATTAGTGTTTTCTGGGTTTGGGAATTGCTGCAGCTACGAGCTGTGAGCTGGGCAACGTCAGGCGCGATATTGCCTGGATCGGGGAATACTTTGCTGAGTATATATACATGCAAACAAGAGACAAACAGCTGACTACAGTTGACTGTCACTTGCATGATATTGTTTTTGTGGGTGCTGTTGGCCTGCCAGCCCGCCTCCCCTGTCCCACGCCTCTTCGTCAAACTCGTTCCAGACACTATTTTCGTTTTCGACTTCCTCACCCACTTTTTATTGTTTATACAAACTGTATTGTGGTAGTCTTGGGGCCAGCCTAACGCGAAGAGCCAGTTTTCGAGCATTTCCCTGCATGAGGTCACCTGCCCCCCTTCCACCTGCCAACCACCCCGGCCAACTGGATCATCGGATCTTTCCCCACTGGTAGACGCGATAATGCCCGCCCATATGTATACACGAGCATGTGTATATTTTTTGCGCAGCGCCTGAAGCGCTCAATTGGCATGGCCCTGAAATCAGTGCGACGCATGGCACACGAACAGCGGCGCACAGTGTATGGCAGACGGCGAAACGCGGAAGAGCAAACATTAGATGGCCACACGTGCTCCGTTTGGGTGTGGGAAATGGGAATTGGGCACTGGCCACACAGACTGGGACAGATTGGGGTTCAGGGCCATGAAGAAGCGCCCTGTAATGCGTCGTTTGCTGCTGATTCAGCCAAAAGGCGGATAATGACGCAGTATTTATTTATTGTTTTGCGCCAACATCGATAAGCTGCTCGTTATCTTTACCTGGGGATGGGGATGGGGCTGGTTGCGCTCCTCCTCGGCGGCAGCTAACTGCGCATGGGGCACAGACTGAGGGTGAGGATGAGTGTGCCACTGCACCTGGGCAGATGTGGCCTCCCCAGCTGGGTGCTCCTGGGCCTGGTCCGCTGTTGCTGATCCGGCGGCTACTTCTCTGCTAGCTTGTCTTGTTTGCGAGTTGCCCATCAAAAGCGTGCTCCACGCGTGCTAGCCAGGCCTGAATCCAATTCCGCTTTTGAATCCGTGCTTGGTCACTGTTGTTGTTTACGCACACAGGTACGCACTCGCTCACACACACGGGCGCGGGATTGTGCAATCGCAGAGAAAATAAAATGTGATTGAGCGGACTAACATGCAGCACACATGTGTCTGGCCGAGGCTTAAAACAAATATGTTTCAACCGCTAGCTCAATAGCTGCTAATCCTTTTTTGATATTATTACGATTTGCTGTTGTTGTTTTGCTGCTAGGTAGAGCAGACACAAAGTTCTATATCGAGACATCGATAGGATTTTCAGATATCCATCCGATATAAATTAGCACCGCCATCGATGTTTTTAGTTCAATTTTTGTCTAGTATTTATCTGGTATTTATCGTACTTTCGATCGTACAATCGATATTTTAGATCAATTGGTATTATCTGGTATTAATCGACCTTTGCCACATCTTTAACTTTCTAGTGTGGTATTTTCGCATTCAATAATTTCTGGTTTTTATTATACACGCTGCCATCGCAAACATCGATACCTAGTATATCGATATACGCTACAAGCCAATTTCATCTCCAGCTGTAATCTGTATATCATTGCAAAAGAAATCGTAAATAGGTTCGCATTTGTGTTCCCGTCAAAAATTTCGTTTTAATAAAATCTATTGATTAATCGGTGAGTGATTGTTGAAAACAACTCAAAGTGGGAGCAATTGGCACGGGCTGCCGCGAAATTCTATCTAGAACGGCGCTTCATAATATTTTTTGTCCGTCTGCGGCATTGTTTTGGGATTGGGGCTCCGCCGGCCGTCCAGCGGAGCCCTGATTTTGTACACACATACATATATGTGTTTTCACCGACTCTCCGCGGTGGATACACACAAATGCACGAAGACGAGAGCGAGGGGGCTTCGTTTCGTTTTCGCACGACGGATGCAGTGGAGTCTACGGTACACCTTGTGCTTTTGTTGGCGCTGTTTTTTCCAAAATGGCGCCGCAACAACAAATTGTAATGTTGTAGCCACAGAGTGTTGGCTTGTTTTCTGTTTACTTCTCTGCAAAGGTTTCGCGCCAAAAGGATGACTAATCGCACTCTTGCGTGTCTGCGCATATAGTTTTTGGGGGGAAATGGAAATGTAGGCGCTTTTAATTAATTTATTTAACCATTCCCGCCGCTGCTGTGTGTGTATACCAGCGCACACACACACACACGCACATGTCGCCAATCCAAATGCAAATGTTCATGTGTGTGTGTCATGCGCAGTGCATTTGTATTTCTAGTAGCTTCTATTGTGTGCTCCACCTCGCTTTCGGGGTGTCGACTTTCTAACGCCTCCTCGAATTGCATCATTAGCCAGTAATTCCAGAGGCTGTGCATAATCCGCACGCACACGGGCGCAGAAAGAGAAGCGCGAACGCCAAGGTGGGAAAGGTAGAAACAACGACGCAATTAATTAGCCCCTCGTCCCCCCTCTGTTTGTGGCGGAATGTGCTGTAGTGTCGTCTCCCTCCAACTGCTTCTTGTCCGGTTTGTTTATGTTTACTCTTTTGGCGCTCGGTGGCTGGCGGCTCGGTGGCTCACATTTTGGCTGTGTTTCTGGCCTTTGCCCGCCCCTCCGCTGCAGATGGAGTCGATGAGCAAGAAGCAATCGAAACTGCAACTCATTACTTCAAATCTGCTGATTCCGCATAAAACAAATTATACGCACACATCCACAAAAGGCGAAACGCTCAAGAGGCTCGGCACGACATGGGAAAGGCCAGGTCTGGCTTTCGGGGAAACAATAACGAGCCATGTGCGGTCGCGGCGAGGAAAGGACGGGGAGAAAGGAGCACAGCTGCGTCCAACATAATAGGGGCGCCCCAAACAATGGCCAGCTTCTCAGGCCTTCTCCGCAGAGTCGCAGCCACTAGCTTCGATTAGGCCTAGCCTTGTGGTACGGCTAAGTCCCAAGCCAAGCGTTATTGTACTAGCCCGAGGTGTACTGTGTGCACTCGCATACAAAAGCTGAAGTGGCCACTTCACTCAACTCTACTTCTCTCCAATGTGCTGGTACGTGGCCCGCCAAGACACGATTTTTGCGTCCACTTGAGTGGAAGTTTCTCGAGTGCCCTGCGGGTTCCCAGAAGAAAAAGAAAAGGAGGAAATTTGTTGTGACGATGTTCGGAGGCAGCTGTCACGCCAGATTGCTTGCTGCGTTTCAACTCCAACCCTTGTCGGCGCTTTGCGTTTCTGTTACTTTTCGTTTTGGCTCCAAGCCGCTATGCTTCGTCAGTTGGCCGGCAGCGCTTCGGCGCTGCACATCGGTCTTAACTTTGGCTTCCCTCGCCAGGAATTCTCGAGTAACTAGTCCTTGTTGAACATTAGTCCTTGCAATTTATGTCAATATGTTTTTATTATTTGACTAATTCATTTTTCCAATCTTCCAATCTTGCAGCTTGAAAAGAGATGGCCCGTACCAAGCAGACCGCCCGTAAGTCGACCGGAGGAAAGGCTCCGCGTAAGCAGCTGGCCACCAAGGCCGCTCGTAAGTCCGCCCCGTCCACCGGCGGAGTCAAGAAACCCCATCGCTATCGCCCTGGAACCGTGGCTCTCCGTGAGATCCGTCGCTACCAGAAGTCTACTGAGCTGCTCATCCGCAAGCTGCCCTTCCAGCGCTTGGTGCGTGAGATTGCCCAGGACTTCAAGACCGATTTGCGCTTCCAGTCGGCAGCTATCGGTGCTCTCCAGGTGAGAATCCTCGACGCAGCGCCAGTTTGCTTTGGGTACTCATCCCTCTCTGTCATTTGCAGGAAGCTTCGGAGGCGTACTTGGTGGGTCTCTTTGAGGACACCAACTTGTGCGCTATCCACGCCAAGCGCGTGACCATCATGCCGAAGGACATCCAGCTGGCGCGCCGCATTCGTGGCGAACGTGCTTAAGCACCTGGACCAGGCTCCCCATCCCCCTTTCCAGAGCAAGCACGCGCCGTTTGGGTTCGCTTTGTTTACCATCTTCAAACAAAATCCACGCCCTCGGCGCCTCCCAGAACCCAGAAGGAGCAAAAACAATTTGATCAATCTATCATTCATATTTACATGTATACATTTACCATACTTTTGTTAAGAAACTCGACCATCGTCGCGCTCAATACCTGCGAGTCTCGATGTCGAAAAAGCAACAAATGCAAATGCAAATGCAAACAAAAAAACAACAAACCGTAACTATAACATATTCTTAACTTTATTATTATTGCTATTATTATTGTACATTAGTTTTAAGTTTTTTTTTCGCCTGTAGCGGCCAGCTCGTCCCGACGGAGGTGCATCATTCGGGCCTCTTCGCCGTCCGACTTCTGGGTCTTCCCAGGCAGCCCTCGTCGCCTGTTCGCCTGCAACATCCGCCACACCTCTCCAACAACTGTCCGGAGGGCGGGTCGCGGGCGCAGATGCTGCTGGATCGGAAGGCGCCTCCATCCTCGGATCCGTCCGAGGGGACCCAACACCTGGCAGCCTGGAGCCGCGCACCTGAGGCCGCGACCCAACAGACGTCCTCCGGGCGTGGCAAGGCGGACAGGCGGCGAGCGGACTGCCGGCGGACGTGCTCCGGACGCGTGGAGGGCTGCGGAGGGCGCGACCGGCTCTGGGCGAGCGACCCGCCTACTGGCCAACATAAACATCCGAAAATGGTATCCAGCATAACATAACACCGAAGACCGAATTGAGTACACTTTACTTTAAACTGATATAAAAATATATCTATTAGAACACTAGAAGTTAATGCTCCTTTTTTCCTTCTGTTACTGCGAAACAGTTCTTACTCCCAGAACAGAGACACGAAATTCGAGATACACGTTTAGCGAAGGGAAGGGAGTGAGGAGGAGTAGTTGACTAGTAAGTCTAGATTTACGTGCATTTTATACGTTTAGGCGAGCAAACAGAAACAATAGAAGGTACCCCTCCAATTGGCCACCAAGCCGGTGTTCTGGAGAGTATTCCCAAACATAGCACAGAGATCTTAAGTACATATAACCACAGTATATCCCACAATATCGCATATTGTATGTATTAGCTGGAACACGCAAAATATCAATGTCTAACGCATATAAATATATTTGTAAACCGGTGTCGATACCCCTACCCCTGCTGCACATTGGACAGTTGAACTCATTTAAACGCAGAACTAAACCGCTAAATCGAACCCAATCGGGCACCAGTCCAGACTAGACCCATCCAAAATCGGAAAGTAACAGAAATCGGTAACAATCCCAACAGCAATAGCTTCAGTCGAAACATTTGCAGACAAAAATTCACAAAAAATAAACGGCTTTTTCTAGTGAAAAGGCCAAAAAAAAAACAAAATTAAATGTTTAATTTTGCGCCAGAGCGAGAGGGAGCTAAGTAGTTCCCCCAGTCGGAGAGGTGGTGGCGCGGGGTGGGCGGCCTAGCCGAGTGACGGTACAGTTGGCTCCAAAAATCAACGTCATTCGCTCTGTCGACGTGTGCGATTATCTCGCTGCGTGTCGGTGTGAGTGTGCGAGCGAGAGGGCGCGCGTCTGTATGTCTGAGAGTGGGTGGCCCCCCTCCGTCCCCCAGTGGCCTGGTGGGTGGGGGCTCTGGGTGCTAGACGGGATGGACTAGGGGGAATAGGAGCTCGACTTAACCCATTTCGGAATCGGAATCGGGTGCTGTAGCCGCCCTTCGGGTGGGACTCGGAGGCCAAGCCAGGCACCTCCTTCGTTTCGTTACATACAAAAGTTACATTTATTTTATCGTATATGTTTAGCATACAGATCAAGTTATCAAATCATAGCTGGTGAAAAAAAAACATTTAAAACCTAAGCGTGAGAAGCGCGATGCGGAGTGCGGACGCGGATGAGTTGCGGCGGAGTCGGCTATCTTACAACACAGGCGAGAATAGATTGAAGTGTGCATTAAATTAGGCTCTACAGCTAGGAGTCCCTCCGAGGTCGCGATTCAGTCCGCCTCGTGCTTCTCTGCCTCGGGATGCTTGCCAGGAGCCGCCGTCGCCGTCACAGCCCCACTGGGGGCCGGTGCGGCGCCTGGTGTCTCCCCGGAAGGAACGCCACCGACTGGCGGTGGTCCTGCTCCGACTACTGGTCCTGGAGGTGGATAGGGTCCTGCTGCTGCCCCAGGTGCTCCGCCAGGAACGCCAGGCCCTCCTGCAGGCGCTCCTGCGGATCCGGGCGCCCCTGCTCCGCCCGGTGCTCCTGTCGACTCGTGGAGGTGCTGTTGCTGCGGAGGTGGCGGATTGCTGCCGTGTTCCGGCGCGTACGGATGTCCCGGATTGCCGTTGTGCTGCGGCGGCGGAGGACGAGGCGACATGTAGTGAGAGCCAGGAGGAGGTCCGTAGGACTGCTGGTACGGCGAGAACGGGGTGTAATACGGCTGCGGCGTGGGATGGCCTCCGTACTGTGGCTGGTAGTATGGGCGCGAAGGAGCGCCTGGAGGTCCAGGTGGAGGACCATGTGGTGGTCCGCCGTAGTTAGCGTAGCCCGTGTGCGGTGGCGGCGGCAATCCCGGCATTCCCGGCGGAGGCTGGTGCGGCGCCATGTGGGGCGGCATGTGCGGATGTCCTGGCGGGGGCGGGTGGCCCGGATGTGGATGCATCTGAGGCATGCCCGGTGGAGGAGCACTCGCCTGCTGCTGGCCCAAAGGAACCTGCTGCTGCACAGGTGGCGGCGTGGGCGGAGCGCCACCAGACACTCCCGGGGCTGGAATGGGTCCTGCTCCCACCTCCGACGGCGGTGGAGAGTTCGTCGCCTTGTTTGGATTGAGCAGCACCTTGGGAGGCTCCGGCTTTGGAACCGTGTCTGCAGCCGTGGATTGCGGTGGAAGTGCTGCCGCCATTTCCAGCTTTTCCGGCTTGATTGGCGGTGGAGGTACCGACGGTTTCGGCGGCGGCTCAATGTCCATTGGCTCTGGATCCGTCTTGCTCGCAGTCTCATGGTGGTGCACAACTGGAGCGGGCGGAGGATTATGAGGAACACTGGTCGTCGGCATGGGAGTGGGTGTAGGAGTTGGTGCGGGAGATGGCGTCGGCGCAGAAGGCTTCATGACAGGCTGATCCTTAGGCGGGGCAGCAGAAACTTCCGGAGCGGCGGGTGTGGCTCCGGGCTGAGCCGGTTTCCCTGAATCCTCGGGCCTTGCGGCGGGATTCGTGGTGCTGTTGGCATTCGGCTCATCCAGCCGCTGGCGATCCCGCTTTATGTCCTCATACATACGGTGCACCATCTTCTGGAAGGTCTCCTCGTCCACCGCCGGCTTGCAGTGGCGCTTCAACTCCTCCTGGAACGCCTCGCTCGACTCCACCATGCGTTGCTTCTTGGCCTCGAACTTCTCCTCCATCTGCTGCAGCTCAGCCTCGAGCTTCGTCTGGTGCATCGTGAGCGAGCTAACCTGCCGCTTGAGCACCTGCATCCTAGTGGTGGTTACCACGGAGCGCACGTCCGGCACCACAGCCTCTGAGAATATTTCGTTGATGAGCCGGTGGTTCCTTAGGTAGCGAGCATAGGCCATGTGCTTGGCGGTGTAGCCCTCATCCTGGTCGTCCTCGTCCTCCGCCGGCTGGATGTCGATGCGGCGCTCGTGCTGGGATTTGCTACCGCCGCCTCGGGACGGTGTCTCGTGCATGTCAACGTCGGTCTTCACCTTGCTCTTGGCCGACATGTACGCCTGATAGGCCGGCGTCTGGTGGTAGGCCTTCAACGCCTTCTCGTACTCCAGCTTCTCGGCCTCGTACTCGTCAATGAACTCCGTCTTCTCCTCGTCGCCCAGGAGCTTCCACATGGCGCCGATTTTCTTGCCCAGCTCCCACAGCTTCAGCTCCGGGTGCTGAGCCTTAACGCTGTCCCACACGCGTTTCGAGTACCGCATGTATGGCAAAATCGGCTTCTCCGGCGGTTTCGGCGGCTTTGGCAGTCTCGACTCGCTCTGGTTCTTGCTGCTGGAGGACTTGGTTACCTTCTGGGGAGTGAACGCCGGATTCCCGTAGTTGCTGTGAGTGAATATGGGTGTTTGGTCCTTGTTCCGATCGGCAGCGCTACCGCCGCCGGCTGACCTGGACCGGCTGCTGCCGCCTCCACCGCCTCCGGTGTTGCTGCCCCCGCCGACACCCTGGAGAGGATTGGCTGGACCTGAACCAGGGGGCGCACCCACTGCTATCTGCTTATAGTTGCTCGGAAGAGCCATCGCTGGATCGTTTTGTCGAAATCAGATTATTCGCGCGGCACAACAACAAAAATTTTCAGGCCGACGCCATTTTTCTCTGTTCTGCGTCGCTGGTGATGACACTTTGCCTCATAGGTGTGTATGTGTAAAATGTATATCGTTCCGGTTCCACCACTGTGGTATTTAATTGGTCCATCACTAAGGACGCCATCTGGCCACACTTAGAAAAGCCGTCATAGATACAACCAGCAAAGCGAAGAATTTGCTTATTTTTGCAATTTAAACTAGGAAACTGATGAAGGCGGAGACTGTAAGTGTGGATCTGAGATACGAACGCTACAGCATAGTAAGTAATGCCAAAATCGTAGGCGCAATTCGACTTTATAGTGTGCGTGAATTGAAAAAGCAAAAAGATATTACAAGTGAATTGTGTACAAGAAAAGACGCAAGAGAAAAGAAGAAGAAAAACGGAAAATATTAAATTTAAAAAACGAGGTAAGGAGTAAATTTCGATTATTGTCCTCAACTGTTTGGACTGCTTCTTCCCGCAGGTTCTAGAGCGGACATCTTCGATAGATAGCCGGCCATTTTTTTTTTGTAATTTTTTATAAAAGTGTCTCGCCATGAGCTTTTTGCCCGGCGAGCCGTTGCCGCCTGGATACGAGGAGGATGAAGTGGCCAGGCCGGCGATTATCCAAAAGCAGATTGAAAGCTACAGTGGAGGACCCCTTCTGGGGACAGAGTACGCCATTGAACTCCACGAGGTCGGTCAACCGCGTCCCGACTACTACTGCGTCCTGTGCCAAACTTGCAACGACAGCCGCTCCATCTTCGTGCACTGGACCTCGCTGGCGCATCGGGCCAAGTACCTCCAGACGCACTTTCAGAAGGCCTACGACGTGCTCCAGAAACTGAAGCGCATTCCTAACAGTGCCGGCGATCTGGTTATCGCCACCGGGAATCTAGCTCAGCTAATCGAGAAGCACTTTGGGCGGCCGCGTCAGGTGACGACGTCGACCAACGAGGAGTTCCGCCGCCACCGAGACAAAATGTTTAACCAGGTGAGGGACAAGTTCCACTTCGACGAGAGTTCTGGTTCCGATTTTGTGGAGCAGGCCCATGGCGTACTCCGTGAGCTTAAGTCCGACGATCCCAGCATCAAGATCAACCTGAAGATCAACGAGCCCGAGAAGCGCGAGGAAGGCAACATCATCTCCCTGGACGCCATATCCAGTGACGATGAAAGCTTCGGCCCCGGACCTGGCCCCGGAGTGGCTAACGAAACATCAAAAAAGACGCCGGGCAATCGAGGCGCGAACAGCTCGCCTCCGGCTCCAGGCGCCGACAAGTCGAAGCACCTT
Source organism: Drosophila ananassae (assembly GCF_017639315.1). Taxonomy (NCBI): domain Eukaryota; kingdom Metazoa; phylum Arthropoda; class Insecta; order Diptera; family Drosophilidae; genus Drosophila; species Drosophila ananassae. Next base: position 21,696,950 of record NC_057932.1, on the reverse strand, counting down.
CAACACCTGCCCACGCCAAAGGAACTGTCCATCCAGGCTAACATGATTGCGCAGGAGCGCTACAAGTGGGAGAAGTTCCGCTGCCTTCTCGAAATCCAGCTGAAAAAGCTTCGCGACGAGACGGAGACCTACGAGTCAAATCCTGAGAAGCATCCGGACTATCCGGACGAGTGGAAGCAGTTCTGGAATAGGCGCTATAAGCAGTTGCAGGAGGAAAAGAAGGTGGATCCCAACCACTACGACTACAAACCGGAGTGGATTGCCTATTGGAAGGACCGCCGCATCGAATTATTCAATATAGCCGTCAACAAGATCAAGAAGGAGCTCAAGGAAAAGTTCAAGCTGGGCGACGACGACGAGGGCAAGACCAAGGAGCTAATGGAGCGCTATAGGATCCGGGTCTCTAGTCCGAGGGATCCCAGTGTTGCCGTCAATCGTCGCAAGCTAGCCCCCAGGAACGCTGGTCGCCCAGCTGGAGGCGGTCCAGCGGGTCCGGCTGCTGTGGAAGCGGTAATAAACATAAGCGATGACGAAGGCTCCCAGCCAGCAAGTCGAAATCGTCCCGCCTATCGCCGAACCGATTCCCGCTCCATATCGCCCAAGCGCGGTGGCGGACGTCGGCCAGCAAGGCGCTCTCGGAGTCGCTCGCCGCGAAGACACTTCAGACGCGGCTCTTCCCGTTCCCGTTCCCGCTCGCGCAGCTTGCGACGGCGGTCGCGCTCTCCCGGCTATCATCGCAGACGCGGGGGCCGGCATTCCAGAGACAGAAGCCTGTCGCCCAGTCCGCGGGAGTACCCAGATCGTCGCAGCTTTGACAGGGAACGCTCTAGTGAGTTCTATCGCGGAGGAGGAGGGGATAGCTACAACCGCCCGCCTCGGAGTTACGACCACATAGAAAGTTTTCGCGTGATGGACTCGCGCGTTTATCCAGAGTACAGTTTGCCAAAGGTCCGATCCAGGTCGCCGTCCACCTCTGCCCCCAAGGACAAGGAGCCGGCGGAGCTCGTAGAAGAAGGACCTCTGACCGTAGTCAGTGTGCTGCGCATGCTGTCCGCTGTGGAGGACCACTTGGGCAGCTTGGGACCAAAGGCACTTAACCTCCTGAGCAAGGCTTTAGCCATGGAAATGGTGCAGCCGAATGCCGCGGACAACCTCCTGCTCAACGAGGACAATTGCGTCTTCCTTGAGACCACCAAAGAGAAGCTGAAGGGCATCCTCATCGCAGAGGTCCTGGACGACCCGCACAAGGTACGCGTGGTCAAGAAACTGATCACAAACATTGCGGCCATCATTTTCCAGGTCAACTCCCGGGGTAAGTGCGCTTTGCTGCTTCATTTGTTAGTTCTAAGTAGCTCTGTCTCGCTCACTTTCGCGCTTCTTAAGACTGTAAGTATTATTTGCGACTCGAGTCTCGAGGCTTTGGCTTGAAATCTCTCCCGGATCTCGTGTCTAAAAGGTTTGGTAGTTAAGACTAGTTGTGTTGCTAAGCTTGTATGTTGTATTTGCGAAGCTTGTTGTGATTTGTTGGTCCGTCCGAGGTAAACAGTGCAAGGCCGGGACGGCCGGCAGCACCTGAAGGGTACATGGGTTCCGGGACACCTCTTTGAAACATCACTTGTATATAGTTCTGCCATCTTATTGAATCTATTACTAATCGCTGAATCGCGCGTCTCTTGTAGCTTTAACATCTCGGATTCTGAGTACAGAATATTGAATGGGCTCTTGGTGTTGGAGGAGAAATCAGTACCATAGAAACTCAATAAATTAATACTGGTTCTCTTTAAGACTCTGCAATGAAGACACGAGTCGATCGTTTTTATTCTTGGGGGTTTGCCACTCGGGCTCTCTACACTTGTCTCAATAACGTGTGTGTTGTTTGCAATGCTCTCTAAATAACTAAAACCTTTATTTTGATTTCTTCGAGTGCCTGTTGAATCAAATCGGTCGTGATCTGATTCCTTTCGTGTTTGTCGCGAACTAGAGGATACATGTGTGAACTCTGTTTATGCAACTTACTTTCCCAATTAGATTTAAGCCTCGAACAATTTCAGCCACACTGCAGCTCACATTCGATTTGAAATGCTACTTCTAAACATTTGGGTATTGGGTGTACCCATGGGGGAGGTTGCTTGTACTTGTACTTGTACTTGCGTGTCTCTCTGTCGCGACTTCTACCGCCTTGCGTCGGAGCTTACGTGCTAGCTTCCTTTTCTGTTGGGTGTGAACAAAGTGTGCCGAGACGAACCGCGTGAGCAGTCGACAGTCCAGGTCCAGCAACCATCTCCACACCATTTCCATAAGTATAAGTATAAATGTAATTTGCGTAGTTTGCAAACCAAAGACTTGCACTTGCCTGATTGCAGCAAAAGCAACCAGAATGCCTAATCTATCCAACTAATTGTATGTTTTTCGAACCGGATTGCCATGCTTTTAGGTCCCAGCGAATCCTCGGACGCAAACGCCAAGGCCGGGAACGAGGCGAAGCCGCTTTCCTCCACCTTTCAGCTGCCCTTCGACCGGAACGTGCTGGCTCCGAAGCTGGCCAGTGCGCTGGTGGTCAAGGGCTACTTCGACGTGACCACCGATGACATGAACAAGCTGCTCCACTTCTTCGGGCTACTGGCAAAGACTGACAAGCAGCGTCGGGAGGTGTACAAGGACACGCTCGACTTCGACGAGGTGCGTGCTAGGCTGGGTTTGTCCAGGGAGTCAAAGTCCGCGAAGGGGACCGGGCCGACGGCCTCAGGCGACTCTGAGTCCACGCCCATTGGCATCGACCTGGACGAACTGATGAAGGAGGTGGAAAACCAGCTGCACAAGGAGTCAGGAGACGCGGGCGCGGGAGGAGCCGGAAAGACGAACGAATCTTCATCGGGCAGCAACGGATTGATGGAGTCCCTGACCGATTCGGACCTGCAGACGCTACTCCAGAACTTCAAGTTCCTATCCAGCGAGGAGCAGGTACATCTGATTGGACATTTGCGGAAACTGGAGGTCCAGGAGCCGACTCGCGTCGAAAGGCTTAGAAAATTCGTGAACCTGGCCGAGCTGAGCGGCGACGGCGAGTCCTGCAGTGACTTCTTGTCGCGTGTTGTTGCTAAGACGGGTGTTGACAAGTCATCGGCATCATCGTCACTGCGAGGAGCTGCCCTGACGGGTGGTGGCTCATCCTCGGGTGCCTCGGCTGCCTCTGCCTCCCTGTCCTCCCTGACAGCGCGGCGTCGCAGCTCGGAGCGGGAGAGCGGAAGCCGGGACCTGGCAAACCTCCCAATCAACAAGCCGAGATCAGTGGGCCGTGGATCACCCTCCTTCGTGATCGATGACGACGAGGACGACGACGATGACGACTACAACTTTGACGATCTAGTGATGAAGGCCTGCGACACCAATGGATCCGCTGGCGGCGGAAGCGGTGGTAACAAGGCTGGAGCCGCCCCGGTCTCTGCGCCCTCGGAATCCTCTACGAATTCGTTGACTTTCAAGCCTGCAGCTCCAAAGATCTCTCTCGCCGACACGGAAACCATTATTGCCAATCTGATGGGCACCCTGAGCAAGGGGACGGGCTCGCAGGGGGGTTCTCTTTCGGGTTCGGGCTCAGGTCTAGGATCGGGAGACCGAGGTGGATCGGTTCGCAACTTCAACATGATGAATCCGCATCAGTCGAGTCAGAGTGTCAACCAGCAGCAGCACCCACATCCACTTCCGCAGCAACAACACCAGCATCAGCAACAGCAACAGCACCAACAGATACAGCATCCACAGTTCGGGAATCCGAACCAAGGCTATCCGACGCAGCAGATGAGCGGGGTACCTGATCCGTATGGAAACCAGCAGGGCTATGGTGGCTACCAGTATGGAGGCGCTAGCGGCATGCAGCCGCAGTTCCCCGGACATACCGGATACGGAGGACCCGGCATAAATCCCTGGGCCAGCAACGATCCCTCGCAGCAGCAGCCCCAGTACAACCCGATGCCCCAGGGCTACATGCAGCAGCAGGCTCACTACAACAACGTGTACGGCGGTCGTCAATAGACCCTCCACGCCACAAACTAGGGATAGTGTTTAGCTTTAGCTCCGAAGTCATCGATGCGAAGGGGTGCCTCCGTGGGCAGCCCGTGCCCGAGAATGCGGTTAGTTGATAAGTGACTAAAAGATACCAGGTCTTTTGCCGGAACAAACTCTTTGTTTTCAGGTTTGGGACGCGGAATAAAAATGGACTCGAAAGAATGTTCACACCTCAATGTTTTTTTCTCGCACGCGGGAGCGCTGTAACCTGAAATTCACAAACTCTTAAACCATTTGAAGTGGACGTGCAAGCATGTATTGTTAGCCTTAAGTGAGTTGCCGCAAAACCACCTTGTTTGATAATAAAGATGAGAAAAAACGCATTTCCGCAGATGATGAGAAACTGCAAACGAGAAACGTTCCCAAAAACCCCTTCCTAGTGTTAACCTTAAAAAGAAATCAAAAGATGTATCTACTTTGTTGTATTTATTATTTCTCAAAAGCTGTACTTGTGGCTTTGAGTTCCCCCGTCACCAGGGGTGGCCTGAAACCCATCCAACTTCGGGACTACGGAGTACATTTGAAATACTTTTGAAGTGTCTGTGTATTAGTTTGCAGCAAAAAATTTTTGTTAAAACTCCAAATAAAATTCGGTGAGCCTAGTCAAGTTGCCAACGTGTTTCTTATTCAGGGGTTGAATGGATTTATTTTTATTTAGTAACACAGTCTCATTGTTTTTGCTTTCTCCATCTCCTTGGAGTCAGCAACACCTTGTTTATTGTTTTAACCAAAATCTAGTCAACCCACATCCCACTTTATCCTGGGGTCGACATTAGACCGGGCGGCTAACTGCAGTACGGTAGGTGGAGGAAGTCAACCGACTGGGCCTTCAATATGGAGGGTATCTCGTGCTGCAGCAGCTCGTGCAGCGACTGGCCATTGTGCTTGTAGACCCACCTGCCCGCCTCCTGACTGCCCACGAAGTCGAACCGCTTCGGACCGCTGGTGGGGGAGCTGAGCCAGATCTGCTTGTTGGGCGTCTGACGGTTGATCACATAGGTGCCGTGCTTGTGGCCCAGGTTCACGGTGAGCACCCCGTCCTGCGAAGAGGAGAGAATCCCATGAAATCAGTACCCCGGAAGTGATGTAATATCGAGCCGTGTGGCAGGCAACTTACGCCGTACGCCACGTCACTGCCGGGCAGGTCCTGTGCGTTCTCAGTGAGCTCCTCGAAGTAGTCGCAGAGTGCGTCCAGCGTTTCCGAACAAACACGTTCGTAGGTGGCACTGTCCAGGCTGGACTCCGCGTCCGCTTGGCTGCCAAAGAGGCGCCGGTGCACCAAGTTTCCGCCACATTCCGGATGAAGCTTTCCATCTGTGGTGCCAAAAGGCTTCCCTTCTCCCGAGACTCCTGTCGACCTTGGCAGGCACCTAACCCTGGTCAAAGTCGCTCCGTGGAGTCGCAACCGAGCGACAAACCGGGCGCTAAACATATCTGTAGTCTGTTTACTTCTATGAAACGCGGGGCGCTGCCAACTTGATGTGAAATGTTGTTAAAGCTTTACTCTTTTCACCGTATTGACAAAAAGCTCAATCGCTTACTGATACGGCAACTCTGCATCCAAATTCAAATCATAACCGGCGGAAAATTTTGGAACCCATACTTCGTAAATTTTCTATAGGGGTACCCCTTCAAAAAATGGTGGACCCCATGGGAGGCCTTCTGGTCCAGAACGAAGGCCATATCTTGGCCACTATCTCTCTGATTCTTGAGCGGAATATCTTAAACGATTCGTAGTAAAATTCTCCATAAATCTGCATCAAAATCTGAGAAACAATTTTTGGATCCATTTTTTGTAAATTTTCTAAGGGGTACCCCTTCAAACAATGGTGGACCCCATGGGAGGCCCTTCTGGTCCAGAACGAAGGCCATATCTTGGCCACTATCTCTCTGATTCTTGAGCGGAATATCTTAAACGATTCGTAGTAAAATTCTCCATAAATCTGCATCAAAATCTGAGAAACAATTTTTGGATCCATTTTTTGTAAATTTTCTAAGGGGTACCCCTTCAAACAATGGTGGACCCCATGGGAGGCCCTTCTGGTCCAGAACGAAGGCCATATCTTGGCCACTATCTCTCTGATTCTTGAGCGGAATATCTTAAACGATTCGTAGTAAAATTCTCCATAAATCTGCATCAAAATCTGAGAAACAATTTTTGGATCCATTTTTTGTAAATTTTCTAAGGGGTACCCCTTCAAACAATGGTGGACCCCATGGGAGGCCCTTCTGGTCCAGAACGAAGGCCATATCTTGGCCACTATCTCTCTGATTCTTGAGCGGAATATCTTAAACGATTCGTAGTAAAATTCTCCATAAATCTGCATCAAAATCTGAGAAACAATTTTTGGATCCATTTTTTGTAAATTTTTCAAGGGGCACCCCTTTAAAAAGTGGTGGACCCCATGAGATGGGGACAGAACGGAGAAAAATTGCGATATATCATTTAGAATTAAACCTTGTGCAGTGTTTAAAAGGAATTATTTAATATTATCCTAGGAGTTATACATTTATTGCACTTTGAACTTCGCGTAAAGCCTTACTCTGTAGGTAATAGCTGATGAATAAAAGAACATAGACTGAAACTTATGTACACAGTGCTGGTGCTGTATCAAAGATAGATCCAGAGGATCAGGATCTGAGATAAGAACAGGCAGTGATTTATTAGAGACACTTTCCCTCGTGTAGAACACACCAGTGGGGAATGACGGCGTCAGCGTGGATTCCTCGTGCCAAGAGCCGTTCCCGGTACCGATAGAATCGCCTTTGGGCCGCAAGTGCCGAGGATTTCGGATTGGACCACAGACGTTCAGCGGCGGCTCCCGCTCGTGGCCAGATTCGGGATTCTGGAACAGATCGAATTCCTATACCATTGAAGAGGAGTAGCTGGAAGTGTAGGGCACTTACCCAGGGAGTTCTGGTCGACGTATTCGCTCCACATGCACACCTCGCCGCCGAGAACCTGGCTCCGGTGCTGTGTCGCGGGCATGCCCGCGGAGTAGACGGCGCGCCAGTTGTAGTAGGAGGTGCTGCCCCAGAAGCCGTGGTCCAGGTACCAGGCGTTTTTCGTGGACAGGATCAGGCGGTAGCCCCGCTGGAGCAATTCCCGATTGAGGGAGTCCTGCGACTCCACCCAGGTCTGAATGATGAACCGCTCCTTGGGCAGGTAGGTCTCAATGTACTTGGGGTCGGTCAGGTGGCTGGACCAGACGATCACCGACTTGGGCTCCTTGATGCCCGGGTACATGCGCTCGGTGATCTCGTCCCAGGCGTTGAGGTTGCGCTGGTGGAACTGGGACCACAATCGCAGGAAGCTCTCCTCGGTGAGGTCGAAGCCCTGGGCGCGCATTCCGTCCCGGATCTCCTTGGTGTTGTTCCAGCAGGGCAGGAAGACCTCATCGCCACCCATGTGCAGCGTCTCTTCGGGCGCGCCCACCTCGGCAATATCCTCGAAGATCTCCTTCAGCACCGCGTACATGTGGTCGTTGAGCGGGTTGAGCTGCCCGCACGGCGGCTGGACACAGAACTTGCGCCACGGTGACTGGTTCAGGCACACGGACATGTTGCCCAGACCGGCGGCCGGGCCCCACTGCCAGCCGTTGCCCGCGTGGGAGGGCCCGTCGATCTCGATCAGGATGCGAATGCCGCGCAGGCGGGCATACTTCACCAGGTTAAGGGCGTCCTGCCGGCTGTACGTCTGCGAGGACGAGTATGCCCCGTAGCGCTGCATCTCCGGCACCCGGGTGATCTCCAGAGGGAAGCTATGTGTGTCCACCACGTGCCAGTGGAGCACGTTCATCTTGCTGGTCGCCATGGCGTCCAGGGTGCTTCGGATAAACTTGAGGGGCACGAAGTTCCGGGACGTGTCCAGGAGCACGCCGCGGTGAGGGAACGCCGGCCGGTCGGTGATGCGAGCGGCGGATGCCATGAGGAGACCGTTGGAGAGGCTGCCGGTGACTAGATTGGTGAGAGTCTCGAAGGCGTGCCTGGCCCCATAGACGGTCGGCGCCTGGATATCAACGAAGGTGGCAGTGTCCGTGGTCCGCACCACCAGGGCGTAGCTCTCGTCGGTGGCCCAGTCCAAGACGAGCGTCTCATTGGCGACGGTGGCCCGCACCAGGATCTGCTTGCTTCCCTCCAGGGTGCAGTTGCGCGTGCACTCCTTTAGCAGGTTGGACACGAACAGGCGATTCGTCTCGCGCAGGAACTGGGTGGCCGCCTCTCCGGGAGCCACTACATGGAAGCGCACCTTCCACGGGTCAAAGCGCACGCGCTCGTTGCCGATGAAGCCGGCCTCCCCGGTGGGCATGGGCCAGATGGAGCCGTACTTGCCGCAGGACAGCCTGCAGTCGCGCTGGCTCTCGAACCGCTCCACGGCGTACTGGAGTCCGGGCGTCAGCTCCGTTTCCGGCGAGCATATGTCCGTCTGGCTGCACAGCCACTTCCTGCAAAAAGATACGCCTCGTTAGAAAGAATGGGGATGGCTCTTTGGCAGAGAGAGGCGGGAGGGAGGTGGATATGCGAATTCCTTGAGAAAATATTCACTCAGTCACGGTGACAGTCACTGCTCCACTCTCGCACCACTGCCCGCGTATCGGATCCGCTTCTCTCCCAATTAGCTCTAGTTGGATGCAAATAATTGCATTTGCCACAAAGTCTGAGAAAGTGCACTGAGAAAAAAATCAGCACTAGAGCTCCTCGGATCACTTTCGGATTGGATTGGAAACTTGTCCTTTGAGGTTTCACTTTTGTGGATCCAGCTGCCCCAGGGGGTGGGGTAGAGGGGTGTGGACACAAACCTGCTGGCGCTGCTGCCGGCTTGTGCGTCGTGGTCGGTGTCGTCCGCCCGCGTCAGCGCAGCCCCCACCGCGAAGCAGACGCAGATCGCGAGGGCGTAGCAGTGATAACGGTTGTAGCCGCTGGAGCGCATCTTCCTTTCTAACTCTCGGGACAGGTGGGCGGCTCGCTTTTATTCCATGCGGCACGCTCGGAAAGCAAATCGGAACTGGCAACTGGCGACTGGAAACTAGCAACTGACAACTGCCAGACGGGAAAGGAAATGAGCAGAGACAATGAGCAGTGAAAAGGCAAAATACTGAACAAGTCACAAGCGAAAACACTGAGCTAGCACTAAAACAAAAACACAAACAGAAACCAAAACCAAAACCAAAACGAAAACGAATGCGACTGCGACTGTGACTGCGAACGCGAATGCGAAGCTCGCAGAGCAGTTGGAAAGCAATTTCACTTGCAGCGTGGTCGCGCTGCAAAGAATTGGAACCGAATGAGCCGAGCCGCATGGCAAATGAAGCCACCAAGCCGAGCTTATCGCCAGAATTGGAGACCGCAGGCCGAAGAGCGGAGAGAGGCTTGTGCCGAGTGAAGAGTGAAGAGCGCAGACCAGAGACCGGAGACCGGAGGCCGGAGCAAGTGGAGCCCGGAGGCAGCAGGGCCAAAGAGCACGAAGAGTGAGAGTCCCCTGGCGGGTGGACTTGCTGACCGAGAGCCAGGGAATGGGGGTGCACTGAAAAAAGAACCTAGCGACTGATGGAGTGCCAACGCACTTGCCCCCATTTCCATAAAAGCGGCCACGCCACCCATTAGCATATCAAAGGTACTCTGGACTTGGCAACTACCCCGCAATTTCTCTCCGTGCAGGCCCCTGGTACTCCCCCTTTCACGCGCAACCACCCGCCTCCCGCTGCGTGGCCCAAATACGGAAATGGTGGGGTGACCGATAAAACAATGAAATATAAAGAAGCGTAGCGACAACTACACTCGAGAGACACCAGCTCTGGACTTCAACTTGGGGGCAAGCAAATCGGGCAATCTGGCGAAGTAGACGAAGACTGGAACACTGTTCCCAAGCTCCTAATCCAGCACCCATGAAGTCTGTTGTCCCTCAGATACAATATCCCGAGACCGCGACTATCTGGCTAGTACAGGGGAGCGCGATATTTAAATTCAATCGGATAAGCAGTACCCTGGTTATACAACTCCCACAGCTTCTATCAGTGCTGGTGGAAAAGGGCGAGTTTTGATAAGAGCGCAGTGTGCTGGAACCCACATTGCTGGATTTGTGCCAACAATTTGAAAACAAATTATGGAAAAAACAATTCTGATATCGTCTGCGCGAGAAGGGTGGGAGAGGGCGGCCGGCCATTGTTGATTATTATTTCATTGTGTTCGGGATCACACATCCATGTAGTGTTACATCCCCGCCCCCACCCGCTCTTTATTAATAATATGTATTATTATGTGGATTCCAATTCCATTTCATTTCCATGGGCGCCTTTTGTGCGCCTTCCAAATGAATTATTATTACGTTCCTGTCCGCATTGTTGTTCTCCCGGAGCATGTGTGTGCTGGTGGGCGGGTGTGGGCGAGTGGGTGTTGAAATCTAAAATTATAATAATTAAAAAACGAACGTAGAGCGATAGGGATGGACACTTGGAAGGCATTTCTCACAAATGGCAAAGCAGAGCTTTCCCTCCCACTTATTGTCCTTTCGAAAAGTGTTTTTTGAGTTCGAAAAGAGAGGTATCCGAATGTACCATCTCTAGCAGTTGGGGAATACAATTTTCTCACATGTGGGCCCTTCAAGGACCCAGGACCTGTAGCCGGAGCATTATTCCGCACTATTATTCTGACGGGCAGATGCTCCAGCACTTCCTCACACTTCAGGACAATGGGGAGCATGCAAGGATTCACGAGTACAGTGGGAGAAATGCCCGGGTCTTATTGTGGGACTCTAATAACTATTAGACTACTTGGGACTATTTGTGGAAAACCATTTTATTTTTTATGTAAGAGGGGGTCTCGGGCTGTCGTAACTGATTATGACTTTGATTACATTGGGGTTGTATGGCCCCCCTCCTTATTGGTCACGCCAGCTACCCCTTTCATTCTGCCATAATTCAGATCAGCATCCGTGTGTCCAGTCCGTCAGACACTGCCCGGGCCCAGTCCTTCATTCAGGCTTCGTCAGTCCGTCAGGCGTCCAAGCCCGAAGCCCCCTAGCCTCCCTACCCCAAGCCCACGCCCACGCCCCGCCCCCGCCTCTGGATGATGCTGCTTAGAACAATGCTAGATTAAAAAACTGTAACAAATTACAAGCAAAACGGCAAATAAATTACACAAAAAACCGAGACCAGAAAATAAAAAGGAAATCAGCATCAGCAGCAGGAAAAACAAAGGCAAACGCAAAAGTTGCAGCCACGAGAAGGGGCGGACTTGAGCAGGGGGCGTGGCTGAGGTCAGCGGCCCACGGGGGTTGTCATATGAATTCCAATGGAGGAGTCCTTGTTGGGGGTTGGCATGTGTGTGGCACGACTGGTTCCTGGGACTAAGACGATGTAACGTTGAAATATTACATTTAAGTCACTTGGACCAAGGAATTTAGAATATATACTAGTTTAGGTACTACTTTTGTAGCTCGTCTGGATGGACTCTCTGGTCCGTACTTCCCATTCCAGTTACTCGGAGAAAAAACAAGAATGTCACTTGGAACTCACTTGGAAGTCGGCCTAAACTTACTTGATTCCTACATAATATATATGATTTCTAATATGAGTGCAGATTTTTTCAACTTATGCGGAAATGTGGTAGGCGGTGAACCCCGGTCATCCATCCATTGTTTGTATAGTCTTATCTCGCACATCGTCTTGTTTTGAGAAATTCTTGTTGCCTGATGTAGTACCCGTTTTCCTATCAGATATATTCCATTGGAAGTTTGGCGTTCGGATCAGTAGTATTCGAAGACCCAGCCCACGCTATGGGGGAACTGGAGTTGCTGTTCAAGGCATACGACTCAGAAACCCGGTTCAGGTCGTATGACTGTGGCATGAAGTATCACACAGTCCATCAAAGCCTTTCTTCCGACTCGTTTTGTTGTCTGCGATGGGCACAGGTGGCTGATTAAACGGTTCCCTCCAGGACTGGCTGGGGTGGTGGTGTCGAGCCGATCGAGTGAGGGCGAGGCCACCCTCCTGCCATAGTGGTTCTTGTTGATGTTTTGCGAAAGTCGAACAATGCAAATTGCATGAATGAATGCCATTTTGCATTTCAATTCAATGCCCGGCCACCCACCACCCTGCCTCCTGAATCGTGTATCCTGTGTCCTGTGTCCTGACCCCTCGCCATGCGTTCAGCCCCCGGAGGCCGCAGCTCCTCTCCTCCGGCCGGTCCGCACCACTGAGACCATGCACTGCATTCTCTTTTTCTTTTGATTAAATCAAATGCATAAAATGTTTTCAATTCAATCCTGGCAAAAACAGGCTGTATCCTGTAAAAGGACAGCGGCGAAAAAAGTTGTGGGCCTCGGAAGGCCGGATGCCCTTTCCGTCTGTTATGGAAGATATTACTGTAGGGGTATTCGATCTGGTGCTCGATAATCAGAGCCCTCTCAATAAGCTCTCTATTTATTAGCCCCCTGGGAAGACACTCCGGCCAGGATAGATCGGGAAGCCCAGGGGATGGAATGCAAAGTTATCGGAACAGTTCCAGACAATGGGAGAGAGAGTGCAGAAAGACGAGAATCGAATGCAGAGTCGCCCAGCTATTCTGTTTTTTATTTTTAATTTGTGCAAAGTTTTTGCCTCTTTTTTGCTTTTTTGCACACACATGTGGTCTTTTTGCCGTTGTTCTGTGCCCCGGCATGTGTGTTTGTGTGTGAATCTGGCTTTTTAATTAATTGCACTAACATCGCCCACAGCCGAGCCGGAGCCACCCTCCCATCCCCTGCGGACGTTTTGTTTTCGCCATCAGCTTGTTTTATCGCTTGGTCTCGTTTTGATTTGATAATCAAACAATTGCTGTTCAAGTTCAAGGCCCTCCGAGTGCTCTTTGGTTCTCGAATCAACTTAGCTGTTTGGTTGACTTATTTTCGATTCCACTCTATATGTTTAGTTGGGCGGGGACGGCTCCGATTTCTAATTCGATTTTGTGGAATCCGCAAGCGATTATATCCGCACAGGTCCCAAAGTCGAAGGTGCGAGCTTCGCATTCGATAGGAATGCGCTGAACAGGGAATCGGATTACGGTTTTGATTCAATTGGAGGTATGACTCTATTGTTTATTGGATTGTGGTGTTCTGATCTATTAGGAAGACCTATCAGCTCCCTAATCCTGAGAACCCGCAGGATTACAACCGTACAGGTCCCAGAGGCGAAAGTGCGAATTGGGATTCTACATCCTCTTTTATCATCGTTGGATGTATGATTCCTTTCTCCATTAGATTGAATCTATTAAGTGATCTAGTAGGAAGACCCATCCAGTCTGAGAACTGATCCAACAGCCAGATCACACTGAAGCTTTCCCTCCACTACTCGGTTTTGAAATTTTTACTAAAATTCAGGGATTTGATTAGAGTTGCGAGACCTGTATTTCTATTTAGAATTTTCTTGTGGCTGCGCCCTTCTATTCCCACTCTGACCCACCACTACCCCTGCCCACCCGCCTGCCTTCCGCTCTGACTCTCATTGGAAGGCGCCAACATAATCAGGATAACAAATGAGATCCTTGTCGACAGTTGTTTGCTGCTTTTGTGTCAGTGGCATCGTCATCATCATCATCATAATGACAATGCAAGGGAGCAGGGATGCAGGGGTTCCCGGGGATCCTGGCTTCCCGGCTGCCAGGGGGGCCGGTGGGGTCGAGGCGGAGGTGGGGCTTCCGGGTGGCTGTCAACGTCTCTCTGCTTTCTGCCTGACGTTCTACATTGTTATTGTTATTATTTTTGCTGCCTTTATGCAATGTTTTGATTAATTTTTGCCGCAGCCATCTTGGCCCGCGCCCCTCTCTCCAGAGCTCCCACCCGCCCACACTTCTAACCCAAAACAGCCGCCCTCCCGCCCCATTCCCGATCTGCGCGCCCCATGGCCCGCCCGCGTGCACTTGCTTGACTGCATTTTCTCGGCTGCTCTGACTTCCATGCACGCGGAGAAAATGCTACCAACTTGTTGCGGACAAGTCCGCAAGAGCCTGATAGTCTGATAGAGCGGACTCTTCAGTCTGACGTCTAGTGGGCTTCCTGTTAGATGCGTTTCTGCCAGTGCCCTGGGGAAGGCGGCGGAGGAGAAGGGAACTCTGGCTGCTCGTGATGATGGGTGCTTGGGGGCCGCGTGGGCTGTGGAGGCGTGGCTGTTTTGTTTAGTAGTTTTATGGTCTCAACTCGCGGTAAACAATGAAAAATTCTGTCGCTGTTCATTGTCTAGAGTCGAAAAACTTGCGGGACAAGAAGAACGACGCAGGAGGCGGCAGGAGTGCGAGGATGGCATCCAGGCTGGCAGGCAGGCAGGCAGGCAGGCTGGGGTAGGGGGAAGCCAAAGGACTAGAGATTGCGATGGGAGACCGAGCGTAGATTTCATAAATCAAGATGCTAGGCACGCCAGAGCCGTCCAAGGATAATGAAAAATTATCAACTCGAAAGCAATCCGGACGAAGACCAAAAGGATTCGGGCCTGCCCCCCAGACCGAGCACTTAATCACATTAAAATGCTGCATCCAGGCTGTGGTCCACTTTTTAGCCAATAAATTTCTGTCCATCGCAACTCAATCAAAATCAGAATGCCTGCAGAATGCAATTTCGTTATTGCACTTTTCCGACTCACTCCGGGGAGCGGGGGGCGGAGGGCGGAGGGCGTGGCAGTTCAATGCAAATGCAATCAATATAATTGATTCAGAGTTTTCTGCGGCGGCCCGCTATTATGTTCCTGCTTCCATTGAGATTGAGACGACCGACAAAAATAGAGCGAATTAAGGGATTTGCGTTCTGAATGCTTGCGGATGGCTGGGCTCGTGTGTTTCCCCACAATACTTTATAATTTACAAAATTGATTTTGATCAAATGCGAGTGGGTGGCAAGGGCCTGGATCGGGCTCGTATATGTATATCCTGTGTGTCTCCTCAAAGTCCTGCCCGTTCTCCACGCGCCAACTGCAAATTAGCGCTCAATGTTAACATTTGCCCACATTGTTGCGCTGTGTTAATGCATTTTAATTTTCCTTAGCCGCGCAGCGACAGCCTCGGATCAGATCCCGCGACACAAGGATAAAGAGCGAGGGGCTGGAGAGGACCTATAGTAGTAGCGGGCCTATGCGACCCAGCATCGCCTGCTGCTGGCCTCTGAGGTCGGCACAAGAAACATATCTTGTTAACAGATCACATTAGCCTTCACCAATCAGTCGCAAAGCCCCACCTTACACACCCTTTTAAGGACATCTCTGTAGCTCATCCTGACTTCGCTGCAACCTGCCCGAAATCCGTGTTTCCTTCTACGGTTTTCAACCTCTGTTGTTGCTGCTGCCGTTTTTTTAATTATTTTTTTTTCCAACTCATTTTCTTTTGTGAAATGCAACCGGGCCCTGACTGATGCCGAGTCCTTGCTGGTTGAGTTGAGTTGAGTTCCAGGACTCGCTGGCTGGCGGTTTGTCGTTGTTGTGTTCTTGCTGTTGCTGTTGTTTTTGCTTGGCTGCATTTCAGCATAAATTCAGTTTCCTCTGTCCGTGCCTCTGCAGAATGCACTGCAAAAAAAGTGTACTTGCTTGCTGCTTTCAGCACTTCTCCTCAGATGTCCTGCGGGAAGAGTTCGGGTCCCTGCGCGCGTTATCCCTTCTATTTTGAAATTTTCGGAGGCTTCTATTCCGGCGTGTCCTTTCCGCCTTTCTCGGAGTGCACATCATCTCTTGTTTCAGCTCGTTTCCACTGACAGACAGCTGTCATGGACGCCTACTAGCCCCCTCCCCGTCCTCCCCCTCTCGGGGAGGACCTGTGTCGCTCCCCCCTCATCTCGCCCCCCTTCCCCTCGCAAAATGACATTGTGACTATGCAATTAGTATTATGAAAAATATTTTCCCATGTTGTTTCGCTCTTTTTCCCCATTTTTCATTCGAGGCGCCTAGACCACGCCGCCCTCCGTGCCTCCGTGCCTCCGCCGCCCATTTAGACCTCCCTGCTGCACCCCCGGAACAGCACGGTGTGCTTTTGTGTGGCGCTGATTATAATTTTTGTGTTTTTCTTTTTTCACCCCCTTTCTCTCTCTGGCGTGCAAAAAATGTAATTAACTTAATGATTTTCATAAGCGCGGCTGTCAGGTGGGCAGGATGAGCCGGGGCGGTGGGAGGGGGTAGGGGGCAGGTGTACTCATTATTGGGGCAATTAAAATGATTACAAAATGCAACAGACAGAGGACGCTGGAGAGGCTGGGATATGCAGATATAGCTGCTAGTTTGCACGGCGTAGTTTCGTGCGTAATATGCTTATGCAGGATAATAGATCTGCCTCCTGGCTGCCGCCACCGGCCCGCTTCTGCCCCCTGGACTCGCAACAGGACATGCCGAAGTCTCAGCCGGAGGGCTCCTTTGGCTCTGATTCCTTTTTGTCCTTTTTTATTTCGTTTGCTGTTTTGTTCTCGTTTTTTTCCGGTTTTTTGGCTCGCTTTTTGTGCAGGCATTGACAAATCATAATTAAAAATTCCAATTAACTAGCGTCTTTGGCGGCTTGAAAGCGGGCGGGACGGGACTATCCGGGGCAGCACAAAAAGCCCAGAAACCACCCGACCACCCAGCCGAAAAATGGAATATCCCAGCCCTACCTCCGGGAATTTGGTTTTCAACTCCATCGACAATCACGCGAAATCGCATTGTTTCTTGCAGGTTGTCCCGCCTGTTTTGAGGATTTCGAGAGAAGCCTTTTAGATTCCTCATTACAGCATTACACCAAATCCACAAGGATAATGGACGAAATACAAATATGTTTGATATGGAATAGTATGGGACTAGAAATATTAAATCCTTCAAGAATCCTTGAGGCTCTGTAGTTTTTCCCAATTAAAAGGCAATCGAATTGCCGAAACTAAGTCCTGGGCAAAAAGCATTGCCTACTTAGTGGGGCAGAGTGACGGCAGGCGCCATTTTGTTTCTATTTGGCTTATTTTGATGCGAGGCAACGGCATATTAAATCAAAAGAGTGCTAAATAGAATGAGGAACTCTGAGCAGGAGGAGAGGGGAGAGACGGAAGCAGGATATGCAAACAACGGGACCAGAAGAGGAACGCGCTAAAATAAATAATTAACAACGGCAGCAGAATGCGAGAGCGAGAGGAAAGGCAACAATGGAACTCACTTCCACACACACACAGCCACACACACACACACACACACACACACAGGTACTCACTCACACACCCACAAGTACATGAAAGACCAATCAGCGCGACAAAACAATAGACACACAGACAGAGAAGAGAGCCCGCGAGAGAGCCAGGTGGGCGGGGTGGGTTGGGTCCGGAAAACTCCAGCTCAGGTGGAAAGCGTGTTGCCTAATGAATGCCAACAACAACAGCAACAACAGCGGGGGAAAACAACAAGCGCATAACAGCCCTGCATCAAATTACAAAATTAAAAATGGCGCTGGGGAATGCAAGACCGAACAGACAAACAAGAGCGAGATGGGAAAAGCCAGTGCAAGGAGCGGGATGTCAGCAGGAGAGTTGTTACTAACTTCCGGCGAAAACTGATATTCGAACCATCATCAAGGATGGAAAGTAAAGCCACGACTATGTTGACGTGTCCCTCTCAGGAGTCGGTTGTGAAATGGCCAAGATATAGAATCTGAAACAGGTCCCAATGAGAAACTCTTAGTACCTCCCGGTTTTCCCAAAATGTTCCCCTAATTAAAAAGAAAAAATTTTGTTTTAGATAATGATGCCCCGATGCTTTTGGGGTATTCTCTAAAAAATCTCTAAAGGTTTCAAACAGCCCAGATTGTGGCTGCGACAGGCGTCATGATATCATTTATTTTCCTAAGAAGTTCCTTAGAAAATTGTCGGGATTCAGATTTAAATACAGATCGCTTGAAAATAGATGATTTTAAAGTATTCCTCATAACAATTGTATGTGAAACGACCAAGCTATGGGTTTCGACAAGGGGTCATAATGAAAGATAAATAATTTCAGTCGGATTTTCAAGCTTAGAAAGTTCCAAAAAAATCGATAACATTTCCGGGCTTGAGATTTAGACACAAATACGCGGAACCACAATTCTTTTAAGGTATTCCTATCATAAATCCGATGTGTACTGGTCGAATTTGACAGGAGCTGTAATGAGAGATCCATATCCATATCGATGAAGTTTGCTTAGAAAATTTGAAAAAAAAAATCTAAAAAATTTTCGAACTTGAGATTTAAACACAGATCGCCGGCAAATAGAGCCACGATTCTTTTAAAGTATTCCTCTTAAGAATCGGATATGGCGAAGATATGGGCGTCGGCAGGAGTCATCATAGGAGATTTGTACTATCTCCCGGATGGCCTAGGATTTCCCTAAAAAATTCGAAAAAAAACTAAGAAAATGATTGGGTTTGAGGAGAACAAGAGCTTCGTCTGAAATTTACAGAGTTTTGAAGAGATTTGAAACAGAGATTTGTAAAAACGTTTATCTAAAAACCGGTCTAAAAGAGATACGACTTGAAATCGGACATAAATTAGAATAAAGTTATACTAGAGAGGGGCGAAAGTGCGTCACCACTGCTCCCTGAAATCGGAAAGGGACGAACAAATCCCTAAAAAGTTTATGTTTTGAATGTCCTTAAGACAAAGCCTCATTTGAGATAGTTTCGGATAATCTGAACGGGGCTGTCAACGGCTGCGCCATCAGCAGCCTTCAGCTCAGCCGCTTGCCGCTCGTTATCCTTGTCGTCCTGGTCAACCCTCACACACAGTGGCGCACCCGGCCACCCACTCACCATCACACACACAAGGAAATCGGGGCTCGCTTATGATTGGCTTGGGCGCAAAAGGAAGCAAATGAAATAAAGCACACAAAGCCCCCGCAGGTGGCGAAGGGGCGGGGGCGCCGTGAGGGGTGTGGTGCCACGCCTGTTCTTCATAAATAATAAATAAATATAATTTCCAGCGCAAGCGCAGCGCAAAAAAGCGAAACAAGAAACAAAAACACAACACAATGCCGGGGAAATGAGAAAATTGCATCCCTTAATTTGTTTAACACACACACACACACACCCATAGCAGCGAGGGGCAGGGGCGGGTGAGTGCAAGGGAGGCGGGCAGGGCATTGTCTCTCCACCGCTCCACCGCTCCCCCGCTGCCCCGCTCCACCTACACCTCCTCCTCCTCGTGCATCTTCATTTTCATTTTCATCTTCATCATCAGCTGTGGTGGCAACCTCATTTCCGTGTGCCTCCATTGTGGCCCCCTCCCCTCCTGTTCGGGGGTGTGGCCTTATTGTTATTGTTCTGCTGCCGAAGCTGGCGTCGCTGCCTGCCTCTGCCTCTGCTGCCGGCATTAAGTGATTTGAATTTTATTATTTACAGGTGCATCGCATATACAGAGCACAGTGGGAAGCGTTTGGTTTTAAAAGTATTTTAAAAGTAGATTGTGTTTCATCAGGACATTACATATTCTTACAATCTTTTAATTAAATTGGGTGCCGCCTGTAGAGCCTCTTTGCTCGCTGGTAATACTGACTCGCTCCAAATAACTACTCGCTCTGCCCTACTCGATCTCTGAAAACCCTGTTCCACGTGTCGTATGCGTGATATTGTGAAACGTTCAAAT
Organism: Drosophila ananassae; assembly: GCF_017639315.1. Taxonomy (NCBI): domain Eukaryota; kingdom Metazoa; phylum Arthropoda; class Insecta; order Diptera; family Drosophilidae; genus Drosophila; species Drosophila ananassae. The sequence goes on along the minus strand of NC_057932.1, from coordinate 21,677,310 downwards.
CCGAGAGGGCCCTTGCATTTTGATACCACGGTGCGCAGTGCGAGATTCATCCAACCGCACTGCACCGCCCATTGCCGCCCACCCACAACCCCCTGCCTGTTGCCACCAGCACACATACAGATGCAGCGAAACAAATATCGCTTATGAGGTTTTTGTGCTTGTGCCTTAATTTAACGAAGTCAAAACGAGAAAACAATAAACAACCGACGCAACGGCAACGGCAACGGAAACGGAAACAGCAACAACAACGTCAACACCAGCAGGACCTGCAAGGACCAGAGCGGGAGAGCGAGTTTATTAAGGAGCGCCGAGCATGCCGAAGGAACACGAGCGAGGCAGCATGCGGCCTGTGAGCGCAAATGAGCGAGCCCCACAGCACTCGGAGGATGCGCAGCGTGGAGTTAGAAAGGGATGCCGATGCACGTAAGGATGTGGGTGCGGAGGAGGGGCGGCAGGAGGCGATTGCCTGGGAGAGAGGTGAGCAGCCGAAAGTTAATTGCAAAAGGATAATTAAAATCAAAACAGGAAATAATCCATGATGGATTATTTTTCTATTTAATTGTTCGAACACCTTCCCCGCGAAATGATTTCAAGGACCAAACTATCTAGGGAGCTGGAGACAATTAGCCAAGGAGTGGGTGCAGCAGTGTGTGTGGCGAGGGGAATCCTTTAATTACGACAACTGAAAATGGGCGAGTCGCAGGCGCACCCTCACAGAGCACAGGCACCGCAGTCACCAACACACCAAGCAGGCACACGGATATATTAGCCCGCATCCCACGGAAGCTGCATAAAAGCCGCAGGACGCTGCCTGCATTTCCGCAGTCGCTGGCCAAACGCTCAGCCAAGAGCATCTCCTGCGAAAGCAAGCACCTGCTTCCTGCTAGCCTTTTTTTTGAGTGGCGCCAACTCCGACAACTTGAAACTAATCGGATTCAGATGGAGAGTCCAAAGTGAAACCTATTTTTGTTTTGTGCCGAGCAAGTGACTTTCGAGTGCGAATCGAGTTTACCTGTCGCTGACAACAAAGTGGAGCTTGTAGGAATATTTCCTCCACAACGCTTATAGCAAGCCCGGCAGGAATCCCCTATAGACAATGGCTGGGCCATTCATATCGCCGCTGCCCGGCGACTTGCTCACGGAGTACATGTTCGGCCGGAGGAGGCAGCGCCGCAACCGCACCACCTTCACGCCCCAGCAGCTCCAGGAGCTGGAGGCCCTCTTCCAGAAGACCCACTACCCGGACGTCTTCCTCCGCGAGGAGGTCGCCCTGAGGATCAGTCTCAGCGAGGCGCGCGTCCAGGTGAATGGCGAATCGCCTAAAGCGATTCAGATTCAAACCCGCGAAGATCAGGCAAAGTATCCACAAAAATCAATACAGGGCCGAAAAACGCCCCGACTCCCCAAATTCGTAGCACACTTCTGTGGGCTCTGTTTCCAAAGCATCCTCTTTTCTCGTTCAAATATTTTGAACATGCTCCTCCAAGGCAATATCCCCAAAGCCAACTGGTCCCCACTGTAGTACTCGTGAAAAAAGGCAAAAAGGGTTGGAATATTCAGTAACAGATCCGTATTCCTTACATTGATTTTCGCTAGGTGTGGTTCCAGAATAGAAGGGCCAAGTGGCGGAAACAGGCGCGTCTTCAGCTGCTGCAGGATGCTTGGCGGATGCGCTGCCTCAGCCTGGGCACGCCCCCCGTGATGGGCGGCGGAGGAGGATCCGCCGGAGGCGGCAGTGGCTCCGCAGGGTCGCCTGCGGGAGCCCAGACGGGCAACCGGACGCCCAGCCAGACGCCCGAGAACCTATCCGCCGGCAAGGATTCTGAAATCGGGGACGCGACCTCTGCTGGAAACTTCACCATGATGCATCCGGCGTTCCAACAGCAACATCAACAGCATCAACACCTCCAGCAGGGACAGGGATCTGGACCTGGATCGGGATCTGCATCTGGATCCGGGGGCACAGGCATGGACCAGGAGAAGCTCTCGAAGACCTACACGGAGCTGAAGCTCTACAAGGCGCCAGCGCACGGACTCGAACTGGGTGGAATGGCAGCCACCCTTTCCGGCTCCACCCAGTCGGACGAGGGCTCTGACGGGTCCGACTCCGAGGAAATCGATCTCACCTCCGGCGCCTGCATCGACTTCTCCCAGAGCAGCAAGCTCCAGCAGCAGGCGACTGCAGCGGCGGCCGGGGGCGTGGCTTCGTCGGCCACACCTAACGGGGTTCTCTAAGTACTCCAAGGACTCACCAATAGGAGTCGCAACATCTTTGGGCAGTCATTGCAATTTTTTTTAGTTTATTGTTGGCTTGGATCGTTTCTTTTATCCGCGTAGGAGTACCAAACACACATGTTTCCCGCTCTTTAAACATTTTTTTTTACCAGAAAAATAAATATAAATGGTCCCTTGTATATACTCACACACTCAAAACCCCTCGAACATTAGGAAATGGCAGTTAATGATCGATAATAAAAGAAAACGTAGCCACTTGTAGTGGATGGCGACGGAGAGCCCAGAATCTCACGGGTCAGAATATATTAACAGTATATGAGGACTATTTAATAAATGAGTACAGTTGGTGGCCTTGGGTTTTCTCAAAGTGGGGTGCATTCGGGACAAGGGCAGAAGTTATGCATAAATAAGGACCAGCGATCTGAGTGCAAGTCTTCGCATATCCTGACGGGTCCTGCGGCAAAAAGGCTGGCTTGGCGAAGCAGGATTTGCAGTTGGCAAAAAGGGGAGGAGCCTCGCGTCCACCTATCGGCTGGTAGCAGCACTACCTGTTGCTCATCCGCCGTTTTATTTGAATTTCCACCAACGGTCACACTGGTGTCAGCTGACACACTAAACAAAGAGGGACGCCGACATAAACAGGAATGTGCCGACTAATTATTATTCTGCTTCTGCTCCTGATTCTGATTGTGGGTTACTTGTGGTGGAAGCCCACTGCAGGTGGCTCCAACTCGGAGGTCCTGCCTGTGCTCCTGTGGCACGGAATGGGCGACACCTGCTGCTTGCCCTTTAGCCTTGGTGCCTTTATGGAGTTAATCGTGGCCCAGACGAAGGGCACCTACGTACGCTCCGTGGAAATCGGCGGAAACATGGTCATGGACTGGGAGAGCGGCTTCTTCATCCACCCAAACGAGCAGGTGGACTACGTCTGCAAGCAGCTGCTGGCGGACGAGAAGATGGCCAAAGGCTACAATGCCATCGGGTTCTCGCAGGGCGGGCAGTTCCTTCGCGCGGTGGCTCAGCGGTGTCCCCAGCCCCCGATGCGGACTCTGATTACCTTCGGGGGCCAGCACCAGGGCGTCTTTGGGCTGCCATCGTGCCCCACCCTGTCCGTTGAGGCCTGCGCCTATATATCCCGGCTCCTGACCTCCGCAGCCTACGCGACGTGAGTTACACCTTCTTAGCAAGGGTTGTTAGGTCTCTTTCTAGCTTAAAATATGGAGATTCATAAAATTTGCACGGCTCTTGTGTGGTTAATTTCAGGGCGGTGCAGGAGCAACTAGTCCAGGCCACTTACTGGCACGACCCGCTAATGGAGAACAACTATCGCCGGGGAAGCACCTTCTTGGCAGACATCAACAACGAGCTGTACCTAAACGTCTTCTACACGGAGAACCTGAACAAGCTGAAGAAGTAATTGAAACCCGCTTCAATGAAGCTGCCTTCCGTAATAACGCCATTCCTTCGCCCCCAGATTTGTGATGGTCAAGTTTCTCAACGACACCGTTGTCCAGCCAAAGGATTCGCAATGGTTCGAGTTCTACACCTCCGGGCAGGATAAAGTTATCCAGCCCCTGAAGGACAGTAAAGTCTATGAAAACGTACGTATCACCTAATTTTTTTCAATGATCTTTTTATGAAATTACTCCACGAATTACCATCCACCTGCAGTTGGGATTAAATAAAATGCAAAGGGATGGTAAACTGGTGTTTCTGGGCGTCGAGGGCGACCACTTGTCCATATCCAAGGCTTGGTTTATTCAGAACATAGTGCCTCTCCTACTCGAAAAGTGAATCGAAACAGGAAATATTAAACATTTTAATTAAACATGATTCTAAGCTGCAATTATCATTACGGAGAGGAGCAGTTAATAAACGACGGGTGTCTCCCAGAACATTTCTAAGTTGTATTCGGAATTTTTTTCAAGTCTTTTTATACACTTGCAGATGGTATTATTTTTTTGTCAAAATAATTAAAACATTATTTAATATTTATCGACTTCAAAGTTCTGCAGACAAAATATAGAAATTGTATAAATTTTTAACATAGGAGAGCTTGCGACTTTTTTAAAAATCACTCTGTAGTAAATTGGTTATATTCCGAAATTCACGCGGCCAACTATGTCCTGTAGTTGCTATTCGATGATACATATTCTAAAATATAATACCATCATTTAACTGCAAGCGTATATGAACTTCGTCGTCGCCCGAACGACGGCGAGCGCTTTCCTTTATTGTTTTTAACATAAATACCAGCCCAGTGGTATTGCAAACATATAGGTTGAACATCAAGTGGATCTTGGGAAATTTCAAGAAATAGGTAAAAACTTTATTGAATAATCTTTTTAATTGCTTTCATGAGCACTTTTATACTATAGGCTTTTGAATTCGATTGGATCGCGGTGCGAGGCTAGAGGAATCACCTTATATAGCCCTGATCGATAGCGTGCTTGAAGATATCGGCCAGGCGCTGTTGCTTGGCTGGCTCCTTGAAAGGAGTGATGTTCCAGACGTCGGTAAGGATCGCGTTCTCCTGGATGCCGTCCAAGTCGGCCACTTCATCATCCTCTATCATAGTCATAGGGAGCGACTCAATGCCCATGCCGCAGCCGAAGCGACCAAAGTTCTTTAGCTCCTCCTGCAGGGATTCCCATGAAATGACAGCCTCCGCATCGCCGCCCAGATCCCTGATCAGCGCCTGAGCGCTCTCCAGATACGCACGCAATAGCTCATCATAGTGACGCTCTCGCAGTTCCTGGCTAGTGCACGAGTAAACAAAGAAGCTCAGGTCAAGAGCGAGGGACGAGCACCTCGCCAACTGGAAGTCGATGATGATGATCTCCTGCGATTCTCCCTGCTCGCCGTACTTGGTCAGGAAATTGGGCGTCCAGCAGTCGCCGTGACCGAAAACACTAAGCTTGGAGCGAGTCGACACGAGGCTCACTAGGTCGTCGAAGAGGTTTGGCTGGAGGAAGTTGCCGGCCACTGTCTCATATTTGCTGTTCGGGTAGATCTGCTTAATGGCATCCTTGGCCACGTTCTCGGCCAGCAGAAGGAATCCCGTATACCACTCCCGGGTGTGCTCGCCATAGTAGGTCTCCTCCAGAGATGCAGCAGCCTTCTCAAAGTTCTCCGGATCCAGGGAATTGAAGGCCAGGGCGACGCCATGGAAACGTCCCAGAGTGCGCATCGTCAGCAGGGCATCATCCAGGGAAATGTAGTCTTGGCTGGAAAGGGGTAAGGCGTCTATTATAAAATCCCTTTACATTCATAGTCATTTTTGTACAATCCCATTAGAGACTCACCGAGCTGGCGCCTTGTAGCCTCTGGGACCCACATCCTCCAGGGCGATGAAATCGTTGACCCCGTCGCAAACATATGCCAGGCACTTTGGGAACTCCACAAAGGGTTTCTGCGGAGCGGGCTTCCGCGACTTTTGGAACGCCTCGATGGCTGGGATAACCTTTGTGTAAAAGTGGATCTCGTTGCGGAAGAAAATCACAGAGCGGAACAGTCGTCGCCGGTGGAGATTGTCTGGCATGGCCTTCACGATGACACTAACTTCCAGCTGTTCGGTCTTCTGGTCCGCGGCTCCCTCCTTCACGCCGTAAATGGTGATCCGGAAGACACGGCTCAGGTAGGCGTCGCCCTTCTTGCCGCTTGGTCCAAACTTGTAGGAGGTGTGTCGTGTGCCGCCGGCATTCTTGATAATCTCATCGAGAGTGCTCTCGGAGAACTTGGAGGAGATGTCCGCAAAACTGGGAAAGGTGGCACTCATTTCGATGGTTGAATGACTTATGCTTGTGGCCGAGAATCCCGATCAGCTTTTTATACGAAGAGCAAGCGAACGATAAGCGCTATCAATGAAAAACATTGCACAGGTAAGCCTCCGTTGGGTGAACCATAAAATTTATTCGTATTTTTATAATTTAAAATGCGGCTTAAATTAAGATACTATAAGTTGTAATACTATGTTCTTAACAGGATGAGACCACCGTACCTATGTTGTTTGGACACGTCAGACGCTTCTTCAACTATCTTAGCGTCGGCGTACGTGTCCACCACTTACCTACTGATGTTCTCACGATTTGAATTTATTGTGATTTGTTTGTTGAGATTCCGCTGACGCCTGCCTAAGCTTTTATGATTGCCCTTTTGACCGCCAGCACTTCGCAACCTATTCTGATCCTGTTCTCGGCGAGTGCCCAGCTTAAATTGGCGCAAACATGTACGTGTCTTTTTCAAATATGGCGCAGCATGCACGCCTGACTACTACTGGAGTTCCTGCTATGTCAAATAAAGGTATATAGTTTATAATATATATGACTAACACGTAGTTCCTAGTTTAAAATAATGTACCTGTTTTTGTTTTGCCGCCACATGCTCATCACTGACCAGCTGATTATACACCTATCGATAAATTCTATCACAATCGATATTTAACACTAAACCAGTGTTGTTTAATGACTGCCATTAGTGTTGCCTAGTTTTCGAAAATAGCACGTGTGCCGCTTTGACACAGAAATTAGTTTTTGTGTTTATTTTCGAAATAAATACACGAAAATGACAGCTGTAGAGCCTCTCGCAAAAAAGAAGCGAAAGATTTCTAAGAAAAACAAATCTGCCTGGCGCAAGACCGACATCCAGGATGTGGAGCAGTTTTTGGAAGACCAACGACAGGAGGAGCGTATCGGGTGAGCATGTCTACTTGTTAAGCTAAAGATTTTCAATTATAGTATTTTTAATGTCGCTTCCTAGGACATTCACGGACAAGCAAGACAAGGACCTTTTCGTGCTTGATGCCACGCCACAAAAAACGAAACCTACGTTGCTAAGTGTTAAACAAAAGCGAAAGCTAAACGCCAAGAAACCGATGCGAAGCTACCAGGCGCTGGAGAACACATCCAAGGTGCAGGATCCGATAGCCAAGCGGTAAAACACTTGTTATAATCAGTCTATCAGCTCATTTCACTTCTTAGTATTCTCTAGAAACAAAGTTAGACAGAAGAAGAACGGACGCAACATTGAGCTGGAGGTGTGCAATCCCACGAAGCCACGCCATAGACAAGCCAACAGTGATCGCGCACTTTACTATGCAAAGTTGGAACAAAGGCTGGAGGACAAGAAGACGAAAAAGCTGGCAGTAGAGAAAGACATTTGGCAGGAAGAAGATTTTCGCGATAAGATCCCTGGCTTGAAAGACGAGAAGGGCTGGATCAGTAGGGATTTAGCTGTGCACGTGGCGGGAAACGTGGGAATGAAGGTGGTCAAGACTCATGCCAGTATGCATCATAAGACTACCAAAGCCAAGTAAATCACTATCTGTAATTAAGCTGTTTTGCTAAAAATCTAATCATATGTTGTTTTGCAGGAAGTTCGCTCTGCCGCATCCAGGCATGAGTTACAATCCCTCGTTGCAAGACCATCAGGAACTGCTGCAGCAGGTGGTAGAGCGCGAGGAGGGTATCATCAAAAAGGAGCAGCATTTAAAGCGCGTGACTACCAGCATGTTCTCTAAGGTTACTCCTGAGGAGCGTGACCAGCTCCGTGTACAGGAGATGAGTCAGGGTATGGAGGATGAGCAGGACGAACAGGAGGAGGATGCCAATCCCGGCGAAGACGACAAGCCTTATCATACGATTAATGCTCCTGTGGAAAATAAAAAGAAGAGTAAACAGGCTCGCAACAACGAGCTTAAGCAGAAGGAGCTAAAGCGCCAAACGGAATTGAAGCGGAAGCTTAAGCAACAAACAGCCGATTTGATTCGGTAAGCACTACAAATTAATTTTTCAAAAATGTATTACATAAATTTAATCATTCTTTGCTACATAGCATTAAATCCATTCGTGCTGAGCTGGACGACGAAGAAGATGAACTGAACGACCTGAAGAAGCGCCGCAAACAGCGCGCCGAGAAGGCCAAGTTCAATCCGAAACGTTTAGGACGACACAAATTCGAGGAGCCGGACCTGGACGTAAATATGCCAGAGGATTTGGCCGGAAATCTTCGCAATGTCAAGACCGAGAGCAGCTTACTAAAGGACCGCTTCCTTCTTATGCAGCGAAACAATATGCTGCCCACAACAAAGGCCGTCGGGCGCAAGAAGGCCAAGGTTAAACGCTTTTCTCGCAGCTCCCACAAAGAACCTGGCGTCAGCTACCAAGATTTAAGGGAGCGTCGTAAGGCGGCGGCCGCTGTAGCCTCTGCGAACTCTGACACCATCAAGATATAAGTTGGAGCTTTAGTCAGTTATTAGTTTTTATTATAATAAGCCTTTAAACATTGTTAGAATGTAAGACCTGTAACCGATAATTGAATTGGTCAAGCTAAACCGTTTAAAAATCAAATTTTGTACACAAAACCATTAAAGCCCTGATTCCAAGGTTTATTCAATTTTCAGGGTAATTTGAAGAGGCCGAGATGTTATTTAACCATTATTTGGCTCAATATATTTCGTTTGAGACATTCCGCATCAAAATCGTCTGAGAAATGGCCGAGATAGGGTCTCCGACAAATTGGAATTTCGCGCCTTCGGCTGCGCTGTCGCCCCCATGGTTTTATAATTCCCAACCGCTTCTAGCGTCGGGCGACTATAAAAGAAATGCTGCTATCGCGGAAAAAATTTCTCAATCCGTTAACGCTCTGCCATTTACCGTGCGATTTGGACGGGAGTGGTCTTAAACGATTCCTTGGAACCGCTTTAAGCGATCTATGCAAAAAAATTTCGAGATTTCAACATATTTCGATCAAAAATTTTTCTATGGTGAAATCGAAAAACTAATGATGCAGTTCAAAGGACATTCGAATCCTGATTCCAAAAATGCACGGCGTTGCCAGATCGGACCAGGAATGGCCGAGATATAAGCTATAGAAGGTACACATTTTTCAAATGCTCATATCTTGGCAATTTCTCATCCGATCTGGCAACGCTGTACATTTTCGGAATCAGGACTCGAATGTCCTTCGAACTGCATCTTTACTTTTTCGAAATCGAACAACTCATTTTCGACCCGATTTTTGACAAAATGGAAAGGGGTAACATCACGTTTTTTCTCGATTTTCGCGAAAAATTTTTTTGTTCGATTTCCGCGATCTTTGGATGCATTTCGACTAATTTTGGGGCGCTGATTCCGAAAATGTAGGGCATTGCCAGATCGGATGAGAAATGGCCGAGATATGAACATTTGAAAAAGTGTACTTTCTGTAGCTCATATCTCGGCCATTTCTCAACCGATCTGGCAACGCTGTGCATTTTTGGAATCAGGACTCGGATGTCCTTCGAACTGCATCATTAGTTTTTCGAAATCGAACAACTCATTTTCCACCCGATTTTTGAAAAAATGGAAAGGGGGTAACATCACGTTTTTTCTCGATTTTCGCGAAAAATTTTTTTGTCCGATTTCGACGATCTTTGGATGCATTTCGACTAATTTTGGGGCGCTGATTCCGAAAATGTAGGGCATTGCCAGATCGGATGAGAAATGGCCGAGATATGAGCTTTTGAAAAATGTGTACCTTCTATAGCTTATATCTCGGCCATTCCTGGCCCGATCTGGCAACGCTATGCGTTTTTGGAATCAGGACTCGGATGTCCTTCGAACTGCATCATTAGTTTTTCGAAATCGAACAACTCATTTTCGACCCGATTTTTGAAAAAATGGAAAGGGGGTAACATCACGTTTTTTCTCGATTTTCGCGAAAAATTTTTTTGTCCGATTTCGACGATCTTTGGATGCATTTCGACTAATTTTGGGGCGCTGATTCCGAAAATGTAGGGCATTGCCAGATCGGATGAGAAATGGCCGAGATATGAACATTTGAAAAAGTGTACTTTCTGTAGCTCATATCTCGGCCATTTCGCAACCGATCTGGCAACGCTGTGCATTTTTGGAATCAGGACTCGGATGTCCTTCGAACTGCATCTTTACTTTTTCGAAATCGAACAACTCATTTTCGACCCGATTTTTGAAAAAATGGAAAGGGGGTAACATCACGTTTTTTCTCGATTTTCGCGAAAAATTTTTTTGTCCGATTTCGACGATCTTTGGATGCATTTCGACTAATTTTGGGGCGCTGATTCCGAAAATGTACGCCGTTGCCAGATCGGTTGAGAAATGGCCGAGATATGAGCTGTTGAAAAATGTGTACCTTTTATAGCTCATATCTCGGCCATTCCTGGTCCGATCTGGCAACGCTGTGCATTTTTGGAATCAGGACTCGAATGTCCTTCGAACTGCATCTTTACTTTTTCGAAATCGAACAACTCATTTTCGACCCGATTTTTGAAAAAATGGAAAGGGGTTACATCACGTTTTTTCTCGATTTTCGCGAAAAATTTTTTTGTCCGATTTCGACGATCTTTGGATGCATTTCGACTAATTTTGGGGCGCTGATTCCGAAAATGTAGGGCATTGCCAGATCGGATGAGAAATGTCCGAGATATGAGCATGTGAAAAACGTGTACTTTCTATAGCTTATATCTCGGCCATTCCTGGTCCGATCTGGCAACGCTGTGCATTTTTGGAATCAGGACTCGGATGTCCTTCGAACTGCATCTTTACTTTTTCGAAATCGAACAACTCATTTTCGACCCGATTTTTGAAAAAATGGAAAGGGGGGTAACATCACGTTTTTTCTCGATTTTCGCGAAAAATTTTTTTGTCCGATTTCGACGATCTTTGGATGCATTTCGACTAATTTTGGGGCGCTGATTCCGAAAATGTAGGGCATTGCCAGATCGGATGAGAAATGGCTGAGATATGGGCATTTGAAAAATGTGTACTTTCTTTAGCTCATATCTCGGCCATTTCTCAACCGATCTGGCAACGCTGTGCATTTTTGGAATCAGGACTCGAATGTCCTTCGAACTGCATCTTTACTTTTTCGAAATCGAACAACTCATTTTCGACCCGATTTTTGAAAAAATGGAAAGGGGGGTAACATCACGTTTTTTCTCGATTTTCGCGAAAAATTTTTTTGTCCGATTTCGACGATCTTTGGATGCATTTCGACTAATTTTGGGGCGCTGATTCCGAAAATGTAGGGCATTGCCAGATCGGATGAGAAATGGCCGAGATATGAACATTTGAAAAAGTGTACTTTCTGTAGCTCATATCTCGGCCATTCCTGGTCCGATCTGGCAACGCTGTGCATTTTTGGAATCAGGACTCGGATGTCCTTCGAACTGCATCTTTACTTTTTCGAAATCGAACAACTCATTTTCGACCCGATTTTTGAAAAAATGGAAAGGGGTAACATCACGTTTTTTCTCGATTTTCGCGAAAAATTTTTTTGTCCGATTTCGACGATCTTTGGATGCATTTCGACTAATTTTGGGGCGCTGATTCCGAAAATGTAGGGCATTGCCAGATCGGATGAGAAATGTCCGAGATATGAGCATGTGAAAAACGTGTACTTTCTATAGCTTATATCTCGGCCATTCCTGGTCCGATCTGGCAACGCTGTGCATTTTTGGAATCAGGACTCGGATGTCCTTCGAACTGCATCTTTACTTTTTCGAAATCGAACAACTCATTTTCGACCCGATTTTTGAAAAAATGGAAAGGGGGGTAACATCACGTTTTTTCTCGATTTTCGCGAAAAATTTTTTTGTCCGATTTCGACGATCTTTGGATGCATTTCGACTAATTTTGGGGCGCTGATTCCGAAAATGTAGGGCATTGCCAGATCGGATGAGAAATGGCCGAGATATGAACATTTGAAAAAGTGTACTTTCTGTAGCTCATATCTCGGCCATTTCGCAACCGATCTGGCAACGCTGTGCATTTTTGGAATCAGGACTCGGATGTCCTTCGAACTGCATCTTTACTTTTTCGAAATCGAACAACTCATTTTCGACCCGATTTTTGAAAAAATGGAAAGGGGGTAACATCACGTTTTTTCTCGATTTTCGCGAAAAATTTTTTTGTCCGATTTCGACGATCTTTGGATGCATTTCGACTAATTTTGGGGCGCTGATTCCGAAAATGTAGGGCATTGCCAGATCGGATGAGAAATGGCTGAGATATGGGCATTTGAAAAATGTGTACTTTCTTTAGCTCATATCTCGGCCATTTCTCAACCGATCTGGCAACGCTGTGCATTTTTGGAATCAGGACTCGAATGTCCTTCGAACTGCATCTTTAGTTTTTCGAAATCGAACAACTCATTTTCGACCCGATTTTTGAAAAAATGGAAAGGGGTAACATCACGTTTTTTCTCGATTTTCGCGAAAAATTTTTTTGTCCGATTTCGACGATCTTTGGATGCATTTCGACTAATTTTGGGGCGCTGATTCCGAAAATGTAGGGCATTGCCAGATCGGATGAGAAATGTCCGAGATATGAGCATGTGAAAAACGTGTACTTTCTATAGCTTATATCTCGGCCATTCCTGGTCCGATCTGGCAACGCTGTGCATTTTTGGAATCAGGACTCGGATGTCCTTCGAACTGCATCTTTACTTTTTCGAAATCGAACAACTCATTTTCGACCCGATTTTTGAAAAAATGGAAAGGGGGGTAACATCACGTTTTTTCTCGATTTTCGCGAAAAATTTTTTTGTCCGATTTCGACGATCTTTGGATGCATTTCGACTAATTTTGGGGCGCTGATTCCGAAAATGTACGCCGTTGCCAGATCGGTTGAGAAATGGCCGAGATATGAGCTGTTGAAAAATGTGTACCTTTTATAGCTCATATCTCGGCCATTTCTCAACCGATCTGGCAACGCTGTGCATTTTGGGAATCAGGACTCGAATGTCCTTTGAACTGCATCATTAGTTTTTCGATTTCACCATAGAAAAATTTTTGATCGAAATATGTTTAAATCTCGAAATTTTTTTTGCATAGATCGCTTAAAGCGGTTCCAAGGAATCGTTTAAGACCACTCCAGTCCAAATCGCACGGTAAATGGCAGAGCATTAACGGATTGAAAAATTTTTTCCGCAGCAGCAACATTTCTTTTATAGTCGCCCGACGCTAGAAGCGGTTGGGAATTGTAAAACCAAGGAAACGACAGCCCAGCCGAAGGCGCGAAGTTGAATTTGTCGGAGACCCTATCTTGGCCATTTCTCAGCCGATTTCGATGCGGAATGTCTCAAACGAAATATATTGAGCCCTATAATGAATTAAGATGCGAAAATGGCCATTTGGCGTTATCGCCACTTGGATTTTGGCCAACATTTTAGATACAAGTTTTTATTAAGATAAGCCCACAAAACAATTTCTTTTTAAACTTAAGCCTATGCATTTCTACTGAAATGAAACCCGCCCAATGTAGTCCATGTTAAATCAGGGCCTTATGCTGGCCGCGTTTCTGCTTTGAGTGCCTTCTCTTTTTTGAAAGCGGAGCTGCCATGTCACGATCCTCAGGGTGCTCCAACGGCCCGTCCAGTCGTTTCACGCCACTGAAACAAAAGAAAGGGAATATTAAAGCCAAGTGCAACCAAAGGAGTTAAATAAATATAATTGTGGATGGATCTGATCTAATCATCTATTCCATCTAGAATCCCACAGAATACGTACTTACCTTTTTACGGAAAGCAGGCCGCTACTACCGCCAGTTCCGTTCGATTGCAACGCTTTCGACCAGTCCTCTTCGCTGCCCTTGATCTGGAACTCGTCCAGCTGCTCGGCCTTTAGCCTTTTAAGCTCCTTCCGCTGCTGCTTGCTTAGCTTGTTTGCAGTCTGGTCCAGCTCTTGGTCTAAGGAAAGGCTCAGCGGCTGCAGCTCCTCACCCTTCGATAGGTTCTCCTCGCGCAGCATTCCACCTTCAATGTGCTGCTCCAGCACGGATCGGAAGCATTGGTTGCACCGCTTCATCGCGTCGAAGAACTTTGCCAGTAGCTGGTTTCCAGGCATATTGAGTTCCGAGCCCAGGGCGTCGACAGTTTTGCCTTGGATACCGAGTGCCAGAAGCACGCCCTGCTGGACCAAATCCAATTGCAGCCCTTCGATCCTGCCCTGGAAGTACAGCTGCGCAATGTCCGATAGCAGGTCCAGAATCAGCCGGAACTCTGACTGTTGGCGGGCATAGCTCTCTAGTCGCTGCAGATCGTGTGGCAAGAAGAAAGCATCCAGAGTTGCTTTGTCCAGTACCTTCAGGCCGCTTGTCTCCCAGTCCACATTTTTGTTCTTTAGCAGGGACAAGCAGAGCTTGGTCTCGAACTCACGGAAGGTCTTTCCCATCAGTTTGATCACTCTGCGGCAAAAGTCATGGTAGTAAAGTCCCAGCCAGGAGGTAGCGCCAGGCGTGTATAGCATAATACAGCTGTGCTCGGCGGTTAGTTCATTGGACTTCTGACTGAGGTAAATTGGGACAAAACCAGAGCTCTTCCAAAACTTGAGAAGCTCGGAGGTTAGACCGTAGGAGGTGCCAAGGTAGTCTACGCGTTCCGGCACCCTTTCGTGCAGGCGCTGCAGCAGTGTGGGAATCCTGCTTCTGGGCCGAATCTGTTCCTTTAACAAGCTAAGTTGCTCTTCCTCTACTTCCTCGATACCTATTTAGATACATAAGGTTGGTTAGAATATGCAAACATAATATAAATATATTGATTTACCTTTGTCGGTTCCTTTTGTCGGTCCATCCTCCAGATTGGTGTATTTCCCGCCATAGTAGTCCTTGAGAAGCTGAATGGCTCGTTTGCCGTATCCCATCCGCTGGTAATTCGGGTGCGTGGCCACTCGCACGATTCGCACGCCACTAAGCTTTGGAAAGTCCCGGTCCCCGAATTGCTCGGCTATGTTCCATGGTATAAGGTCGCCGGCTGCCTTCTTTCCCCTGCCCAGAGAATCGCTGATGCTTTGGGCGGATATCTGGCCCTCGAGAGCCACTTGTATGACCACCAAGATCTCAGGTAGGGCGTCCATACGCTGCACGGGACCCAGGAGGCAGAAGAGATGGTGGGCAGGAGCGTCGCTCATCATCTGCAGATCGTTCGGAGTGTTCTTGTAGTGTGAGGATACATAAATGGCCACAAGACGATGCAAAAATGCCTCCGCCGCCTTGTGGTATGAGAACAGAGCATCTCTGTCCACATAGTAAAGTTCACACGCATCCGGGGTTGGGCATCCGGAGCTAATACCAGGTACGGTGTTGGCATCCAGGCAGAGTAGGTTTATAAGCCATTTTTCAACATCGTCGTTGTCCTGGTATCGAATTGACTCTTCCAGCTTTAGCGGGGGCCGCGCATTGTTCTCCTTTTGCAGCTGGGAGATAAGCTTCAAGCTCAGCGAGCGACCTGTGCCCTCGTAGCCGTTGATCGTGCTAGCCATGAAGATCAGACACGGTCCGATCATCTTTTTCACCAGAGGCAGTGGAATGGCAGCCGCCTCATCTATCAGCACCAGATCCGCGGCATTCAGAAGGTGGGTGTCGCTAGGGGCGATATACTGGATCGTCTGTCTGCTACTCCGAGTGATATTGATCCGAATGATGGCCTTTTTGTACTCCGCATTGGTGGATCGAATGATCGTATAGTCCGCATGCTCCTGGTACTCCAGGGCGTCAAAGCCCTTTAGCACGAATTCAAAGAGCGTGATCAGGTTCTCCGGATGCGGAGAGGTCACATAGATGTTCACGTAACCAAAGGCTACAGCGGCGGCAATCGACAGGCCAAGGGCGGCGGACTTGCCACGGCCACGTGCCGCTGTCAGAGACATTGGTGGCTTTAGTTGCTTGTCTACAAGCGCCTCAATAAACTGGGCCACTGCGTTGGCCTGATCGTATGTCTTGCAAAGATTGACAAGGGCTCCTGCCGGCTGGACATTTAAGAGGCTTTCTTTCAACTCCCGCAAGCTTGCCTCGTTTGGTGACCGACCTGCGCCCGCGGGCTGCAAATAGAAGATACAGTGATACCAATAAAAACATTTAAAACACGGCTTACGTTTACTGGCTCCACGTTAATAGTCTTGGAGCTTAGTGGTAGCACGGTGAGGTCATCGTTCACAACCAGACAGCGTTTGCAGTCGGCCAAGGACAGGATAAGCCGCTCATTAAAGCGACATGTGACTGTTTGGTGGGCCTCCGTGCGAAACCGTTTATGTACATCCATGCTCATAGTGTACAGCTGCTTCAAAGACTGTAAAGTCTTGAGAAGAAGAATGATTAGACCGCCACCCTCTACTGTCTCCACAGTGCGTGCCAGGAGGTTCGGCGTCAGGGCTTCGAAGTCCTGCAGAACGCAAACTCCGTACGTGCGGCCAAGCACAGCATGCGTCTCAGAATAGTATCTCCCGTGGATGGTGGTGGCCACACGGAAGGCATCGAAGAGGTCTGCCTCGTTTACGTCAACCTTTCCAACAGCTATCTTCTTGGCCCGCTTCTTTCCGTGGCTGAAAGGAAAATTAAAGATTATAACAGAAATTTGAGTAAGATTCATAAGAAACTTACTTTGATATGGCCTCATCCTTGTTCTTATAGCACCATAATACAGTCGGTCGGGCCTTCACTGTTGATTTAGTGAGGATGTCGTACAAGATCGGCACCTGGTCTCGCGCCTTGTCGCCGATTACTATGAACATGGTCCGGTGGCCCAGTTTAACGCCGTTCTCGATCATTACTCTTATCCTGTTGTCTATTTTCTTCTTCACCATGTTGATGCCACTTTTTTTTTGCTTGGGGAAAGGGACACTGTTTATCAAATAGCGTAAATATGGCGTCGAATTGGTTTAAAACTAAAAAACAGAAACACAGCACGTGTGCGGCTTAGAGATGAAAAAGTCTTGCGATAGTCGATAACATTATTAGAAAATTTTTTTCAACAGGTGTTGCGATAGCTATCGATACTGCCAAACTTAAAAACAAAAACGACAGCTATTTTTGCAGAAAAAAAAGGCATAAAATAGAAGCCGCAGCATTGAGCTGTAGATTCACAATTGCTTTCTTTCAGCACCTGCAAGCTTGCCACGTTCGGCGACCGTTCTAGGCTCGCGGTCTGCAAATGGATAGTACCCTGACAAAAATATATGACTTACCTTTGATGGCTCCACTTTAATAACCGTGGAGGTAAGCGGTTGCGCGTTCTAGTTATCATTATCACACATCGTTTAAAATCCACCAGAGATTAGATGAGCCACACCAATCTCCAAGGCGTCTTGCAGTAGTATCGATCGAGGTTGATGGTGGCCAAGGTCAACGTATCGTGCAAGTCTGTCTTGCTTACGCCTGCCTTCCCAACTGCTGCTTGGAACGTTTTTCATGGCTGAAAGAGAAATTATGTTATAGATTTAAGTATAAGATTCACAAAAAACTTACTTTGACATGGCTCCACTTTGTATAATAACACAGTCGGCCGATCTATACAGTCGAATTAGTGTGTCGCAGCAGGTCGCGCGCCCCGTCAGCTATAACGATAAATATGGTATGGTGGCCAAAGTTATCCTAATTTGTTAGTTTCCATCGTAATGCAGCTTATTTCAGCTACCAATGATACGAATTGGTTTAAATAAAAACATAGACGCTTAAATTTAAGAAATTCAGCTTAGAGATGGGGAAGTCGGCATAGGGATGAGCAAATATATATATCGATAGAAAGTAGAGATTTCTTATCGATATTTGTTATATATCGATAGTATCGTTTTCGCAAATATCGATGGTTACTATCGGTGTTTACCAATACAGATAATATTCCACCTCTATCAAGCATTTGACGTGTTTCAACACTGGATTCTAAAAGCGGGAAATTTAAAATTAGGTTAAATGTAGAGTACGACAACTGATAACATGAAATCTTAACCGCGAGCTTCAAAGGATGACCATGAAAGAGACTTCGAGAAACGCATAAAAGAAACACAGAATGTGTAGATGCAGGAAGCAGAATTATGATGCTTAGCTTATGACTCTCCCATATGTTTCAGGGCAGCGTCCAATATCTACGTGAATCAGGCAAGTGGGATATTGTTGTGGTTACATACAGATGCGACGAGAAGATTCTCCAGTCGGTGACTTCTTGGTAAGTAAAAACGGTTATGATGCAAAAGTACAATATTGCCTGAAGCTAAAAGTTTCCAATTCCCCAGAGCCGCAACGCATTTATGATCTTCAGCAGCTTCAGAATGATTTATACATCGTCGCCCATGCCATGGAAACAGGTCTATGTTGCTTAAGGCCAGAATCTTTACCAATTACTTCTGGATGGAAATAAATAAGTTAAAGGGAAGTATTAATATAAAAAAAACGAGTAGAATTCACAACAAATTTACCTTGACTATTACAATGCACATGACCAGGTGGGCCAACTTCAAGATGTCCTCCAACATTCCTGAATCCTGTTTTATGCCGCTTTGTTTTGTTTACCAATAATTGATAATTGTTTAAATATTGTAAATAGGGCGCTTAGGGATGACCAAGTCGACCAAGTGTTGAGCAAAACAGTGTGCGGCTTACTTTTTATCGATAGTCAATAAGTCTAGTAGATAATTTGTGCAACAGGTGTTGCGATGGTTTTCGATAGATCAAGTTTCAGAATAAATATAAATATAAATTAGTGCTATTTGAATTAATCTTATAAAATAAATTAAATACTTGATGCAATCACGTATTTTTAGTTTTGTGCATGTAAAAAATATTGGAACTTGATAGATTCGTGATTAACAACACTGGTTCTCAGTAGGTTTTCCAACACCACGACACATCCACCGCTAGCACGTTTTCGCTGTAAACAAAAGTTATATTATAACTTCTTATTCCGCCTGCCCCGAAAAGCATCACAATGTCCTCGTGGAAGAAGGCGTCAAAGAGCAACCAGAAAGTGCACAGGGAGCGGCACCAGCCGGAGTCCCGCCAGCACTTAGGTTTACTTGAGAAGAAGAAGGACTACAAGAAGCGGGCCATTGACGCCCAGCGCAAGGAGAAGACCCTCAAACTGCTGCACAGGCGTGCCCAGAATAAGAACCCAGACGAGTTCTACCACCACATGGTGAACGCAAAGCTTTCCAATGACGAGCACCACGAAAAGCAGAAGGAGGACACGCACACACCCGAGCAGCTGGCCCTTATGCAGACGCAGGACCTCAAATACGTGGTGATGAAGCGCACCATTGAGCGGCGAAAGATCGACCGCCTCAAGGCCACTCTGGTGGACGTGGATGCGGACCCCGGAAAGGCGCCCAACCAGCGCTTTGTCTTTGACGACCAGGGCCGCAGGCAGGCCGTTAGTCTGGGAGATCGCCTCAAGGAGGCGGAGCAGCAGGTTGCCAAAGTGTGTGGGGCTATTATTTGACGTATACTGTTTTATTGTAAGTGCACCTTTTTCCTTTTCAGGGAGCAGCGCCGCCGAACACAGAAAAGCAGCAGCGGATCAACGAGCTCCGCAAGCGGGAGATGCGCGAACGGGAGCTCGGCATCGTCCAGCAGAAGCTGCAGCTGAACCACGCTCTGAAGCAGCCGCGATTACTCAAGCCAAAGAAATTGAAGTCGAGTTCCAAGGATGGAGCGGCGGTCTACCGATTCCGCTACGAGCGCAAGAAATGAGGGCTTCTTAGGACTAGGAAATTGAATGAATACAATTAGTGCTAATAGCTTAGGGTTTTTTTTTTTTAATTCTTGTGTTTATCTGAATATTCCACCCTTGACACAAACCACTTTCGTTGAGTCTAATCGTTTGGTTGGAAGAGGTTCCCGCTAACCAAATACTTCCACCAGACTTACGATATTCAGAACTAAGATTTTACAAAACATGTAACAAACATTACAAAAATGTAAAAACGTTAATATATTTTATAACGATTTTTTGCTGAAGAATTTTACGAGTTTCTAAACACGAGCGTAAGGAAAAGGGTTATTATGTGAAGACAGAAATTGAATGGCAATCAATCGCTAATTTTCGCTTCACTATCGTCCGAATATGCGACATAGGGGGTGGGCCTTATACCAACAACCCTCTTGCTCCTCTCGCGGGGAACTCTAAAATGACACACCGATTTTTGGCTTACTGATGCATTCATTCGGCGCTGTCATACACATGTGCCCGTGCCCTTGCTCTTGCCCTTGCCTGTGCCCTTGTCCACCGCAATCCTATTTCCTCAAACACCCTTGCCAGTGCCAATGGGTTTCGAGTTTCAAACGCAATTGAAGTTAGTTACCAAATCTGGAGGCTAAGCTTTGATTCCCGTTTCGTTGTTGTGAGTGCTCCGTTTTGGGTTTCGGATGCGAGTCCGCCGGAGTGATCGGACAGAGGGAAATCGAAGCGATTGTATGTGAATCCGAGGAGAGAAAGCGGCCGAGGGATTCCACCCCTCTGTCGCCGTCTCCCAGGGTGATGCCTCTGTTGTGATGCGCACATGACAAGTCCGATTAGGTTAACCGATCCCTGTCAGGTCCCGGGTGGTCCCTGGCGGTCCTTGGCGGTCCCTGGTGGTGCTGCCTTTCCATCGCCACCCCACCCTGCCGCCCTGATTCCGCTCCGGCTGTGGAAAGTGTCAACACAGCAATCTATTTTATGCATAATTTGGCGTGCCAAAACGCGCGACTCGTCAAAATGGTGTCATATGTTTTTATGGTGCCAACAACCATCCAACCAGCAACCTTCCGAAGCACAACAATAGCAGCCTGTCTGCGCTTTCCCCCTCGAGCCAAGCTCACAACGCCCCGAGGGCCTGTTACAATTTCCCTAGCGGGAAACTGGTTGGATTCTGAAAAATGTTGCAATCGAGAAACAGTGCTTCGTAGTTTCTACAATCATGAACTAAGCGGCTAAAAAATGGCATTTGTTCCACATTTTTTAGAGCCGAAAACAGGCAATTACTTTCATTAACCCCACCTCCCGCGTGAGGCTCAATTATCCCACGTTAGCAGAGAATAACACTGAGTATGAGGATTTTGAAATGGTGTTCCCGAGACGGGATTATTCCATTCTTTGTAAGCTCGTTAGGAACCGGTGGGTGGGAAGGTGAGTTGCGTAAAGGGTCTGTCTGTCGTTCGTTTTCGCTTTAAAAGCGAAAGTGAAAGCCCAAGCGCGAAACCCCAAGCCCGGAAAACGGGAAGCGGGAAGCGGGAAACAGGAAACGTTCTCATGTCAGATGCACACGATTCGCGCGTGTCGGGGGCGGCGAAGCGGTGAATTAAGATATTTACGCTAACAAAACCATCAATGCCGTCCTGTCCGCCCCTGGCTTTCAGCCCGCTTTTTCTGCCAGTGCTCTGCGATAAGCGAAAGCCGAAACCTGGTCTTTGACATCTCCGGATCAGGATCAGGAGCAGACGCGGACGCGGACGCGGACGCAGGAACAGGAGTTGTCAAGTTGCGCTTATCACAGCAGCCCAGGCGACAGGACCCGGCCAGGGTGTCGTGACGCTTCTCTGTCCTGGCCGGACGGGCGGGCGGCGAGCCACGTGCGGTCACGTGACCGGAGCTTCAAACTCTTACACGTGCCAGGTTACACGGCGCGAAAACATGGCTACTCCCACAGCCCGGCTACTCCCAACCACGATTCCAGATTTAAAGTAATATCTTCATGATAACGAAATGCGTTCGGGGCCCATGCCTTTGACGTTGCGATGCCTACGTCCAATGTCACGGTTATGGTTATGGGGGCGGAAGGGGGCGAGTGGAATGCGACTGTGGGCGTGGCACTTGCTTGGGAACTGGGAACTGGGAACTGGGTAACGGAAACGGAAAGCGGAAATGGGAAGGCGGACGAGCAGGCGAGCGGGAAACGTGCAGACCTGCAGCTAAAGTCCCAGGGAGGCCGAGCTGAGACGTCATTTGCAAGCCAATTGCAGATTGATAAACAAATTAAGGGATTTGGAGGTGGGTGGGCGGGAGGCGGGGCTGGAAACCAAGCTGAGCCTTGAGTCCTTGATTAACCCTGTGATTATAAAAATAACCGAGTTGTCTCCTTTGGACCATGGATGGCAATTAGTTTTTCAATTACGGGTGGGGGGCCTGGGAGAGAGTCCCACGTAGAATTGCTCCGATTAGTTGATGCAGTTGATGGAGGGACTAGGAAGGGCGGAGGGAGTTGGATAACTGATTCAAAAAGGGTCCACTCAGTCATTCTTCATCCCAGCTATCCGACAGTATGCAAATGATTCGTCCGGGATTGGAACTCGATCCAACTGCCTGTCACCGCAGTTACCTGCCTGTTAGGCGCCTTGCGGCGTTCAACCCCGGCGATGATGGCCCCTGCGTAGAAACCCCCGGCCAGAAACGAAAGCCAAAAAAGCGGGCACGCGTCAGTTCCTAACGATCCCTAACAGTCCGGGTTTAAAATGCACGGAGTGGGAAACGAGCCCGACCTGAGCCATTAATATAAACGCCAACTGGCAAGTCAACAGGCGCACTAGACAAATCCCATAAGCAAATTCAGTTACCCCCCGGCCGGATTCCGGGCCGCCGGTCCTCAACTCCCCTCACTCCACTCCACTCCACTCCAGTTCATGTCACTCCGCCGAAGTGCAACCCTGTTACTTTTGCGTAAAGGCGCAACGGAAAATGGGAAATGGGAACCCGCTCCGGCACTCGTACACGGATTTTTTATTGTGCGAGTTAACTTTGAAGTGTCGCTGTTTATGGGCGACGGAAGTCCTTGTCTGCCGCTGCGAGTGCTGCGAACCAGGCCGTTTTCCAGCCAGTTTTTCACATGTTTCATACACCAAGTTGGCAATGGAATATTAAAAGTGATTTCTAACTGCAGGGAGCTTCTTGCAGCGGGTGCAGGAGTGGCTGGTCAGGACAGTCAACAATATAAGCTTGTTTGGGAGATAGATGTACTTTTTTGTAGCTTCCCTGCTCTGGTCTCTTTTAGCTCGTTTTTGGATCAGGAGTCCTTCCTCCGTCTACTTAAGCCTTTGTCCGCCCTCCGCCCTCCGCCCTCCGCCCGCCTGCCGGCCGGCGCTCGTCATCCGTTCATCTGTCAGTCAGCTTGTTCCTGGAGCAGCAGGAGTGAGAGTAACCCCTAAATTGACCTTTAAAACTCCCAAATGCGCAATTTATCATTTCCTCACCAGCAAACCCCTCACCCTGAGCACACGACCAACCCGACTCCCAACTTCCAACTCCCAACTCGCAGTGCAAAGGGGTGTGTGGATCACCGTGTGTGCGATGCGGATGCGGCTGTGGATGCGGATGCGGATACGGATTTTTGACAGGGCAGACGGTGCGATACGATGTCGACGAGTGCCATCAATCGTTTAGAGGCGACGTCGGCGATGGCGATGGCGATAGCGAAAAATCAGATATGGGATTCACAAGGACTCGGGTTCAGATGCGTCCCGGGAGAAGGATTATGTGCGTGTAAAGCGCACACCCACCAGAACGCCCACATTCCGTGTGGTAACCCCTTTCGTGCACTCTGCCGAAAAGGAATTGGCTTTGAACAGGGCCTTGGACCTGGACGCTAAGTTGGATGTGAAAATATATGACTGCCCCGTACTGAAGTCCGTTGATGAATTGCATCAAACTGGCTGTGAGCTCCAGCGCTCCTCAGGAGGACTAGGAGTAGGTATTGTTCCGAGTGTACCTTGACTGATGGGCATGGGCAGAGTTTTGGCAACACTTCGACTCCATTCGTCAAGCTCTTTGCGAATGTCATTGCGGTTGGAGGACTCCTGAGTCCTTGGACACCGGGCCTGGGGGTTTATTTCGAGCCAGCGGTAAGGCGGCAAAGTTCATTATTATTCGTTCGGAAAGAAGTCGCCCTGGACAGTACTGGAGAGTAGGAGGGGCTTCAATACTAGTAGAGTAAGTCCTGCGTATGCAAATCGGATCATTACGCATTCAAAGAGTTAAATATCAAATTCCTAGGACAGCGGGCGGCAGGACAGGAGCGATGCTACTCCACATCCGATTCTAGTAGAGGAGCTCACAGAGTGGCTCGCATCCCGTCTGGCAGAGTCGGATTCGTGGAACATGTGTGAGCGTGTAACCCATTTGGCGCACTGCAAGAAAGGGCCAGGACACGCCTCCCTGCCCGCCCAAGGCCACCTGTTCCGCGGAGCGGGCCACCCCCTTTCGCCACCCAGCCCGAGGTCCTTAAGTGTCAGCAGGCGGCCTTCAGTTCTGTGTCCTTTTTAGCGCCCTTCGGAGCTCCGCGCCCCACCCCCACCCAGCAGGGAAGTGTGAACAACATTTTTCATAAATTTAACCGAACAGGTCGCCGGAGGTGGGGTGGCAGATGGGTGGCGCGGAGCGGGCGCCAGATACCAGGCCAGGCCAGGCCGGGGGGAACAATGAAAACAATAGAGCGAACAAGAGCAATAACAATAAACGATAGATATTTACCGCAGCAGGGTGCAGGGAGCAGGGAGCGCAATCGGGTGGCTCGGCCGGCGAGGGGCAGGGATGGTTATAGCGAGCCCTCGAGTCCTCCGGCGCGGTACTCCAGGGGCTAGTGCCGTCCCTGTTCCGCGCGCTCGTCCTTGCCGGGGGAGACAATAACAAACCAATTACAGTTAGATTGGCCGCATATTAAAAATCGAATGAGAAACACATCTGTCGCTCTTGTGTCTGGTAACCTTTTGTGCACTCGGAGAACCCGGAGGGATGCTGTTGTTCCTGCCTCGTGAGGCAGGATAGCGATCGGACTCGTTTCTCTGAGTGTAGTCGCTGAGTCGCCCTGCTGACTCTTCCCCTCCACAGCCTCCGCCCCCGGCTGTTTCATCTTTTTGGCAACTGTTTCGAAAAAAATGTCTTTCAAGCAAAAAACCTGCGGGGTTGCGAATGTTTGGGCTTGGGGTGGCGAGGGATGAGGGGCAAGAGGTGAGTGGTGAGTGAAGAGTGAAGAGTGGTGAGGGGCAAGGACGAGCGGGGGGCGTGGCACCCTGCGGGCGACCATAGGGGGTGAACTCGGCCCAAAAAAATAAAACTACAAACCAAATATGATTATGAAATGATTATTATAATTATGCCGGCGTTCTGGCCGGGCCGCAACATCTTCACAGATGTTGTTGCCGTTAACTGCCGCCACGCCCCCACACACCCCGCCCCCTCCGCGGGCCCCTGCCCCCCTTGCAGCCTCCGCTTCGGAGCTGGTTAATAATAAGCTGAAATTAGGGCGTGGTGGGAAGAAACCCCTCGGATACCTTTTCGCCGACAACCCAGTCCGGCGCACTGGGAGAAAAAGCGCGCACCTCCTGGGCTCCCTCTCCGTCTTGGCGAGGAGGCAGGACGCCTGGGTTGTGTGCGGTGTACTCCGTCCTCGAGCAGCCTTTTGGGCGAAAAATGAAGATCTCAGCGAGCCGGTCTGCGGATTTAGAATCACATTCCCACAAATTTTCATACTCCGCTGCGAGGGCGGCCACGGGGTGTGGCATGTGAGTGTGTGCCTTTGTGTCCTTGTTATTAGCAGAGGAGGCGTTGAAAATCCTCTTAAGGTAAACTGTGCATTATTAATGAAGTGCAGGACTGGAAAACGAAAGGGGCTGCGCAGGGGGAGGACAGCGCAGAATAATACTGAAAAGGATGCGAAGGAGCGGTGGGGCGACGTAGTTCTGTTTGGGTTTTCACTTTTGTTTGCCCCCCGACGGGGTCGCGGCTTGAAACCAAAGAGCAAGGGGCTGGGCTGCCCAAGATGTACTGGAGGTCTGGCTAGAAAGTAAGTTGGAATATGGAACTAATCCTTGAACGAATGGCGAGCAATATTCGCACGATCGAGCCGAGATTCGCGACTGCTCTTTTGGGGAAGAGGCGGTGCGAGCTGCGCCGGGGTGAGTGCCTGCCAGGATAACGATCCTGGCTCGGAACGGGGAAACTCCTCTGGCGACTAATCGAATTAATTGCTTAGAGCCAGTGAGGCCTATAACCACCTAATCAGATGAGAACCGCAGATGGGAATTTGTGGAATTTGTTCGCCGCCGCATCGCAATCGGGTTATAATCTCTCCCTGATTACAATGGTCACCGGCTTTGCTTTCCGGCAGTGCTTTCAGTTCTTTTCCTTGCTGGGAACTGAAGTGCGAGATTGGATTTCAGCACCGCAGCAGCACGTCCAGCAGAACCCGCCCGCCACCCGTCCGCCGCCGGCCGGAGAAAGTTAGATCGACTGTAATTTTTCCAGGCTCCGGAGCCAATAATTCACCTGCCCAACTCGGCGCTCGTCCTGTCTGATTCGGCCACTGTTTAATATTGTAAGTAACCCACCTTTCTGCCCGCCACCTGCGCGAAGTGGAAGGGGAAGGGGAAGGGGCAGGGGATGGGGGATGGGGGATGGGGGCCTGAGAAGCGTTTTCGCCGCCTGCTTTGTGATGTGGAAACGATGCGCATAAAATCAGCGGCGCGTATGGCAGCAACAGTACAGGGGACGGGGCAAAGGGGCAGGGTCGACAGCCAGAGCCAGAGCCAGAGCCAGAGCCGGGGCAGGGCAGGAGCAGGAGCTGGAGCAGGAGCAGGAGGTTGTCGACACCAAAGCCGCCTGGCAAGGAGGCTGGGTTTTCCACACAGTTAGAAATAAGTACACTGTGACTTGAGTTGCTCCATTTGCCGAAATGTGGAGTCTCAGGACGCACTCGGCCGTGGCTTTATCTGATATTAGGACTCGGGCTTCTCATAAACTGCCTCCAGACTTTGCCACTCAGGAGTTCGGATGTTGGTGCGGCTTTGCTCAGTGTCCTCTTCCGTTCGTATCAATCAAAACAACGCGAGCAGAGGCCCAACTGGCGGATGGACAAGCGGACAGAGCGACGGGCGGACGGTCGGACGGTCGGACGGACCTAAGCCAAAGATTTGACATGGATCAGTAATCTAATGCCAGATTACGTATACGCATGGCGGGACCCGCAAACTTTGGACTCTGGCCCCCCGCCTCGTTGTCCGTTCTACGTTCTACGGGCTCCTTTCCGCCTGTCTGCGGCTGTGTGGCTAGGATGCCACGTCTCCCGTCTCCCGTGGCCCGTCTCCATGTCCTCCTTCGTCTGAGACGAAACCCAAACCAAAACTGAACAGAACAGAACTGAACGGAACCGAGTCCCGGCATGAATGAATGGATGAATGAGCTCAGCTCAGCTCAGAATCGGCTCAGAGCAGCTACGAGAATGCCTCGTGGGAAGGGAGTGGGATGGAGCGGTGGCGGGAGAGGCCCGAGCTGGGAACTGGCAACAGGGTGTTGTAAGTGGGGGGCAGGGGAGCCTCGCTGGCTGGATTTGGACCTCGACCTGGAGCTGGGACCCTGGGAAACGCGTAAGGCGAACTTGGGCCACACGCTAAGAAAACTCAACCGAACTAGTAACCGAAAAACGTATCTCGTTCGTCCATAGAGGCAGAAACACTCCGTTTGGGAGTCAACCTGAAACCCGCCTAGCTAAGAGTGCGAAAGACCTGGACTATTTCTCCGAGTGCACACCTATCCACGGTCGTTGCTGTCAGTTTGTCAGTCTGCCCAGCCAGCCGAGGGTTTATATCGATGATGACTGCGCTGATATAACGAAGGGAACCATCGCTGCCCCTTTCTCCTCCGCTGCTCCTTCCTCCCCGTCCTCCGTCTGCAGCCGAGTCCCAATCCGAATCTGAGGGATGACTGGGGCCAACACACTCGCACAGATACAGATACGGCTCGCAGACACAGGCGGAGGCACAGATGCGGATACAGATACACAGATACAAATACAGATACAGATGCCGACGGACCTCATCATTGGCGTTTGGCAAGTTTTATGCTTGCCTGGGCCCGATTTCGGTTAGCCGGCGTCGTCGCCGTCGTCAGCGACCTCCGTGTTACCCTCGCATAAAGTTATTACTCCCGGCCAGGGGTCAGAGGTCGGGGATCGGAGGTTGGAGGTCGGAGGTGGGGACTTGCTAGTGGAAGGCAGGTGGATCAGGCGGGCTGGGCCACCACTAGATGGACTTGAAGCCGTTAACCAAGTACTTTAAAATAAATATTAATAAACAGAGTACTGTGGCAGATCCCATAGGTAATAATTTGCCTAAGAAGCCCCAGGATACTCAGGACTCGATGCTAGGAGGCCTCAATTTTCGCACCGCCCTGAAATATTCAGATAGATAGGCCGGCTGAAGGACAGGCCGACAGGAGGCAAGGGGCATGGGCCTGGGAGTCGGGCAGCCACCACCGGTGCCTTGGACCCCATCACTGTTGACAGGTTACGCCCACCGGCGAACAGATACATAATGGTGTATTTATGTACTGAAGTGTCCATGTAAAGCACCATCCACTGGGAGAAAAGTCTGGAGCTGCTGGGATTCAGAGCTGGGCTTTCATAAAACTGAAGTTGCTTGTCGATGGAGATGATGTTGTGATATTACTTTCAAATGTATGCCTCGAACTACATTTCCTGTATGTGCTACTTGTGTTCCTGCTCTGCCGCCGGAGCGTGGCTGCTCCTGGGCCTGGCGAGTCCTTGTCTGGCTGCTACACCCACCCGCCCGTGTTCCGGCCCCATCCATGGCTTTTTTCGGGTCCTGGTACGTGACTGAATCGCTGCGGCACGTATTTGCCGCTACTGATTTGTCGAACTCGCCTCCTTATGTAAGCACAAGTCCTGGGCCCAGCTCCATTGGCAACTGCTGGCCAGAATGGCGTCAGGGGCGCCACCTGATTGACAGTAGTTATTGGCGTTCGCTCGTATTTTTCCGGCTATGGAAGCATTCCCAGCATAGATAGTTAGATTGAAGGGTTAAAGGTCTGCTCGAATGTGTCCTGGAACAATCGGAATTAAATCGGAGCTCTAAGTAGCCCAATCAGCGGAGAACCCCCTCGAAACTAACAACGGCATTGATGTTTCCAAAAGCCAGAAGATGAATTCCGTGGCCTAGCCCCGCTGCCCTCCACTTTGTTCCGGGGGCCCTTACGTCTTCCCATTGGCAGGATTAGCATATAAATATTTGCGGGGCATGAAATAAGGGCTGTGATTCCGGGCGTCGCAACTCGTGGATGGATTTGAAATTCCGGAATCTGGATTGTGGTTCTCTGTGGCCCCCAAAACGTTGCAACTGTGATTTATGCCCCGCACACACAACACACAAAACACAAACACACTCACGCACAGAGCACCGAGCACAAGCACAGGCAAGCATCAGGACATATATCCTCCAACGACGGCAAGGACTCGGGCTCTGTTCACCTTTCGGGGGAGAATGGATGGAGTATATCCATCAGGCATTACTTTTATGTGGCAGTTGTGCTGCCGAGGCGAGCTCGTAAAAGCAACGCAATTTCGCATTCACACTGACACTGACTGATGTGCTGGAGGTCCTTTGGCCAGCTCCTGCTTCTCCTCCTGCTAGTCGCTCCTGCTAGTCCTTCCGACTCTGGTTTCGGTTCTGGCTCTGGCTCTGGTTCTGGTTCTTGTGCTTGTCATTCATTTCTTATCTGTCGCCTTCGCCTTGAATGTGTCTCTAGGCTGTCATTCCGCTCCCGATGAGTATCTCTCAAGGAGGCGGAGGACTGGGGGTGGGCGTGGCGGTCTTGGAAGCGGGCAGAGCGCCAGGACGCGGAAGTTGTGGATTTACACGGAAAAAAAGGGGGGCTTTGTTTGAAATTGACAAGCTCCTCCACCGAAACCTGATGTGGCGGATAGCATGTTCCCATATGTCCTGCGAGGACGTAGCCTCTCGGTCTCTATGAAAGAAGTCCGCATCTTATGCCATTGCCAGTCTCCCCCTCTTTTCGCGTGCAGAAATCCAAATCTCGGGGAAACTGGCAGCGACACAGTCGTCATCGTCAACGTGTAATCATCATCGTCATTCCATCCCCGTCCATATCGACATCCCCATCCCCATTCCCATCTCCATTCTGTATTGCCATCCCAATCCTCATCCTCATCCGCAGCCTCCTCCGTATCCTTATTCCTAGAAACCGTCTCCATTCTCATAAGCATCAGCATCAGAACAGGAGCGTTGTCGTCGTCGTCGCGAAATCGCTGTGCTCCAAATAGCTTCATTGAGTTCCCCGTCCTCGTCCCAGCTCCTCCTCCGTCCTGCTGCCTTTAACTGTTGTTCTCACTGGGAGAAAACGCCAGCCAATGTGGCCGTTCCTGCGCCTTTAATCCGAATTTCCAGGGCCAGCGACT
The DNA here is from genome assembly GCF_017639315.1 of Drosophila ananassae. Classification (NCBI taxonomy): domain Eukaryota; kingdom Metazoa; phylum Arthropoda; class Insecta; order Diptera; family Drosophilidae; genus Drosophila; species Drosophila ananassae. The sequence goes on along the minus strand of NC_057932.1, from coordinate 21,647,117 downwards.
GAACTCCTTGGACTAAAAAGCCTGCAGCATTTTTCTCAGTGGAGCAGCCTTATCGGCGGATGTTATAGCCGCGGCTATAGCTTCTGGCTGGGCCGGAGCATCGGCTGGCTCCATTGGCAGCAGTTCTCGATGCTGTTGTTATTACAACGAGCTCAACTTTTTATCACCGCCGCCACCCTCAAAATGCCACTCAGCGTTGCATCGTCAAGAGCAGGACTGAATGTCCTGGCCTGTCCTGGGGACTGGGAGCTGGGAGCTGGGAGCTGCGAACTGGGGTCCCGGGGATGCGGGGCTCGGAGGGGCGTGACTGGATCAGAATGTGGGGGGAACATTTTTGGGGGCAAGTGCTGGAAGCCATGAGCCGTGAGCTCGAGAGCTTCAGCTTCAGGCCTTGGGGAGCTAACATTTGTTCTCGTTGTGTGTTCAGCTTTTTTCTTCGGAGTTTATGGTCTTTGTGACACACACACTCTCACACAACCACAAAGCACACCCACACCCATGCACACACCCCCGCACACAACCACACCAAAACACACTGACACAGACACAGACACAGACACAGACACAGACATCAGGCAGTCAACTGTTATGTGTTCAGCCATTGAAACGTTTTATCAAAACTACCCATGGCACACAGGCTCACTTTTGGGGGTTTATGGGCAGGGTTGGCGGCAGGGGCATCTGGGAAGCCAGGGGCGGGGCACTGGGGAGTGGGAGTCAACAGACCCAGCCCCAGCACCAGCACCAGCACCAAAACACGAGCAAAAACAGTGGGGCACCTCGCAGGACTCCAACACTCCACCCGAATACAGAAAAGTGGCGACCGTGGCCATAATCCCCGACTCACCTAAATATATCTGACATTTCTCACACCTCAGCCACTGGCTTGGCTTCGTTTCCTTTATTTAGCATAAAATCGAGGGATATCCGAGTTGGCAACTTTCGGATTTCCAGCCACATTCCCCCAGTTTGTCCGTCAGTCCGTCCGTCCGTCTGTCCGCCTGGCCGGCGCTGGCTGGCTCTATTTGAATTCTGGTTGCGGTAGCTTAAAGCATGGTAATTCCTTTCGCACCACCCACATCCCACAACCCACAACCCACCGGGCACACCACCCTATCAGCTCCGAGCCACCCAAATGTCGAGAGCGGGCTAGGCCACAAATGCGACTCTCGGTTCAGGTTCAGGCTCTTTTTTTATGGCATAGATTATCATAATTATTGTAATACTTTTGCAAGCCCTGACTCTGTTGGCTGTGCCGGCAACCACCCGGCAAGTCAAGCCCGCCTGCCGCTTCTCTTCATCCCCTTGGCCCGTACTCGCCCCGTATTTTCCGTACTGGGCTTTTGAGCTTCAGTGATTTGCATTTTTTTCCAGCTTTTTCTTTCCATATTTATGTGCGCTTGGCTAGAGACGAAGATGAAGACAGATACGGGCAGTGCTACACTGCGAGAAACAGAGAGGGCTCTGCGCCGCCCAACCAGAGTTAAGAGCTGGAAGCCGCCACTTGGGATTGAGGCAAAGACACCTCGTGAAGGCGATGGAACAGCGCCAATCGTCAGACCTTCGACTACGAAGCTGAGGAACTTCTCCGAGTGTAGGATTATTTGGGGTGGGGAAGCAAGGAAAGAAATCGGGCATATAGATGACCTGTGCGCCAGCGAGGTGTTTTTGTTGCTACTGAAACAACTCCCCGGGGAGGTGAGCCGATCCCAAAGACCGAGCCCAGAACTCGGTGGCAACCAGTTAGCATCTGTTAGGAAAATGCTACGCGGCCCGGGAATAGGAAAGAAAAGGGAAAATAAATATGATGATGTAGATGATGCGGAAGATTGAGATGGGTTCTCTGTCCCATGTGGCGTCCCCATTCCGGGCCAATCCACGAACAGAGCCGTTGAAAAGATCAATCAAGGCACTCGAATGAATTTTTGATTGCTCTGATGCAGCACTTCGTGGCAGGGCAGTCCACTCTGATCACTATTTCACCTGCAAGGACCTTTGTAGTTGAAATAATAAAATCAAACCACAAAGAGATCAGCCTTGGACTTAAGACAGCCTCCACTTAATAGTTAATAAAATGAATATTACAAAAAAAAGATGTTGGAAGTGCCAAACAGAATAGATCTGGGCTGGCAAACAAATGAAAATCATAAAAAATAAGGTAATCAGATAAATATAGGGGAGCCTCTTCGATCTCTGCAGTGAAGACCAAGAGCAAGTGGCCTTCTTGCTCAGCGCTTTTTAACAAATAGTAAAATAAAGAAAGATAAAATAAAGTCCTGTCAATAAATTAAAAAATAAAGAAGAAACCATAATAAGAATAAGAGGATCGCATTAGATCCTTGGGAAAAAGAGTAGGACCCACTCAGTTAGAAAACAAATAAAATGAAAAAGATAAAATATAAAATATACTATGAAAATATAGACTTTTTCTTAGTGGGCTTAGAAGAATGAGCCAACTCTCACCATAGTAGCCAAGCGAAAAGGACAATAAATTAAAATCAGAAAGAAACCATTGGAAAAGGAGTGTCACACTCGATCCTTGTACGAAGGAGTAAGATCCCAGAGAGTTGGAAAATAAATAAGAATGAAAAAGATGAAATAAAAAATAAAAAAAATAAAATAAAGTATTAAAATAAAGAATATTTTTGGAGAACTGGACTGTTGCCTGTCCGAGAGACGAATGAGGCTGTTCTGCTGAAGTTTCTGGTACCTCAGAGTTCGGAAACTTTTGGAAGGTCGAGGCCTACTTGATGAACAACTGGGATTCAGAGACGAGGCCGCAGGGCTGACAGTTTAATGGCAGTTCGGGCAAAGGCTACTATGGACAGAAACACTTTCTGAGTGACATCTACTATATTCGCAATAAATAGATAAAGGTTGTGGGCAGTACGGTGGGCTGTGACTGTAATCCTAAGCCAATAAACCAGCACTTGCTCCTGCCGACCTGTCCTTCCCCCACTGTTCCGGATCTCGACTCTCGGCCAGACCCAGCGCCCGGTTGACTCTGGCATTTGGCAATTGCATTTAGCGTCAAATCAAATCGACTGATAATCACGTTACAAAAGCCAAATGCGCCGAAATTAAAGACAAGAGCCCGGCATGTGGGCCTGCGAGGAAGCGGGGGGTGGTGGGCTGTGGTGAAGAGCGGGAAAACCAGCAGGATCTGGTAAATGGTAACTGTATGGAAGTATGAAAGGACGTCCGAGGGCTAAAGTTGTCGACGGCAGAAGGCAGACGGCAGACGGAATTCGGCAGGCGACAGGTCAACCCCAGGCACAGAGCTCAGAACACCAGCCGCGACCCCTGGTCCTGGTCCTGGTCTTGGTTCTGGTCCTGGTCCACCCCCCTCGTCCTGCCTGGCCCCCTCCCACCCAGACTAGACCCACTCCCTGCTGTGATTTTAGGGCAGCTTGAAAAACTCCCGCTGGGATCAGAGAGATGAGCCGCCGAAGTCGCTGGCTGTCGCATCTTCCTTGTCCTGGAGTCCTTTGGCCTCGACATACTGCCCCCCCTGCCCGCCCTCTTCAGCAGCCCTTTTCACGAGTCAGCCCCCACAGTGCTGCCCGCAATCTGGCCTTTTTTAAAAAATGGCAAAATCGAGTCCTCTTTTCTGGCTGCACGGGGATAAGTAACCAAAGCTGGTGGAGAAAATAACTAAATCGCAAAGAACAGAAGAGTACTCCGTGTTGTCTATTGTGAGATATAGATTGCAAACCCCGGATGTCCGGCCACCGGATATTGATCGAAATGGGAATGAAACCTGTGGACCAGAGCTCCTTGGGCCTCCGACTCTCGAATGGGAAGCAAACCAGGCCTGCTTGTCATTAGGCCTTCTTCCAGTCCGAAATTTCAAATGCGGGATTACAGGTTTACATTTTGGCTACTTTTCCGGGCAACTCTGATCGGCGAGGCGGCTTTCGAAGGGACATCTACTGCTGTTTGTTTTGCCGCGCAGGGACATGTGCAACACTCCGGGGCATATATGTGTACATATGACACTCGCTTTCGAGTATGTATTTTACGGCCCGTCGACCCGTCGACCCGCCGACCCACCGACCCGTGTTCCCAGTTGCACCCCCTCCCCTCAGCGAGCCATCCGCCCAATCTGTCCATCCCCTCCTCCCAGGAGCATCCTGCTGAGCGGTTCACCCCTCGAATCGCCGAAATAAAAAGGGAACTATTTTGTTTGTATTTAGATTGCATTACTAAGCAAATTGCGGAAAAATTAGCGGCTGATTTGGGGATCATCTAATTACAAGGGAAGCTCGCAGTGACAACTGCCGAGGGGTGGGTTGGTTAGTTCCTGGCCTGATGGTCTGATGGCCTGATGGTCTGGTGGTCTGGTGGCCTGGTGGGTGGGTGGTTGGACGTATCACATTACTTTGATTTGGTTTTGGTTCGGTTTGGTGCCGTCTGCGACCGCGGATGCTGACCAGAAATTGCCATATGTGCCCTTAAATGCATCTGTATCTTTTTTGTTTTCGGTTTTTTGGTGCCGAGGAGGCACAACAATCGCCCTCAACAATTGCCGCCTTTTCGGAGGGGTGGGGGCGGGCTTAAATGCGTCAAAGAATTGGCTTTGGTAAGTGATCCCATTCGACCCGATTTGAATCTGCGTGGAATGCGGTAATGTGGACAGTTGACGGTCCACAGATCTGTGAAATCGAAGCGAAAGTTGGGCGGGGAAGCAAACAAAGGCTGTGCGGCTGGAGGCCGATCCATCTCTCCGGCCACTCCGTCCTGCTTTTAAATTATTTAAACCAAAACAACTCCGAGCGCGCCTGATTAAGTTATGGAATTTGAAATTGTACTTTAGTAGGCAGGCATAATGGAAAACTTTTCCTTGTTTGATGGAAAATAACTAGTTGTCCTCGCCCCCAGTCCTCGCCCCATCCGCCACCTCGCTCTGGCCCACTGGCTCTGCGCAACTTGTTCTGCTCTTTGTTCGCAGTCAAAAATCCACTTGAGTGAAAGTTAAACAAGTCGACAAGCGAGGAATCCCTGGGCTCACTTTCCTACTGTCTCCACCTTGCCGGGCTCCGCAGAAGGGGAGGCAGAGAGCTGGCAAGGAGCGGAGGAATAAGGGGCCACATTTCTGTTTCCGTTTTCTCAGTTTTTAACAAAACACAGCCGCAGGCGATTTTCCAAAAATGATTTCGGAATGAGTTTTTCTTTGCCCCGAACTCCTTGGCTTGGCTTACCTAACCACCGCTCCGTCCCTGTCCTCGTCCTCGTCCTCGTCCTCGTCCTCGTCCTCGTCCTCCTCCTCCTGCTCCTCAGCCCCCCCCCCCCAGTCTGTATGTATTTGTGTGTCTCTGTGTCGGAGTGTGTATGGACGAAAGTTGCAAAAGTGATTCGGGCATGAAACAGATAGAAGGCAAGTCCCTGGATCGGGCGGAGCTGGGAAAGGGAAATAGCAAATGGCTGGGCCACCCGTTGGAGGGGCGGGGCACTGGGGGACCGTCAGTCAAGATGGCTGCCAGTCGAGTCCCCAATCAAGTGGAAGCAGAAAAGCCAAAGGATAAAGAAGCAAGTGGGACGGAGCGGCGGAGGAAGTCCTTTCAAGACGTTCGACGACCATCTACGACGTTTCTGCCTCAAAAAAGCCAAAAGCTCAATGACAATTTCCAGGGCTGAGCTAGCAGTGCACGGCGAGAAAAGGTGTCCTGCGTCCAGGGACAAGGAGACGCACTTAGCCACGACAGGAGACCCTGCGCCGTCCAGATTTTCTTCCAGTTTAATTGGGAGAGAGTCCGGTCGCTCCTGGCCACGTGCCTCCCACTTCCTTCGCAAAGGGAAGGCTGGGATACCTCGCCGGGGGCTGTGGCCGCCTCCAGATGACAAGACATTTCGTTGCTGCCCCGGAGTATGGCTTCCATATTGGCTCCGTACATATTTATTACCGATTCCCAGTGTCGCATTGAAGTGTAAACTATGCAGGCTCGGATGGGTTGCCCCAAAACGCGACTCTTCGCGCCGAAGGACTTTCTTCCGAATGATTAAAGAGCCTGTCCTTAAACGGCCGAGTCCTGCTTACCAGTGTACCTGGGCGGGTGTGTGTGTGTATATCACCCGCCAGCGACAGGTAATTGTGTTTCAGTTGCTTCTTCTCTCGCAACAATAAAAACGATGACAATGCCACTTTTGTTGCTTTCGTTTTGTTTGTTTTGGCGTGGGGTGGGGGGGCGAAGGGGTGGCCCGGGTTAGCCTTGAGAGCCAGTGCGTCCTTCAATCTCCTTTGCTGCTGGAGCTGGTTCTGGTGCTGCTGCTGCTGCTGCTTCTGCTTCTGCTGCTGCTGCTGCTGCGAAACTCATTCAAACTTGAACACAATTTTTCTTTCGTCCTCCCATTCACACGCACAAGTGGGCGTGTGAGTGTGTGGCATACCCACACCACCCCCCCCATCCCTGATCCCCCATTCAACAGCCACTCGCTCCAGAATCCGCCCCACCCCCAACAGGATTCATTTCCTCAGTCGTTTACCTTGACGCTCTTTATGGGACTCCCACTGCCACACGAAATGTGAACGAAAATAAAAAATGATAAAAGTTGGCAGATAAAAATTACACCCACACACACACACACAGACACAGACACATTCGCATTCACGCACCAGGACACTCGCACACACACACGCAGCTGAGTTGCCAATTCACCTGCATACAAAATGGCGCGCCCCCTCCCTCCATTTTCTGGTGCTCCGAGTGTTCATCCTTCGTCCTGCCACCAAAACTCAATTCCAACCCTCAATCTCCGATCCCCAGCTGCCACGCCTCCCGCTCGCCACTCCCCACTCCCCACAGCATCGAGAACATCCATGTCGGGAATTGTAATTTTTCCTGCTTCATTTCCTTTGCCGTTCTTCGTTTCGTTTTTCCTTTATATTTGTGCTTTCCCCGCCCACTCCCACTCCCACTCCCACTCCCACTTCCACACCCACTGCCGCCTTCGTTTTCCTTTTTTTTGGCGCCTTCGTTGGAAGCATCGACATCGACATCGACATCGACAGGCCGGGGAACAGTGGGTTAAGACGGGCACTTTAGGGCCCAGAGCAGGAAAATATTGTGCCAGATCCCCAGCCCCGGCCCCTGGCTGGAATGTATGTGCCAAGCTGTTCATTAGCCGAATTTGAATTTTGTTCGTGTGCTGAGCTAAACATCCTGAATACAGGATTAGCCCGCTTGGGAATGAAATTGGCCTTAAAGTCATCCTGCCTCCAGGAGTTGGCTCGGAGGAAGGCGATCTGACCACGATCCCGCTGCCAATTCTAGCATTCTACAGGACCCATGATGGTCGTAGCCCCTTCCCCGATCCCATCGACTCCCCGTCCGCCTCGGCGGGTGTCCTTTGTGCGCATTTTTCCTCGGCCATGTCTGCCATGTTGTGTGCGCTTCAGACTACTCGGAAAGCGTTCTTCCGCCCCTTCAATGGCTGCTGCCTGGCACTCCCTTCCCAGGCACCGAGCTGGTACTATCTGCTCGCTGTACTCTTTCCGCCTCCGCAATATTGCGATTTAATTCACGAAACTCGACCGAAAAATGTGGAGCTTCTAAGGCGAGTCTCCGCGCAGACCTCCTTCGTGCAGGACATAATTTATCTGTTTGCAGAAGGAGAGATTCAAGGTGCGTTGGGCGGCGGCGGGAGGTCCTTCCGCGGGGCGGACTGGGCGGCGGCTGTCGCGAATGCAATTTAAATATTTGCATTTCGCCATTTTTGTTTTATTCCGCGGGAGTTTCCTGCGTCGCTGGAATCGAGGGAATCGAGGGAAATTCACATGGCACGTGGGAAGTGCATTGTTGCTGCTTTCTGTCGCTGATCTCTTGTCGGAGCGTGGGGCGGGAGTGGGCGGCAGCCAGGTGACGTGCAGGACGCAGGTCGTAGGACGCAGAAGGTGCATCAGCAGATTGAGTTGCATTTTTCCGTATTCCGTATTCCGTTGGACGGGGAGAGCTCTCCTTAAAGCTTTAAGGACTCGCGCTCGCTGCTTGCCGCTTGCTGCGAAATTGCATTACTCAGTAATTTCCCCGCGCCACCTCGCCCGCCCTCCCGTGCCACTGCCGCCTCCATTTTATTTGGCGCGCAATGAAATTGAAGTGGGGCGGCGGGGCAGGACAGGGCAGGGCAGGGCAGGGCAGGGCAGGCAGGAGCGAGGCAAGACAGCAAAAACAACAGGAGCCAGTGTGTACGAGCAGGGACATTTACAGTTAACTCCATAAAGAAAATTTAACGAGCAACATCCTGTGCATGCTGGGGCGGGGAGGTCCTGCGGCCGGGAGGGAAGGGTTGGGGGCGGCAGACGCAACAAGGACGACGACAACAAGATAAAATGCATGCCCAGAAGAGGAGGCTGCGGAAAGAAGCACAAAATACATTTCGCGACAAGGATGAGGCGTGCAGGACGCGCCAAGCCGAAGGAGCCGCACATCCTTGGACAAAAAAATGGTCAACAGGACCGAATTAAAAGTAAAATCATTTCTGCACACTGATAGCTGGGTTTGTGCAGTGGAATTCACTCATGGATCTGGGGAGTGGATCCTTGTCGAACATCCCACAAGGACCCGACTCCAGGACACTTCTCTCAGTGCATACGAAGGATATGGCCTGGCTACGAAACGGTGGCAAATAGAAGGCCGCCCTCTGCCCATCAGACTCTCATCAGGGCCTGCTCCTTGCCTCCGGCCCCCTGGCCCGCCGCCTTGGAAATCCAGGACGGACCAGGACTAGGGACGACCAAAGTGGGACGGAGGAGGAGCACAGTGGAATGCCAGTTAACAAGTTTTATTCCTTCTCTGGTGTCGGATCCCCCAGCTGACAGAGGTGCTTTGGAAGAGTCTACTTTTTCAGTTTCTGAAGTGTTCCCCCAGTGCGTTCGATTCTCCGAAAACTTTCCATTCCAACCCAGACTCGAAGCCCTTAAAGGAAATATCAAACCCTCTGAAAAGCAGGGTCTACTTTCGATAATTTCTTTCCAGAAAAGAGTGTGAACCGTTCGACTAGTGCCACGGGAGAAACTTCTCTGATTTCAAATTTTCTGGTCGTTGTTTCGCTCCGCAATGGCGCTTTAAAAAAGCGATTCGAGGCCTTGGCTGTCGCAGGACTAAAGATGGAAGGGCCATGGCAGTGGCAGGCGCGGCAGCTGGAGCGGGAGCGGGAGGCGGATCTCTGCCCGTGGCCCTTCAACGGCGTCATCATCAACATGGCATCCTGGCATCCTGGCAGTCCTGACTGTCCTGGGTGTCCTGCACCCCGTCCTCTCCCCTGGATCCCTGGGCCCAGAAATGTGTGTCTATCAGTCTATCAGTTTGTGTAGCTTTTTTGGGGTTAGCCAGTCACATTGCCTGCTGGATGGCGGGGTGGCTGCCAGGATGGGCTGGTGGGGATGCGAAATTCAGTTATGAATTCATTTCGAATTGAGGTAACATGATTACCGCTATGATGATGCTCTTCCGCTTCAACATCGTCAATATATTTCGCTTGAGCTGTGTTTATTTACGTTCCCCGCACACCGGCGGTGGGGAGGGGCGGGGAAGGAAGGTCCTGGCGGCTGGTAGAAGGAGCGGTTCCGGGGGTGTGCAGCCCGAAATGAGCTTTTGCCACGCCAAGGTGGCGCTGCTCAAATAAACGAACGCCTCGTTGAATTTGTAGCTCGCAGAGACAACAAAAACACGGACAGCAACATCCAGGCAGTGCACTGGGCGAAAAAGGCTAGTCCTTTCGGATTCAAAATAAGCGACGTCTTGTGGGGGCTCTCCAGGAGCAGTTCCTTGCTATATCCCACGCTATATATCAGGGCCACCCCCCCCGCAAAGTCACTAGCAGTTTCTCCCAGTGCAGCGGATGCAGATGCTGGGGAAACCGGGGGGCCTGGGGGCGGGCCAAGACTGAGGGGGATGGCTGCGGGTGGGGCCGGCTGGGGGTGGTGCTTTCCCCGCTGCTAAGTGGGGGCGCGCGCGCATCATCTACAAAATGGCTGTCAACAACAACATGGCGTATACGCGTTATGAATACGCATTGCTTGTTTAAGGCCCTCGCCCTCGCCCTCGCCCTCGCCCTTGCTCCCTCCCTCCTCCGCCCCTGTCTGGCTGCGTGGGCGTGGGCGGGGCGACAGGAGGCGCCGGGGATCTGACTTCGCCCCAGCGGCACTTCAAGTACTTAAAATTTCACACTTTTTTCTGGCGCCCTCCGTCCTCCGCCCTCGACCCGCTCCCGGTCGGTCGCTTGTTTGGCTTGTTTAAAGCGAAAAAGTTGCCGCCATTTAAGTTGTGCAACATTTTTTCCCATTTTCCCGGGCGCCTCGCCCCGTCGACGTGAAAATAGGCAAAGTTTAGATTGAGTATTCTCGGCATGGCCATATAATTCCGCCAGGATGCCCGCAGGCTGGCGAAAAAATGTACTTCTCCCAACTATTCGCAATATGAGGCAGTCCTTTATTTAAAGTGCCGACTGCGGATACTCCTGGGCAACAAAGACCCCATGAGGATGTGCTGGAAACGCGTCCTCGTGGACTGGAACCGGTGACCTTTCCACAGAGTCCTCCGGCTCCGAGCAACACGAAATATTGGGGATTTAAGCTTCCGTCCGGCACTCAGCCAATGCAAATTCTGCAACTTATCACATGCAGAACAGCAACAGCAGTTGGCCAAAAATTGCGTAATGCCAAAAATAACCAAAACATAAACCCAAACGCACACACGCCCCTCCTGCCCGTCCTGCCCTGCAGCAGGAGCAGAAGCCTGCATGTGCTGTGTGTGTGTGTGTGTGTGTGTGTGTGCTTGTTCCGGGATGCAAAAAGTAAATAAATATGCTAATAAATTTTTCAAAATAAATCTGTAATAGATAGCAGATATGCGAGGCAACCAAATAACCAAAACCAACGACAACTAAATGCACTCGTCCCTGGCCTGGACGCCCCCGCCGACCACCTGTCTCCCCACCGGCATCCCCCTGGCACCACCCACCTGCCGCAGAGCCATCCCTGTCGCACTGTAACCAAGCAACATGGTAAAAGTTTTTAATCCACGTTTGGAAAAATTTTTCACACAAATATTTACACAACTCTTCGCTCTAACGATTTGCGCAAACACGAGACGCACACACACTCGTCTGCAATTTTTGATGCCGATAAACACACACACACACACACACAGCCACACTACATCCTTGTCCACCCACCACCACCCACCCACACACAGACACAGACAGTCGGACGAGCACACACTCGCAGTTAGACAGACATTTTAATGTTTGTAAAGCTTTTAAATGCTCCACACACACACACCATCACACACACACACACACATCTCTGCTCCTCTGCTTCCGCACTCCAGCTCCCCTCGTCCTTGCTCCTATCGGGAGTGTATTAGTGTGGGTGTGTGGGGTGTGTGTGGCAGTGTGGTATGGAACAAATGGCAAAACAAATAATAAAGCAAGGCAAAAATAAATAAATGAAAATTTTTAATAAGAATTTTATTTTTGTGATATTTTTAGAGACAAAAGAGGATTGGAGGGACGAAGCGGGGAAGGACGAAAAGGAAATCTCTTGTTGATTTTCATTTTGGCTGTTTGTCTGCTAAACACAAAACAAACATAGGGCTTTGTTTGTGGGGACGGGGGCTCCTGGCCCAGGTCCAGGTCCAGGCCCAGGGCCACCCACCGGGCCGAGCCGAGCGGGCGGAAAAGTCAAATAATCGGGGCAGTGGCAGTGGCAGTCCATGCAAATAAATGCGACATTTTTATTCGGGAATTAGCTTCTGCGGCCAGAATTCAGGATTCGCCATTTATGAATCATTAATAATAGAGCAACACGTCGGGCCAACTCTTTAATCGACACTCCGAGCATCCTTTCGATTCACAAGCGAAGAGTCCTTCGGAACAGGGACTCTATTCTACGCCCGAAATGGAAGCCATTAAGACAATCGACGGTCGTAGGAGCCAATCGCACATCTCAGCATATAGCCATTATATTTATGGGATTGGACTCGGTTTGTAAATAAATGATGAAATTTTTATTGGTTGCTGGGAGTTGTCTTTGGCCGGATTTAGATTGTTTTTCCTGCCCTGTTGTTTCTGTCGATCTAAGCGCATTTGTGTTTGCGGTTTTCTGATTTCTGCTCCGCCACAAGTTCCGCCACGTGGGAGTGTGTTTGGGGGCCAGCAATAACAACAGCAGCCGATGAATATTCATATTCGCATTCGCATTCACGTCGGAGAGCATTCGGCATTGGATTGCAATAAAAGCAAAATCAACACAAAAATCGTAATAAAATCAAAGCAAACAATGCCATCGAGCCGGAGACAAAGGCCTAGTGGGTGGAGCTGGGCGGCAGCTCCTCCCAATCGGGCAGGATTCGTATCTGTAACTGGGTCCTGGCCTTCGCAGCCACACTCGTAAATATGTCCTGCTGCCGTATCCTGTGGGCTAGTCCCTCTCTGCCCAGGCGGCGCCATATTTAATAACATATCAATGACTATTTTATTCTGGCTGCAAAGGGGGGCTGGGCTGGGTTGCCAAAGGGGGCTGGGTTTGGCCGTTTGAGGTCACTGGACTAATAAAAATCACAACCCCGCCCAGAAAACAGCCAGCAACTGCAATTGTTTGCTTTTAGAGACGATTCTTAATCCATTTCATGAGTCCAAAGTTTATATAAAATGGCAAGAACTCGACCTACAATCCGATCTTGAAGCCCAGGAATTTCTAATCCGCCAGATTGATTCGGCTTCAAGGGGGAAGCTAAGTGCATCTTCCAGATGAAATCTCCGAAATGGAGCGAAACGGTGCCAAACCACTTGCTCTTTCGCCGTCTCCCAGATGCCAGTCCGGCTGGGCGCCCAGCCCCTCGAAAACTACTAATTGCCGGGGCCAAAGCGGCACGCTTAATTACACGATAATTTCGCATGATTTTAGTCAAGCATCCAGGCCAAAACACGCGTGTACACAGCCATGCAGCCAAGCTCCACGGGCACAGATACGCTTACACAAGTGCAGCCGGCTGGGGCTCCTGTTCCTGGGAAATCAAAGTCTGGAATTGACCGCCGAGCATAAAGCGCTTAAATGGAGCATGCTGCTGCTGAATTTCAGCTTATTTAATGCAAATGAAGCGACCCGATCCGCCTTGCAACTTCCAACTGAAGGCCATTTCACTGTCAAGCCCTGCGCCGAAGTGTGTGTTGATTGCATCGGAGTGTGTGTGTGCGAGGGAGTGTGAGTGTGTGACGGGCATGTTGACGGCGCCTGATAGTCATTCCTATTCCCATTCTCAGACCCCACCCCCGAGCCTGTCTCTGGTTCTACGCCCCTGATACCCTGTGGTTTCCGGGCCAGATCCAGTTCCAGACCAGGATCCAGGCCTTTTAATTCGAGCAGCCCACAAAGATTGAATTGTGTCCAGTGCTGAGGTCTACGGCCATTTATGATGGTACTCAAGTAGGTGGTGCATGTTGGTGCATGGACCGGGTGCATTGCCGGGAAAAATGCAGCTCAGAAGTAATCAAATTAGGCGTCCTATCGGGTATCCACCTAGTCGATACTAATTACCGGCAGCCTGGCTTATTTTTTAGTTGCAATCTAGAGCAATTTATCTGCGCAGACATCTGAAAAGGTGGGGCTACGTGGGCTGCTGCGAGTCTGCTTTCCTGCTTTCCAGCTTCTCTGCTCTGCCAGTGCTGTGCTTTTGTGATGTGATGCTTTGGTGTCGACGACACGTGTTTGCCTTTTCGTGGAGGACAGATAGACGAGCGACATGCGACAGGAGACAGGAGACAGGCGACGGAGGACGGAGGACGGACAGAAGACACAAGACAGCTTTATTACACGAGTTATGAGCAAATACGCATATGCATCTGCCACAGCATCCGTATCCGTATCTGCAACTGCAACCGCAACTGCATCTGTGTCTGTATCTTGCAGTGGGTGGGCTGTGCGGAGAGTGTGGGTGTTTGGCTTCAGATTCCAGATTAATGCCTCCGCCCAGCCAGCCAGCCAGCCAAAGAGCCAAGTAGATTCGATCAATATTGAAATGAATGCAAATTACAAAAACATCTTATTGATGCCGGAGCCAAAGCCAAAACAGATGCATCTGATGCAGATGCACAGATACACAGATACCAATCCCCCAGTCTGCTCGCCCCTCTAAGCTCATTATGGAAATTATTGGAAGGTAACTGCGCCCGAAAGGGGCCATGGCCGGGCTGGGAGCCTTGCCCCTTGTTGCCGGACAGTTTACATGCGACAGCCCTTGGCTGTCTGCTAAGTAGTGCTCCTTAAACGCTTAAACCCATTTCACAGCAGCTTTAAAGGCTGCCCATTGTGGCCGACAAGTTAAAGGCCTGGGTGTTCGCACAAATTGCCAAACTCTGCTGACACAGGAGTCCTGTTAAAGGTCTCCAATAATGGATATCTCGTGCTTTAATGTGAGGAAAATCTTCACCGATTCCCACCGACACCACCCCATGCATGGTGGGTCCCACGGACGGGGCCACGATTTGTCATGGACAGTAGTGGCATGACCATTGCATGTTACATGTTCCTCCGGCCCACACTCCGAAACGCCACCCTGAAACTACCCCGGCGATGCCTATTCCTGTAACTATTTATTCTCCTCCTTCGTGGCCCCATTGCCGTCGAGCGTATCGAATGCAAAGTGACAGTTGAGCAAGTTGCAAGCGTTTTGCTTCGGTTATCGGCCCCCTCTGCCCGCCTCTGGAATTCCGGCTGGCCGGAGTCCCCAACCCTTCGCCTCTCCCCTTGGGCTCAAGGTGTCAAAGTGACAAGGCCTAAATTTTTTGTAGCGATTTTCAGCGTTACTGTTTTCGGTGTCATTGGCTTGGCACGCGGGCGGGGTGGGACGGCTTGCGTGCGGCATGCACACGCTCCCACCTTGCCACCGTTGGTAGCCCCTTTGCATTAAACGATCGCATTTCGGACCACATATTGAGCTTATCAAATATTAACACATTCTCGAGCGCTGACATGTGCGGCTCCTGACCCTCCTCACGCTCCTGCTCCTGCTCCTGCTCCTGGTCCTGCTCCGGCTCCGGCTTCCGCTGTTACGTTGCATGTCCCGTCTCCCCATTAGCCCCACATCTGGCGAGGAGACACATCCGTGTCTAGCTCCTACTGTCACTTGCCCACCATTTCATAGTTAGGCAGGAGCGTGGAAGCTTGGTTGAGTATTTCGGGTTCAATTTAATGCAACACAAATAAAATCAACTCCTTTCCAGATCGAAGCTCCAGGGTATCCCCATTTCGGCAGCACATAAGGCCCATGTTGTTGTCCTTCTGACGTCGCGAGCCTGGCGTGAAATGACATTGCGTGTAGCCTTCCTCCTGCCCCGCGAAGGAGCCGGAATGAGACTGCCAGCTGCAGGACGGAGGACGGGGCAGAGGCCCAGAAACGCTACCTCTGACAACTCCGAACAGTAGCATTGCATGTGTGGACTCGAATGTGGATATGGATGTGGCAATAGGAATGGGCCCGGGACATGCGCCCATACATCACTTCCTCCAGATGGAGAGCTCTGCGGGACTGCGAGGGTAGCCCAACTAGAAACCGAGTTCCATATGCTTGTATATCTCTACCGAAGACACCTTTAGCTGAAACGCTCTAAAGTCAGATGCATATTGGCCGAGATGTGGACTTAAGGGAAGGCCTTGGGAAGGCGATCACAAAAATAGAAAAAAAATCTCAAAAATTTGTCAATCTGAGCTTTAAACGCAGATCGATGGCAATTTTAACCACGAATAAGGAACTGCAAACCATTTTAGAATCAGATGTAAGCTGGCCAAGATATGGCCTTTGGGAGGGGACCATTATGGACTCCCATGTATCCTTCGACAGAAAAGGGGTACCATCGTAAAAATTGAAAAAAAATCTCAAAAATTTATCAATCTGAGCTTTAAACGCAGATCGATGGCAATTTTAACCACGAATCTAGAACTGCAAACCATTTTAGAATCGGATGTAATCTGGAAAGGCCAAGATATGGCCTTTGGGAGGGGACCGTTATGGACTCCCATGTATCCTTCGACAGAAAAGGGGTACCATCGCAAAAATTGAAAAAAAATCTCAAAAATTTATCAATCTGAGCTTTAAACGCAGATCGATGGCAATTTTAACCACAAATCTAGAACTGCAAACCATTTTAGAATCGGATGTAAGCTGGTCAAGATATGGCCTTTGGGAGGGGACCATTATGGGCTCCCATGTATCCTTCGACAGAAAAGCGACAGAAACATCGTAAAAATTGAAAAAAAAATCTCAAAAAATTTTCAATCTGAGCTTTAAACGCAGATCGATGGCAATTTTAACCACGAATCTAGAACTGCAAACCATTTTAGAATCGGATGTAAGCTGGTCAAGATATGGCCTTTGAGAGGGGACCATTATGGACTCCCATGTATCCTTCGACAGAAAAGGGGTGCCCTCGTAAAAATTGAAAAAAAATCTCAAAAATTTTTCAATCTAAGCTTTAAACGCAGATCGATGGCAATTTTAACCACGAATCTAGAACTGCAAACCATTTTAGAATCGGATGTAAGCTGGCCAAGATATGGCCTTTGGGAAGGGACCATTATGGACTTCCATGTATCCTTCGACAGAAAAGGGGTACCCTCGTAAAAATTGAAAAAAAAATCTCAAAAATTTTTCGATTTGAGCTTTAAACGCAGATCGATGGCAATTTTAACCACGAATCTAGAACTGCAAACCATTTTAGAATCGGATGTAAGCTGGCCAAGATATGGCCTTTGGGAGGGGACCGTTATGGACTCCCATGTATCCTTCGACAGAAAAGGGGTACCATCGTAAAAATTGAAAAAAAATCTAAAAAAAATTATCAATCTAAGCTTTAAACGCAGATCGATGGCAATTTTCACCACGAATCTAGAACTGCAAACCATTTTGGAATCGGATGTAAGCTGGCCAAGATATGGCCTTTGGAAGGGGACAATTATGGACTCCCATGTATCCTTCGACAGAAAAGGGGTACCATCGTAAAAATTGAAAAAAAATCTCAAAAATTTTTCGATTTGAGCTTTAAATGCAGATCGATGGCAATTTTAACCACAAATCTAAAACTGCAAACCATTTTGGAATCGGATGTAAGTTGGCCAAGATATGGCCTTTGGGAGGGGATCATCTCTGGCATTATGAACTCTGGGATGGGAAAAAATCTTCTTCATGGGGAAAATCCTCCATGAAATTTCAAACCTCCTGAAAACCCCAAATTGGAATTTCAAAACAGCAAAAAAGATGTCCAGAGTCCTTTTGAGGCCGTTACAGCGGGGGGACAGAAAGAAATGTGGCCTGGATGGCTGCTCCTCGGATGCACCTCCTAGGGCGGCTGGCCACTTAACTGAACTAATATACGGACGACGGAGTAGTGTTGTTGCTGCTCTTGTTTGGCAGTTGCAGTTGCATCGTTTTAATGACAAAACACGGAGCCATCATATCGCAGCCCCTCGCACTCCCCATCGGGCCCCGATCCCGGAACAAGCCCCTCGGCCGGCGGCAGAGTGTCAGCGTTGTGTCGAAAGTGGAATCCTTTTCCGTCCTGCTCCTTTTCTGACACATGCCAGACACAAAAGAGGGCGGTGGGGACGGACGCAGACACGGACACGAATGCGGACGGACACTGGAAATTGGAGTAGGTTTGCGTGTCAGCAACAGAAGCGCTCTATGTATAGCACTATGGCACTATATCCTCTGCACTTCCTGCAAGACCCTCTGACTATCTGGACAGGTACTGCTCCCCGATGTTCCATGGGTTCCGTGGAACCGTGCCACCATGAAACCTTGCCACCACGCCGTCCGGTGTCTTTTCTTCGCTGGAAATCGGCTGTCTGGCGGCGCGTCACAACTTGAACTTTTCACTCTGGCCCGGCGGCGGGGTTTCTCCAGTTCGGCGAAAATTTTGGACCTGACCAAATGGGCGAGAGCACTTTCCCAAGAAACTCCCGGCCTAAGCCTAATAAATTCAAAACAGAGAGTTGTTTGCGCATTCACGCTCTTCGAGGACGATTGACTTCCCAACACGATTTGGCCGAAAGTGCGGCATCGCCCATATTAATTCGGTTAGCGCTGAGCCAATTACTTAGGGTATTTGCCAGGTCGCTGATTCCGCCCATCGATTCCACCCCTTTCTGGCTCTGTTTTTTTGTTTTCAATTTGCAGTCCTTTGTTCGAGTTGCTGAGCTGCTTTTCGACAGCTTCAAATCAAACATCGTTGCTTTGGCTGTCACTGAGTGGCACGCACATCGGCAACAGAGTCCTGTCCCTGCCCCAGTCCCTGTCCCAGTGCCTCTGCCTCACGCCTAACCCTTTCAGATCCCCCTCTGGAGAGCCCCTCGCACCTGCAACTCACATGCGGATAATTGTGGACTCGTAATTGTCTCAGGTTTTGAACGAAAATTGAGTCATTAGACGGCGCTCAGGGAGGCAATCAGGCAAACAACAACAAACGGCAGCAAACAATAACAAACAGCTGGGAGCAGAGACAAGAATATCAAACGCCACTGCACCGCCCGAAAAACCTGGTCCATTCGAGAGGGCTTTGGGCTTTTAAACAGAACAAGTCGTAAGTTACAAGGCTTTTGATGTGAGGTTTAGCTGTCCGTGTAGTTTTTGTGGCCATTAGGGCCGATCTCTGTATAATTTGGCCGGCGAAGCTGGGAGTTGAGGTTGCGGTTTCGATTTCTACTGCGTGACTGCGCCACAAATGATCTTTATGCTGACCAGCTGGACTGGCCGGGGCGGGGCCAGCGCGTGTCCTGGCTAAGAGCATTTATCACAACTACAGCTGAACTATAACGACAACACGACAGATACGGCTAAGCCACAGCATCAGCTCCAGCCTCGGCTGCAGATACAGATACAGATACAGCTGCAGCTACATCTGCAATTACCACAAGTTGCTGCTGGAAGTGCTGGACATGCCAGCATGAGTGATGATGAATGAGTGCCAGATTTGAAGGAGACAGCCCGGAAAGCGGGGGCCTGGCCGCTCCTGACCCGCCCACCCCGGTCCTCCCGGCTCGCCGGCCTAAATGCCATTTAATGTTAACAAATTCATTTTTGGCGACAAACGGAACAACGCAGAGAGAACACTGCCACACAGGCATCCAACCCGCCCGGAAGCACAGTGGGCAGAAAGTGCCCAGTTAATTACGATGGAGTACAATAGGTACAGTAGGTATGTAAAGAAGTATTTAAAATTACTAAGTAATTCATATGCGAGCACTCACCCTTTTTAAAATGGCCGTGCCCGAGGAGCTCTGGGATTACTATCGCTGGGTCCTAGGTTTTATTTGTGGAAATTTGTCCAACAGGGAGGAGGAGTCTCATCACATATCACATATAGTCTTGATTGGTTTCCTTATATTTCCAGTTGTGCCTCCTTTATCGTTGAAAGATTCATTCGAGGAGTGCCATTCCGGCTCCAATAAGAGAATCCAGCTGCCAGTACCAAGTTCGCGGCTTCCAAAGGCAGAAAAAAGTATTTACTCTCGTAGGAGCGGCACCTACACACACATACTCACCTGCAAGGGGACGCCAAAAAGGACCCGGCCATAGACGCCTACAACTTGAGTTTAGCCATTTAATCTGGGATTCTCTTCTTTCGTAGTTGTCGAGGAGACTACCAGGCTCCTGTCCATGTATCCTTTGGGTCACCAATTGGAGCCAAATGTTTTTAATTTCACTTTTAAAAGTGGCGTCACTCATCCCTACACCCCCGCGGGACAACAGACCTGCTGCTTTGAAGCTTCCGCCCTTGAATCACTTGTCTCCGATGATGCACGGGTCGGGAATTGGAATTGGTACACTCGATCTATAGTTCTGCCCCTCCTGGTAGTGGCTTTGGCTGGTTATTAACTATTTTGTCGCCAACTTAGCTCCAAGTTACAAGTGGCCGAAGAAAATGGCGAATTTGAGCTGGCAACGATCGAGCGCGGATCCTCGCTTTCAACACTGCACTCGATTCAGTGTTGGAAAGTGTGCTCGGTCGGGGCGCGGATTAGTTGAAATTCAAATGTGGAACTATGAATGGAACATGACAAGGATGAGTATGGAAGTCTGTAAGGAGGATGCATATTGTCTCATGAACGCCCTTACTGCTCTTGTGTTAGAGTTAAGTTGGTTTTTAGTACATGTTTTAGTAAGTCCTCTCCCACTGTGCGCCCGATGCAGCAAATACGGCCATGGCTCTAGCACGTCCATCATTCAGGATTGACCCGTGACCCCACCTGCCGCCCTGCCGCCCTGCTGCCCGTTGCCGTTGGGCGGCTGCCAACTGATAAACGAACGTCACACGTCAGGACTCTGGGCAGTTGGCAGGACATCAGTCCGGCAGGCCGGCAGGGCAGCAGGCCAGCGGCTCGGAAACGGAGAGAGAAGCTCGTCCTGGACGAACGCTTTTGTGGATTGATGGCCCTGGACAGATTGAACGCCTCACGCACAGGCACAGGAACACGCACAGTCGTGTGTGTGGCACGTTAGTATGTGGAGCTACTGCAGGCTGATGGACATTTAATATGCGTTTAGACAAGCCACTAGAACACGTTGCAACAGTGGGTCTGTGTGTGTAAGTGCGATGTGCTGCCCAGCATCCTTCTGCCTCTACAGTGAAGCCTCAGAGCGGCTACCAGCCATCAGATCAGGGATGCCGTGTCCTCCCCATGCGGAGCTCACTGTGCCATGTTCATGCCCATGTCCATGTCCATTTCCATGTCCGAGTGCGTGCCCCGTTTTGCAACGCCTGCAGATGTGGATATATCCGTCCGTATGCCTGCCGTCCGCATGTGGCGACGAAATTCGTCATGGCCACAGTTGTTGCTGTTGCCGATGTTGCTGATGTTGCATGCCGCTTGTGCAGCAACAACAGTGTGCCATTGTTTTGCATTAAATGCTATCTACGTTGCCGTGTCCAGACGTCCCCTTTCCCTTTCCCTTTCCTCATGCCCATGTCCATGTCCATGTTCCAGGCCCTGCCTCTGCCCAGGCCCCTCCCACTGCCACCCGGAGGTGGCATTGTTCGCAGTCGTGTTTTCGGGTTTTGGCATTCGGTTTTCAGTTTTCGGTCGCAGGTCGTGGCTCGTAGGTGTGAATGCGCGCACATGTGTCGAACAAAAGGCACTGACTTCCAGCTCTGGCCGGCCACCCCCTAGTGCCCCAGCTCCACCCCCACTCGGAGCTGCCCTCGCATGTCCTTCGCAGTTATAGTGTGTTGGGCCGATATTAGCCACGCATATTAACTTGGCCCGCCAGTTGCTGGCCCATCGCTGGCCGGGCGATTAAAGACGCAACTAACGGTCTCGCACCTGGTTCCCTCAGACGGCCCACATGTAGTCCGTATTAAAGCATTCACTTCTGAGATGCTGCTGACTGGTTATCTTCGGGCTCTGGTTGTGTTTTGGCCGTAAACCCGCGTGTCTTCGCAGGCGAAATGGTCCGCCCGAGGACCAGAGTTGATGAGTCCGCAGGATCGCGGAAGAGTGCATCGAGGTAGACCCCGTTTCCCCCCAAGCCCAATGGCAAAAGACAGTGCTCTTTGATTTTTTATTTTATGTATATTTTTTCTCATCAAATGTTTTCATTTCCATTTTGTTTGTTGCTCTTGTTCGTCTTGCCCGCCTTCTGTGTTTTGTTTTATTTAGCAATAGGGTTTGTTAACAATTTGTTTTTACGTTTAGGTTTGTATTGATTTCGCACCTCTCTGACCTGTGACCTTGCTACGCTCATCCCCAGCGAACGAACGCTGTCCGCCGGTAACCGCCTCGCCTCGCCTCGCCACGCCTCGCGGTCGCAGGACAGGACACAGGACACATCTCTCGCAGAGGTGTCCTCGTGGTTGTGCTCGCATCGCCTGCACTTACGCATTATGCTAACACTAAATACTTTTTACAATAATCATAATAACTCGTCGGCACGCCTCAATTGAAAACGCAAAGGTGTTAGCTGGGAATTTCTGTACTCGCTTGTTTGGTTTTATTTGTTTTATTCTGCTGCTATATCATTATAATTGGAAATTCATATATTTATGCCCGCGACTCTACGCCGCGAATAAGTTTGTTAGATGTTATCCTTCTCTAGGTTTACATTTAGTTTTAGCATTTAGCATTGGTTGCCACCACATCCTGCTCCTCCTGCTCATCCTGCCTCCTTGCTGTACTACTCCTCTTCCTCATATCCTTTCTTTATCCTTTTGTTTATAATAAATTACGTTTGCTTACCGACTAAGACCACAAAAAAAAAAAAATAGTTTAGTTTAGTTTGCTATGTGTTGTTCTGTGTACGTGGGTGCGCTGCAAGTATGTAGCTCTGCATACGCATGCACATATATATATATATATATCGTGTACATATATGCTGTATATATAGACTTAGGACCTAGGCGAACTACACAAGTACTGTCTAGTTACGTTTATGTTGTTAGACAACGATTACAATACATATCCATATTTATAATTGTAATAATATAAAAAAAATTGTCCGAAAATGCAGGCGAAATAAACAGTTAGAGTTACGAATAAAATGTGCTAATAAAAAAACCTTGCTCCGATCCTGCTGGCCTCCTCGCATCCTGCGACTCCTCTCTCCTCCTCTCTCCCCTCCTTTAGACTACAGATTTTTATTTGCATTTGTATTTATACACTGATACACATAAATAGTTTGCCATTGTTGGTTTTTGTTTCTTTTGTTTGTTTACAAATTACAGACAAGACGTTTACTGGTTTCATTTAATATTTCTTAAACTTTTCTTAAAGACTCTTGTATTTGTTAAAAAAAATTGTTTACTATGTGCAGCGCCCGATTATTTGCTCTTAGTGTTTTTACATTTAGAAGGATGCTTCTTTGTCTATTCTCTGCTTTCTGTTTCTGTTTCTGTTTTAGTTTTTTAATTTACAAATATTTTGGCGCCGAATTGAAATACAAAAAAAAATAGCACAGTAATAATAATAATAATAATAAAGTATAACAAAAACAAAACCAAGCAGCTGGGCGAGATGGCTTGTGGGAGTTGGGAGGTGGGAGCTGGGAGCTGGCAGGGCAGAGCACGACCCGTGGGGTGGGCCTTTCTCTGCGAAGAGAGCGACGAGCCACGAAGAGCGACGGCTAGCTATCTTGCTCCAACATTCCGCCATAAGCAACTGCTCCCCAGTTGGCCAGGGCGTTGGAGCAAGACGGCCGTAGTGCTGGCGAACGTGGGGGCGGCAACTTCTGCTGCTACTCGCCGCTGTTCTCTCGCGAGCGCTCTCTCCGCTCTGCCTCGCTCTCACTCCCGTTCCCGCTGCCGCTCCCGCTCCCGCTCCCACCGAAGCCAAAGCCGAAGCCCCCAAGGTCCTTGAGGAGCAGCAGCCGCGTTGCCAACTGTTTCGTATATTACCAAACGAGCCCTTCATTCTGCATGTTCTGCGGTTCGCTGAAATTCGTCGAGCTCATAAATTCCGGTGAGTTGGTGCGGGGGCCATTTTGTTGTTGTTGCTGCTGCTGGGTCTGGTTCGCCGCTTGTTGCGCATTCTGCGCCACTTGCTGCTGCTGCTGCTGCTGCACGGCCGCCTGTTGCTGCGCCGCTGCAGCGGCCATCAAGTGCTCCGCGCTGGGCGGCGGGGGCGGTGGCGGCGGCGGTCCTACGGCCGACTGCAGCTGCATGGGCGGTCCGCCCGCCTGTCCCAAGAACGTCGACTCCGGCGTCAGGCCGAACTCGTTCACCATCGGAATGGGTCCGCTGTGGTCCATGGGTCCACCTTGGATGTGAAGGATCAAAGCACAGAGAGAAAACTTCAGGTTAGTTTCGGGAATCAATAAATAGAAGGCATCCTGTTCAGCAATCATCACATGAAACGTTGTGTCTCTGTGTGTTTGTGTTGTGGATTAAGTTCATATTGTGTACTCTGTTACTGCTTCATATCGTTACTCGTTCTGATTACTCGTTCTATTGCTCGTTCTGATTACTCGTTCTATTGCTTGTTTTGATTACTCGCTCTACACTCGTTCTGATTACTCGATCTATGTACTCGTACAATAATTGGTTATCGTTCTTGTAGTCCTTTATAGTCATAATAAGTTCAAATTGGAGTCATTTTTATGAAAAAGCTCCAATTGCTCGCTATTTGTTGTAATTCTCTTTCTCGTTCGATTTCACTTCGTATTTCTTGATCTCGAACTCGTTCTCGTATAATAAGGTACGTAATCGATAATTCGATTAAATCAAAATAAAATAAAGAGAAGCAAAACCTATTTGTTTAATTTATCGTTCTATGAATCGTTTTTGGAGGTGTTTAATCAATTTTACTCGTTCTTGTTCTTGGTTTAGTTCGTAACCATCACATAAATGTGGGTCTTTCCTCTCTTTAACACACTGTTTGTGTTCTGGACTTAGTTTATAGTAGGTTACTAATGCTACTGCTTTACTCTGATCTCGTTCTTGCGCTCGAACGAGTAATAACTCGTTATATTTTGTTGTTCGAGTACTCGTTGCTCGCACTTTTCTCGTACTTAGTTAATAAATACAAAATCGATTGAAATTGGAACAAAAAAAGTGTTACGAAGTGCGGTCCCTCCCGAATTCTGAGCAGATCAGATTTATATATGATCGTAGTTAGTATAAATATATATAGCCATATTTTAGGCAGCACAACACGGCGTATGAGTGATCAGAACCCGATATTCAAAGTTAGTAGAGTATTTGGTATGTAAATCTTGCTTAGACTTCTGATCTTTGGAAAAAAGCTCACCTGGCGCATTGAACGGCATGGGTCCTCCGGGGTGGCCGGGGAAGTAGGGGCCGTCGTGCGGGTGGAAGGGTCCGCCGTAGCCGAACTCGAACTTGGCGTCCGCCGCGAAGTAGGGGAATCCGGGTCCGTCGTCCAGGCCGCCGGGCGATAGGTTCATGGGGAAGCCCCGCATCTTACGGGCGCCCCCGAAGAAGGGCGGACGGCCCATGCTGGTGATCTGCTTCATGCGCCGCTCCTTCGACCGCTTGTTCTGGAACCACACCTGGAAGGATATAGCTTGGATGAGTGATGGTGCAGAATATGTAATCAATGCCCCATTAATATATCCGCCCTTTGCATATCGGTTACTGTAACTATGAAGTACTATAACTCCTGTCGCTAGTGTCGTGTAAGAGTATTTCGAGGCAGTGTCTCGAGACCCGGGGATCGGTTTATGGAGGCGCATGTCTAATTGTTGTTGCCGTCCATGGTGCTTGTGGCATTTTTGCATTGATGCTACCGCCACACCGGGCGGCCGTCGCAAAATTAGCCCCATTCCCCATCCCCCCATCTCCACAGACCAGTTCCCCACAATCCAAAGGCCACCATTCACCATTCAGTGTCCACATCGACATCCACCGCCATCCAGCAGATCGGCAGGAACTCAACCTCAAGCCCAATGTCTGGCCAAGCCAAAGTTTCGCAGACTCCGCCGCCGTTGCTGCCATTTTTACGACGTTCTGCTTGCCACAAAAAAAGGAACAAAATCTTTGGGGTTTCTCGGTCCTGGATTGTGGACGGTGGGCCCCTGTTCTGGGCTCTTGGTTTTTAGTTTTCGGCTTTCGGGCTTCAGTGTTTTTTAGCTGATGTTACGGGTGCTCCAGAAGCACCGTGCCCAGCATGCAGAGTTATAAAATAAAAACATATTTCAAAAGTTTTAGTGGCACCTTTCGGACTGCGCAGCCCGATCCTTTGTCTCTCGCGCGCTGTTCCCATCCTTTTTATTATTATTCTGCTGGTTTCTGTTCTGGATTCTGGATTCTGGATACTGGAGTATGGATTCTGCCTCGATACTGGGCTGGCTCTTTTTAATATTCATATCTGGGACGCTCTTTTAATGATCTGCTGCAACTTTTTTGAATTTCTCCTGGTTTTATATATTTTTCTCAATGAAACTTTTTGATTTATGTCTTTGCGCTCCGCTCCGCTTCAGACTCCGTCCATATTTTTGGTGTTTCGGGTCGGAGCCTTGGTTCTTCCGATGCCTGGGCGATGTATTCCGTTTTTGGTGTGCTTTTTGGCAAATAGTTTCCAATGAATTGGGCTTAGATTTCGGTTTTCGGTTTTCGGTTTTTGACCCATTGCAGCTGTTAGCCAATTTAAGCGTGAATTTTAATGACGAGCGCCGTTCTGCAGTTCATTTGAATTTATGAACTCGTCCGGGGCGACGACTAGACGTGCATATTGCTCCACACTCTCGCCACACAAAAGCTCCCATAAGTCCCGACTCCCGGCTCCCGACTCCCGACTCCTGACTCCCGAGCCCTTCACATTTCACATTTATAAACTGACACATTTGGCGGCGCAGCGAATTTCGCTAGAAAAGCCTTTTTCGGGCCTGAGAACCAGCTCGTCGGGCTGGAGCGACGAGCTGGAGGAGTCGTACTGTATATGTGGCTTTGTCGGCAAACAGGATGCACACAAAAGGAAGTAACATGCTGTGCATAGTTGGGTCTCAGGCCCCATCGTCTCAGCCATCAGGCATCGGGGACAGGAACCCGAACCCATGAGCATTTGAACATGTGTCTTGGCCTCCGAACCGAACCGAACCGAATCCAAATCCGAATCTGAATCCGAGAGGATGGCCAAAACGGTTAATGCTCAAGCCCCTGATGTTAGGAACAAATTGCCATTTGCCGTCTAGAGTTCCTCCGGAGCGTGTGACTTTATGACAGTCCTGGGAGATTGTCTAGCGAGGGGCTTCCATGCCGTGCCAGGTATTGAGGTATTGCAGCCAGAACAGAGCCAGGGCGGGGATAGCGCTGGGAAGAGTTATGAAATCGAAAGACAACACATTCGGCAACTTCATTACGCAATCCCATCGATGACGTCGTAAAACTCGGCGGAACAAAACACAAATAAGCCAAACAAAGGGGCCAGAGTGCCTAGAACACGCGGCTAAGCTGCCACCGCATTTCAATTACGCGTAGCGCTGCAACGCAATAAATAAGAGGTGTGTGTGCCCTTCCCCCGGTCCCCCGGTCCCCCGGTCACCCGGCCATCTAACCACCCACCAGTGCAACTAGTACCTCCAGTGAGCCGGAGTGCTCGCCATATTTTTCCATATGCGATATTTGCCTCTGTGGGCCAGGGCCTGCGGTCACATAATTTTTCATTTTCATATGCGCTCCAAACAAAAGAAACAACAATTGTGGCAGGCCAGGGCAGAGCAGGGCAGGGCAGGGCAGGGCAGGGCAGGGCAGGGCAGGGCAGGGCGAACTAAAATATGCATTTACAATAGTTTTGCATTTTTTGCCCGCTCCTGCTGCTGTTGCTGTTTGGTTCCTTCCGCAGTTAGTTTGGATTGGGGATTGGGTTCGTTTCCCATTTCTTTGTGTTTTTTGCTCTGCGGCACATTTCCCCATTGTTTTGTTACGTCCACAAAGAAAAACAGCAACAAATGGCAAATGGTGAATGGCAAATGGTAAATGGTAAATGGTAAATGGCAAATGGAGTGCAACAAAATGTGCTCTTGCTGCGGCAGCAACCCAACAACCCATCAACCCAACAACAAAGAACAAAAATGGCAGAGAAAAATATACAGAAATAAACAAAAAATGCCAATTGCATGTGGGCGTCGTCCCCACACAGCGAGAAAAGGGGCCAGGTCGGACCAGAGGCGGGTGTCTCTGCGATGCCCGACGAGTCCATTATGTAACCAGTCTCGACAAAGCGCTCTGAAGCGCCCTCGAAGACCCCGCAATGACTTCCCCAGATCAAGGAGGCAGTGCCGTACTTGATCCATAATGCCTTGTGCAACGCGCTCCCCCGTGGAGCTCCGTCGGTCCGTCCCTGTGCCCCAATATTTGCACTTTGCAGTAAAACTCTATAGTTTCCAATCAAAATTCCGGCTCCAGCCTGCCAACAAAATCTGTTTCTTTTTGGCAATAAATGTGCGAAAAATATTTTGCTTTGCCTTTGATTTTGTTTCCATATTGTTTTAGGGGATTCGTGTGTGTTTTAAATGCAGTCGAGATTTAGTTTTCGATCAGCGAGAGCGTTCAGGCTATATGTTGTACGATGCTATATGATATATCGAAATCGCATCATTATCGGGGGTCCCCCGCCCCACTCCTGTTTTTGCGCCAAATTGTTGGCAATTTCGAAAAATGTGCGGCTAATATTTTATTTCCGCACTTTGGCCGAAAATCGAGCAGCAGAACACAGCACAGAGCTCCGAAATTTGTTTCCAATTTGGAGCTTTCAACAAATTCTGGACCTGGCCAAGCTCAACCGTAAACAAAGGGGCGGGGTGTTGGGGCCCTCCAAGGGGCCGAGCGGCGGGGAGTGGGACTAAGTTAAACGCGCGGCCAGCAACATTTGAACATTTAGTTAAATTATAGGTTAGACTCTGACATAAAAGGGCAAACAACGTAGCATAATGGGCCGTGGTAGCAATCACAGGGGCTTCCCGAGGGGGCCGGTGGCGTGCGGCAGGAGGGGCAGGAGGGGCAGCCGCATCCCTCACATAACAAAATGATTATTGCAGCCGAGGCCACTGGAAGAAACTGGGAGTCGGCGAGTCGGATGCCCAGGAGTCGACTGGCATGGCCTTTCTCTCAGTGCACAACTGGGAGCTGTGCTTCGGAGGGTTAGGCTAACCACCTGCCCCTGCCCCTGCCCCTCCCACCTCTCACCCCTCACCACCACCACCTGCATTGTGTTGGAAATTATAGCAAATTATGTTAAACGGCAGCGCGTTGGCCTCCCACCTGCCCCTCCCCTTTTCCGGGTTTCTTACTCTTTTGCTGCTCATTTCGCCGATTGGGCGACGACGGGTTCAAAGGGGCGGGATGGGGATGGGGATTGGGACCTGGCTGGGGTTAGGGTCGTGTATAATAATCCCCAATCGGGGCTAAAAGAAGTCGCCTCCTCGGCCAGCAAACACACGAAACTACTCCCCAAATGTGTGTCACGTTTCTGGTTGCCTCTGATTGATATGATTGGGTTTGCGGTGTGATTGGGAGTGGGACTGGGGAATCTGGTGCCTATTCCGACGTCCACTCGGATTCAGTTGCTCGACATTAGCCCTTTGTTTGCCACGATTACGACGGCTACCACTTACCAGTTACCACCGCAGTCTCTGCGCCCGACTCCGGCGGTTTACCATTTCAGTGATGCGCCTCCTTCTCGGTTATTTTGTTAAATTAGTTTGCTGTGATGCGGCAAGATTTGTTTGTTTGTTTGTTTGTTTGGACTGCCTTTTTGTGTGGCTCTATTGTTCGCCGCTTAATTGCCAAAAACAATGGTAGCAAATGAATTTGGCAATAACCATTTTGGGGCTAATCAACGGCGGCATTCAGGCCTAGCTGCCAGGAGTTCCTTGGAAGATCCAAAGCACAATAGTGCTCCCTATTCGGATGGAGATTCTGGCCAAATGTTGATCAAAACAAATCGAGACCCCAACAAATATATGTGCTCTGCGGTTTCTGGCCAGAGTCCGTGGATACCCTGCTCTGATATGGTCATTAACCCATTGAGTTCCACATGACGCGGTAGAAACGCGGAATAATGCCTCCGAAATACCACCGGCGGTGATACGAGCACTTGTCGATGATTTGCATTTATCGAGCGCCGCCTGTCACGCCCTCACAGAAAACAGAAAACCAAAAACCGAAAACCGAAAACTGAAAACAGAAAACAAGGCAGCTATCGATGACTACCGACTTCAATTTGTGTTCCCGAAAACACAGAAGATACATAATTCAGACAGACCCTTTGCGATTTCCCTCCCGGTTGAGGCGTGAATTGGCCTCGAGTAAGAGTTAACAGATAATTAACTTCTTCGCTCCGAGAGATCTGCGTCTGTGTCGGTGGCTCTCAGGTGGTTCTCAGGTGGCTCAGGACGGCTGGGGGTTTTTTCGAGATAGTTTAGTAGGTGTTACTGGAGAGGAGAGCTCCTTGCATGACCCAGCACTTCTCGGAGTTGGCCTTTCGGCAGTGGCCACTGCTCATTCCGTTTGTTTTTCTCGCTCAGGGTTTCGCTTTAGTTGGGTTTTGGTAGCCGGCGCCTCAATCGAAATTAATAGCAAGTTGATGAGTTGTTGAAATTATAATCTCCCCCGCCCCCGTCCCCGTCCCCCTGGGAGAAGGGCCAGGGTACTTGCCGTGTCATGGCGGGGAAGGCGCCCCGAGTCGAAACTACCATTCCATGTTGAAATAAATGCGTTAAATTAGCCGCTCTTGTGGCCCGCTTCCATCGTGAATGGCTCGGTTCCATCGGTGTTCTTTTTGAACTTTCCGGAGCTTGCGGTTCCAGCCGGAGTTGAGTCTGCCTCGGATCCCCAGCCCCCTCCCCCACCCAACTGCAATCAAACAATTTCCGCTCGATTAATAAAGCCCAGCTCAGATCGTTTGACTAATTAGTTGGCCATAAAACAAAAGCCCCAAATCCAAATCGGAATCCGAATCCAAATCCAAGTCAGAGTCAGAGTCAGAGTCCGAGTCAGAGTCAGAGGCTGAGGCTGAAAACGAAAACTCTATACAGCGAGCCCTGAAATTTGTCAACTTCCGAGGCAGCAGACAAAGCGGACGACTCCACAAATGTATTATATATGAAAGTATAAATCTCGGCCCGCCGATCGGAGCGGAGCGGAGCGGAGACAAATGCAAATCACAGGCTGAGCTGCTCTCGAATATGTTTCTGTTGACAAATAAACGCCTCTGCACGGCGGCGACAGCACTTGACAAATGTCCGGCTCGCATCCGCATCTGTCGCTGTATCTGTATCTGTATCTGCGCTTGTCTCTCAGTATCTCTGTATCTGGGCATCTCCGACGGGTATGGGTATGGGTATGGGTATCCAAAGGCTGGCGCCAAGCTCAGCGCATGCCACATTAAAATTTGTTTGTTGCCGCTCGCGCTCCGTCGGCCGTGTGATTTCGTTTATTTGTTTATAATTTTTCAAAGCTTAAATGGAGCGCGGCGCGAGTCGAGCTTGAGCTTGAACCCGGGCCCCCGAGGAAAGTGGAGCAGGTTGAATCTGGCCAGAAACTGTCTCGGCCACTTCCCGGGCGACAATCGCGGCCATAACTCTTCGGAGGCATTCCGCTCTTAATGACAGACCGGAGAAGTGCTCGATAGCCGCTTCCCCGCCCAGCAGGCCCTTGAGAAGCGATCGGTTTAGGCCCTGCTCTGGTAGTTATCTTGTTTAGATAGGCCTGACGGTCCCCGGTCCTCTTACATCTCCCGCCCATCGATTCCCTAATTTTTCATAGCTTTATGGGCCCTGCCTGGGAATGGGAATGGGTCGCGGAGGCTTTCTCAGGTGCGCCAGAGCTACTAATTCGGTGGCTTATGGGGTAATAGGAGGTGGACTAGCATGTGGAACCTACATTGAGCGAAAAGCAGGGCTGGCTGTCGGCTCCTGTCCGCGAGTTCACCGCTTTTGTGTCAAAGTTCACGCAGGAAAGAGACGAACCTATCGGGCGCCCAACGAGGGCCGAACTTCTGTCCCGCAGAGCGACCCCCTGGCCCCTACCCACCGCCCACCGCCGCCGGCCCCCCGGCCGTGTGTCGGCAAAAGTTCTTAAGAACTTCTTTGTGTCATGCCCCCAGGTTTGTGCCTGTGGCTGCTGCTGCCGTGCCGGGCCGGGCTGTTGTTGTAAAATTTATTATAAAACTCACAGCGGGCGGGCGCCCAAGCACCCAAGCAGGCGGAGGAGAGAGAGAATGGAGGCGGGAAAGAAGAGCCGGGCGGGGGTACAGATGGGGTACAAATTTTCTCGTTGACATCTCCAGAGGGGCAGGGACTCGGGCACAGGCAGGCGATACTCCCCTCCCACCTTGCCAGCTCGCCATCCTACCATCCTACCATCTTGATGAGCTGACGAACTGGGCGCTTTGATGGGGATCGGGTTACTCAAAGCGACTTCCACGGAAATCAGCTGGAAGCTGACTACGTCTATGCTCGTATCGGGCCGCGGACACACGATACCCTTGATATTGGGGCAACCAGAACCAAAAAACCAACAGCGAGGATGGGAATGGAAGGGGAGCGGGTTGAGAGTGCAGCCCTAATGAAGATGCAAATGCATCGGCGAGTGACAGCTCCCTTTCCAGAGCAGATTAAGATTTGTTGGTGCCTCGCCACTTCAGCCAGCCCCGGCTGACTGGCTGGCTGGCATTTGTCACTTTCGTTTAGCTCTGAAAAGGGACCGATCCCGAAGAGGTGTTGATTGTGTCACACTTGTCGCCTCAAAGAGCGCCCAGCCCCGCAGTCCGCAGTCCGCAGTCCACACGAAAAGACCAAATCGACAAGAAACGAATGCCGCCTAAATATCCTTTAACTGTAACCAATGACACTTCAAAGAGCCCGAGGTCCGCAATCCAAAAACCAGAACCAGACCGAATCGCAGCGACCTGCGCCCCTCCTGAGCGGTATGGGAATATCGAGGTGAGTGCTCAAGTGGGCACTAATACCCGAAAAACAATGGGCCGGACAGCTGGGAGAGGGGAGCGGAAAATTCGAGTCAGTTGCCCTAATGATCTTGTTGCGGTCAGGAGGACGCGATCCAGATCGAGGGCATATGTTAGGGATATCCCTGACAGGTCTCGGCAGAAAGAACATCTGTGCAGCGGTGGGAACGGCAGGAACGGCAGGAGAAGGAGCAGAAGGATTCGAGGGCCGAGCTGGGCGTGGCCTAGGTAAGAGATCTGTCAGCACAGAATTATGATGGAGAGGTGATGGCTCAGTTTCAAACCACTGTCCACTGAATGGAAACGTTTTCACACCCCACCGCTTATCCGAATGCCATTACCCAGAAAGCCACGTCGGCGCACTTCAAAGCGGCACCTGCTCAAGTTCCAATTAGTTTTCTGCTCCGGAGTGCAGCCACTTCCTCAATTAATCGAGGCCCGACTATAATCCGGCCTGGCCTGGGCCACTAGGGCTGCTTAACATATAGCCGCGATTCGCTCAATTTGTGGCCGGGCCGCTTTTCTAATCCCATTACCAGCCGGCGAGCACGTAATCTTCTGCTTTCCCGTAATCACGGCCTTGCATGTTGGCCGGCATTTCCACTCGCCAGTCCATGTTCTTGGCGCTGCCAGGACGCATCCGAGGCGCGCTGGCCTCTGCTGATTTTTGCCGATTTTAGTCTCGGTTTCGGCGCAGTGAACTTCCGTTTTAAATGCTCTGGGGGCTGCCACGCCCATGCGGCGACTCTGTCCGCCCTCGTTTCGACATTAATTTTATTTTTTATTGTATTTGCTTTGGTTTGTTGTTTTTACTTTTATTGGCCGCGCAATGAAGCGTTGCAAGGCGGCGGCAGTAACGTTGAAAAATCGCGTCCGACTATTTTTTATGATTTTGGAGGGAGGTGGAGCGGCGGACGAGCGGCGGAGGGGCGGCGGAGGAGAGGCGGAGTGGCCGGCGGTGACCGCGTTTGCCTTAGTTTTAACATTTCCCAGTCAAAGCGCGGCTAATTTATGCCTTTTTTATGCTGATGAAACACAGACGGCTCCAGACCGCTCCACTCCACTTAATGCTCAAAGCCCGCGACTCGACTCGGCGGTTCATCTCCAAGAAGACGGAGTGAAGAAGCCGCAACACAAAGTCGCCCATCGGGGAAACAAGCTCGAACATAGTTCGGAGGAACCAACCCGACTCTCTCAGATCTACTTAAGATCGAGGTCTATTGCGACAAAAACTACCCAAGTGCTTGGATCCAACTCGATGTCTTCCCCATCCAAACACCCTCGCACTCCGCCCGAACACTCACCTGTATGACGCGCATCGGCAGGCCCGTCTCTTTGGCCAGTTGCTCCCTGATGTGGCGTGTCGGCTTCGGCGTCTGATTGAAGGCCGTCTTGAGCACCTCCAGCTGCTTGGCCTTGATGGTGGTGCGCGGACCGCGCCGCTTCGATCCGTTGGCATCGTCGGGACTTTTGTTCTCCGCCTGGGAATCGCCGCGTCCATCCGGATCGCCGTCCAAGGAGCCCTGCGTGAAAAAATGGAGGTTATACGCATATGTTTGAATGCCGAATGCCGAAAGCCGAGTGCCGAATGCCGGGCCTCATAATCATTTGCCAATCATTAATCAAAGCGGAGGAGGGGGAGACCCCAACAAAGCCACCTCGCCGGGCCATCAGCAGGGCGGAGAGATGCAAGTGTCGAGGTATGTACTCCTCGCCCCATTCATTACTTGGCCAAAAAGGCAAACGAGCCAGCGGTCCAGCGATCCAGCGATCCAGCGAGCTAATGACTAGCGCTTCCAGTTCGATCTTACCTGATCGGAGTCGTCATGGGTATTTTTGCTATCGGTGCTCATGCTTTGTACTGATATATCCGACGTGCCCAGGGGTCCGCCCGCCGAGTCGGGTCCGTTCGGGCCCAGTACGCCCAGGCCGAGGGCCGTGGCCCGCAAGTGCGGCGGATCGTCGTCGTCGTCGTCCTCGCTCGCCGAGCCCATTAATGAATCTGTAAAATCAGTTGAGTGAGTGAGATTTCCGTGAACAAATTGCCGCGGAGGGGAGGGCACCCATTGAGAGGCACTTAAAATACAATTGCAATAAATAATATTTGTGCAGGGCTAAGCCCGAAACGACGCTTCAGCCCGGGATGGGGAGGGGGACTATGAATGGGAATGGAGTTGGCAGTGGGAGTGGAAGTGGGTCCTGACTAAGATTGGGTTTATTGTGCCGACTGCTGACTGCTGACTGGCTGGGTCACGTGTCGCCATTTCATGGTCTAAGTAGCTGCTTCTGGTTGTGGGTTATTATTCCCCCGACTGGTGTTCGGGTCACGTGTCAACTGCAGTCGTTGCTCGCCGATTTCAGTATAAGTTGATTAACCCGGGGACTTTATCTCTGGAGCAACCAAGCAGCCAAGCAGCCAAGCAGCCGAGCAGACTTGAGCTCCGGGCCATGCAAAATGCTGACACGCGCTCCACTTTTCAGCTCTGAGCTTGGGAGATAAGAGGAAAACGACCGAACACGGGCAGCGCTGAAACGTGTCACTCAAAATCAGCGATTTCTACACCCGGAAAAACACAGGGGGCGGGACTTATTTAAACTGCATTAAGAACTCGTTCCCCCAGCGTTTTCTCCCAGTGCGGGCTGTGCCGAATCGAAAATCTCGGCGGAACTCCTCGGGGAGCACCTGACAGAAAGACAGACACACACTTGCGCCGAGCGTTCAAATCGAATCAGTCCCCGGGGACAGTTGCCAGAAATAAATTACACTTTATTATGCATAATCTAATCCGCACCAGATGCAGCCCCGCGGACCAGATCCCTGGGACTCAGCCCGCGTCTGAGTCTGAGTCTGAGTCTGAAGCGGAGTCTGATTCACAGCCAGTCTCATCTGGCACCTGTCACATCGACTGACTACAGAGAAAATCTGGCCGGACGAGGAAGAGCTTAACGCGATCCGAGCCTGGTCCGGGCTTCTGAGATGATGGGATGAGTGGAGATGATGCCGAGGCAGCTGCTCGAGAGCAGCTCTCCAGGAACAAAGCCTGAAGATGCGCGGCTGGCTGTCCACGGGGGGTAGCATTCGAATTAGATGGATGCAAGCTAGCCAGCTAGCCAGCTAGCTGGATAGCAGGGAAAGGAGCAGCCGACTGATGAGATTCAGTTTTTACGCATCGTAATTGGGATGACGTGTTTCTTGTGGATTAGAAAAGCGAAGAGTCTTCACCCGAGGAGCGCCTGGGGCCTGGGATGAGAAGTTCAGGCCCATAAACTAAAACCGAATCCCTTCTCTGAAAGACTTCCCGCCATCTGGTGTTCCCAGGCGCACCTAACCCATATCAGCCTCAGCCTTGCGAGGCCAACCCACGAGATCTTATCCGTTCGAGTGTTTTCGTTCAGTCGAGCGTCGCGTAGTGGTCGAGTGTCGCAGGAACAGAGTTCCGCGTCCTGGGAGTCCTTGAACAATTGACCCGCAGCCGGGAGGAGGGGGCCGGAGGACTTCGAGTGTTTACCAGCATCGCTTACCCAATGATCGGAGGGGGAGGGCCGGCGGTTTAAAGTCCGAAACCACCCGAACGGCCTTCGGAAGCGAGGCTTCCATATGGGCGCTTTAAGTTGTTGTAAACACATGTTAATAAACACGCCGAAGGTACCGCCACCCCTCGGTCGCCACCCCTTGCCAAGGACGGGAGGGTTGTCAGTACCAGCAACAGCAACAGCAACAGCAACAACGACCTACTCGAGCATCACTCAAATTAACTTTGAAAACCATTCAGGAACACTTCATTTGATTGCTGGCAAAGAAAGGAGGAATTGAGGAAACCCTCCCTTGAATACCACCACCCCCGCCCACCCAACCACCCAACCACCCAGCCACCCAGCCACCCATCGCCCCCCGGGCGGTTGTTGTTTGTAATTGTTGTTGTAGCAATAGCAATTATGCCATTGAAGCAACCCCCGCCGCAGCCATAAAAGTTCAAACACTCATTTCGCGCTTAGAAAAATATTTCCAGTAACCTCGTGGCCTTCTGAACATGCCCCTGCTCCCGTCCTGCTCCTGCTGCTGCTGCTGCCTCTTGCGTCCTGACCCTGTCCCATCTGTTTGTCCTGGACAAACACTCGCATCCGCACTCGCATCCGCAGCATCCGAGGCAGGAGCAAGCCAAACAAGTGCACAGGCGGACGGCGATGAGGAGTGAGAGTGGGAGTGGGAAGGACACAAGATCCTTGAGAGCTGACAGTCGAGCAAACAGAAGGACAGGCACATAAATAAACAACTGGCGCCTGGTGGCATGAATCCATCATTGTGCCAGTCCCCTGCGTCGCACAACCCCCTCCTCCAGGACCTCCTGAACTTGTCCTGTTTGCATAGTCAAGTGCAACAGCTTCCAAGTTTCCTGAATGGATTCAGCTTTCTTGGCGAACACCTCGCAGGAGGTTGGGAGGTGTCTTGTCGCCTGTCCGCTGACATTTTTTGTATCTCTTCCAGGATCGCTATTTCTCGATTTTCCAGAGCCTTTAAAGTGCTTTTGAATTGGTCCTTGATCAAGGATCTTTGCGAATAAAACTCCCACCAACAAGCTTCTGTAAAGTCATTCCCGTTCTGCCGAAAAGAAGTTTACGCCGCTCCGCAAATAGTTCCGTCAGAGAATCTACCTGTCATTGCTTATCCAACGAAAGGGAAGGGACCTTCCGGTGGCTAGATGGGTGGACGGGTGGGTGGCTTTGCACCCCAAGGATGCCCGAGAACAGAGCCGGAGCAACCACCACGCCACGCCGAACCACACCAGGCGACGTAGACAAAGCGCACACACATTAATTTCGAATTAGTTTTGCATCATGTGGTTCACGATGCAGAAAAATCGACTCACTGGCGGGGGGCTCTCGGGATGGCATGGTTCGGTTCGGTTTGGTTTGGTTTTCCCATTTCCACCCTGCCTCTCCCCCGCAACGGAGGGGGGGGGGGGGGGGGGGGGACGAAGGGAAACCCCACAGCTCAGCTGGTTCCTTTCTTCTCGGTTCGTGTTTATGGGCAACTATTAAGTGCACAACGTAGTGCGGCATGAAAAATGCGCCATGGACGTGGAACAGATCGCTGGATTTTCTACTTGAGCGCGTTCTGAAAGTCGTTCGCCTCACCACCACAACTATGGTACACAGGACGGGACGGGCCGGAATGTGTGTATTCCTGTGCGGAATCTGCCCATTCTGGACTCTGGGTTCTCGATTCCCGACTTCTCCCATTCCCATTCATCGACTGTAAAATTAGGTTAATTCCTGTCAGTGCGTCGCTGATTCGAATTGTCGCACATCCCCACAGGCCGCAGTGGAACTGCGAGGAGCTGCACCTGCTAGCCCCCCATTACCTTCAGGAGGAATGCAGGAATGACTTCGGTTTTCTGCCAGTGTCCCGTACACTTGCCACCTAATTCCCCTTTTCTCGCTCCTTGGCTCCGGGCTCACTCACACTCCGAGTGTCGTGTACATTGACGTTCGCTGACGTCTCTTTGGAGCTCTGCCCCTGATCCCCCTAAGCCCCTGGCTGGCGGATGGTGGCTGCGGATGGCACACCCCGATCGCGGCTTAGTGACGACGACTCTAATCCCCTGACTGCCTGTCTCTCATCCTCCAGCCAGCTACGCGCTCGCATGTGTATACTTCTGCTCTTTTTAGTCGGGGTTTATGTTTTCCCGTCTGAATAATTTTCTTTCTCGTTTTTTGCACATGACAGTTACGCAAGAAAAGTGTCAACCCGAGCTGGATGTTATGCAATCCCAATCCCAATCCCAATCCCAATCCCAATCGCAGCTGGGATCCAATGACCGATTGTGGATGTTCGATCCGAGGGGTTTCACTTGAGTTCAGTTGAGAATCCTGCGGAATACAAAGGGAATATTTAATCGCGTTTCCCAAATTACCACCCACTCCCCCGCCATGTCATCGACAGACTGAATTGGTCCGCCCCCCTCCCTTGGTTCTTGGGGGAATTTTTTGTTAACTGACTTCGTTGGAGAAACTTTGGCGTGGCGTTCTTTTCAAAGTCATCGATTGCTGGGGCGGCGTCGTCTGCTGGCATTTAGTGCCACTTGAGCGACAAACTGGCCAGCGTCATGTCAAGGTCACAAGCACACACACGCCAGGATGTGGCAGGACGCCGGACCGGGGCCTTGGGTCATCCGTAATGAGTGTCCAGAGTTGTCCAACGTCCAAGTTGTTGAAATTGTTCAAGTTGCTGCCCCCCCCCACACCAGCCGGGCAGTTTGCACTTAATTTCTGTTTGTGTGTTGCGTGCACAAGCATTTAAAATTTATAGACAAACAGGCTAAGGCCTGGCCGGCTGGCCGCCCTTCAGCCCCTTTTGGGCCAAATTACTCCCCTTCCTCCGGCGGGGGGTAGGGGGATGGGCGCCCTTTCTCCGATTTGGCCACTTGGCATGCCCAGTCAAGTGTAAAGTGCACGGCCACCCCTCGCCGGCCAAATGAAGTCGCCGCCCAACCCCATTACCGAGCAGAACACGACACAGGCGACCCCTCCGCTTCCGTCTTCCGTCTTCCATCCGCCCACTCCGCCCCTGGAAAGAGCTCCTTCTGTCGACTGGTTCACGTTCTTCACGCTTTGATGCGGCATTACAAATTGTTGTGGTATTTGTTGTTGCCGTTGCCGTTGCCGTTGATGTTGATGTTGATGTTGCACCCTCGCAAGTAGTGGCTTGCCAGTTGCGAGTCACTTAAAGGCAAGAGAGATGTCTTTAAGGTCGAGCTAGCCTCCCGATGCACAACCAATGCGGAGCTAGATGGAGTCTACCTTGCAGTGGCCCGACATTTGTTTGATTCGTGTGTCGTTGCCTTGGCTGTCGGGCGGAAAGTTGCCAAGTTTCGCCCTTCCATCCACGTCTTCATCCATATCTGTCTCGAAATTCGTGGCCGCCGCTCAAAGTGTCAGGAACAGAGTCCTGTGAGCCTTTGTGACTTTGACTCCTGATGATGTTTTGAGCGCCTCCAGTCAGCCAAGCAACCAGGCAGTCAGTCAGTCAGTCGGGAGACGGAAGGAAAACAAGGGGCGAATCAGACAAGTTGCCTCAGTTCGAACTTCGTTTTGTTTGACACTTTGCTGCAAACAACAGACTTGAAGTTCTTCTCCTGCCGGGAAAATCAAAGCGACGGGGCAGGACAGGGTGGCGCTGGCGGGAAGGCTGCCAAGTGCGGGGAATCCCTACGAGTCCTTTCGTGGGGAAGGAAACAACAAGCGAGCAGAAAGCCAACAACCTTTTATTTGCGGAATATGGAATTGGATAATTTCAGAGACAGAGATCTCCTCGGGAGCCATGGGAGAATCCTTTCGAGCAGTTAAGAATCACAGTCGAGCTGAAGTAAGAAGGCCAGATCTGTCTGACCAATTGCCGGCTCTCAGGCCCGGCTCCTACCCTCCCAGCCGCATTGGCAACCGGAATCTGTGTTTTGATTGGCATAACGAGGCAGCAGCTACGAAAACAGCGCACACCTTTGCACCACACACATCTTACGACTGCCCAGCCCAAGGAGTTCTTTTTTGTATTCACTGAGGAATGGAGGACGGACGGATGGAAGAATGGAGGCTGAGGCCCAGAGCCAGTCGGGCAAGGGGTGGTTGCTTCGCAGGCAAAAAATGAAAATATTTATGTGTATCGCAAGTACGCTCTGTTACCTTTCGGGGCGACTCCTGCCTTCCGCTGTTGCTGTTGTTATTCTGTGGCATTGCCGCCAGCGACAGCCTACAACAACAGCAGCTCTCCAACAATAACACAAACAACAA
Source organism: Drosophila ananassae (assembly GCF_017639315.1). Classification (NCBI taxonomy): domain Eukaryota; kingdom Metazoa; phylum Arthropoda; class Insecta; order Diptera; family Drosophilidae; genus Drosophila; species Drosophila ananassae. Next base: position 21,606,922 of record NC_057932.1, on the reverse strand, counting down.
TGCCAATAACAATAACAATAACAATAACAAAAACAATAACAAAGGCAGAGGCAAAGGCAAAGGCAATGAGGGCAAGGAAAACCGGCCGCATTTTGTGGGCATTTGTAAAGTGATCCTTTTTTGGCATGTTGTACTTGGTTGTGTTGGTTTTAGAGTCGAGTCGAGCCGAGCCGAGCCAGACCAGAAAGGACGAAAGGACCTCCTCTGCCCTGTGCCAGGGAAAGGGGGATGATGTGCCTAAAGCAACAGGATTTTCGTTTTTGAGGCTCGCGCGCTTTCCCCGCAAACGCGTTGAGCTGTGCGAAAAAGGATTTGCCTCCTCGCAGGACTCACCGTACTCGGCGGCCCCCCTCTCCTGTAAGCGCCTCAATCTTCGTCCCTGTCACTGTGCCTCTGCCTGTGCCTCTGCCTCTGCCTGTTTGCATTTCAAATTGTTGTGGGCCTGCTCGTCCTTCCACACACACACAGACACACACACACATCCCCCAGTGAAACTGATACCAAGCTTATGTCCTGGCCCGGCCGCTCCGCCTTTGCCGAAACCAAAACGTTTTGTTTTTATTGTTATTGCGTGTGTTGTTGTGTTATTCTTTCATTTCAACGCGTCGCCGCTCAAAAACGGAAAGAAATGAAGCCGAAACAGAAACCGAAACCGAAACCGAACCTGAAAGGACGAAAGGTGAACTCCTTTCGCTCCTGTCAAAGCGACGAAGCGACTGACAGGAACAACAGTAACAAAAACAACGGGCTGGGAAGGGAAAACAAATGCTGCCGACAAAATGGCCGCGTTTAAGGACCTCCGTGGGAGCCCTGTCCATCTTGGCAGGACATCTTCTGGCAAAAAGATGGTTTTCGCTCCGTTCTCGAACACGACTCGCATAAATACAAAGCCCCATTGTGCGGAATGATCCTGGGATCTGCAATCCTTTGGACCCGAGGACAAATATGTTGACACCGCAACACGAGGGACAACCAACCACAAAGACCACACACTCACACGCACCCGGGACTGGAATTGCAAATGAATTAATGCGCTTTGTTGACTTTTGTCAATTGGGATTACTCCCGTCCCAGGCCGGGCCGGTCCGAGCCTGGCCGGGGCGGGGCGGGGAGAGCCCATCTTTCGGTAACACAGCGATTAACAATTGGCTTAGAGCCGTGCCAAACAAAGTGTCGAAAAGCGAGCCTAAGCCGCCGCCGACCCAGGCCCCGAAATCCACAATCCACAGTCCCAGATACCAGATACCAGATACCCAGATACCCAGACCCATACAGACCCAGATCGCGCGGCCTGCTGTCGGATCATTGACGAATGGGACAAAAACAACGCCGTCTACCTGCCCACGCGATCTGGAGCGAGGGGCGGTCGAGGAACCAAGACTCTAGACTGTAGACTGTAGACCGGAGATCAGAGATCAGCGCGCCTAGATTATTATGCCAGTCAGCCAGCCATCCGCCGGGTGATTTGTAAAACAGATCTTTTTACGGATTAAGGCGAAACCACAGCAGCGGTGGCGGCGGATTCTGTGGTTATGACAAAAGACCCAAGCTACACCGGGAGAAACAGACCGCGGGATTACTCCCATGGGGGTGTGCGACGCCCTGGAGGTAGATAGACTTCTCTCAGTGCCCCCGTTTATGGCCCGATTATTGAGCTCAAGACACGAGCAATAAAATCGATCCGCGTCTGCGACTCTGATCCGGCAGGCAGGCAGAGAACTTCCGCAAACGGTTCAGTTTCGGCCTCCGGAGGCAGGGCGTGTTTGGGCGGGGTCATCGCCTCCAAGCCGCAGAAAGTGAAAGTAAATTAGTCTCTGGTGGGCCGACGAATACCTCTCCAAATGGGGGTGCTTGGTTCAGCCGCTGACGGGTGCCTGGGCTCCGAATCAATGGCTTTCAAAGCCCGGTCGGGTTCACCAATTAGCCGAACTATTCTTTCGTTATTTGGCGTTTTAAAAGCGGAGATTTTCCAACGGATTTCCCTCTCGGCTCGCACACCGGCTCCGCGTGTGTTTTCCCATCCGAATTTTGTTATTGCTGTGTCGGGTTCCGCTGTCAAATATATCAATTTCAAAGTGAATCTCCTCCCGGCCCCGGAATCGCACTCTCCGGCCGTGTTGCCGCTGCTGTGGCTGCTTTATTTGTTTGTCCATAAATCGTCTGTCAGCGTTTGGATCGGGCTTTGTTTTCTTTGCTAGATTTCTGACGTGTTTTTGTTGGCTTGTCGCTTTGGTTTTTTGTCAGTCGAAGCTCCAGCTCCAGCTCCTCTTTGGCTATGATGGATTGCGTGCACCGCAAAAGGAGGGCAGGGGCCAGGTCCGAATTATAAATCACATTCGCAATTTGTTGGCCAAAAAAATGCAGCCAAATACGGATACGGCGGAATTTATGCTCGGCCATAAACTGCTGCCCGCCAACAACAAATCGATTAACACATAAAGCGCAGCAGCGTCGGGGAATAAAGCGAATTAACTCCAACGATTTGTGACACTAATAAATAAGGCCAACAACAAAGGGGGCAGCCACTGCTCCTCCGATCCTCCCATCCTCCGATCCTCCCATCCTTGCGCCTCCTTTATCGCGCATTCTCGCCTCCACTTCATCTTCCTCCGGGATACTTTATGGCACTGCCCCTCTCGCGATCGCCACGCGAAGCCTTTATTTATTTATGTTTATTGCGTTTATCATTTGTGACATTTGCATAGCGCCGGCGTGGGCCAGTGGAAGCGGGAGGGGAGCGTGGCGGGATAAGGGGCCATCCCCATCCCCATCCTCATCCCCAGCTCCTGGAAAGTGTCACAGCTTGCTGGTTTTTATTGCCCCGCCAAGTTGCAGCTGTAAAATCTGCGCAAATTTATGCGCAAGTGATTTGTGCATTTGAAGGGGCGGCCTGCCCCGAAGGGGTAGTGGCAGGCGATTGCGCCCGAAGGCCCGGCGGCAGTCTTCTAATAATCCAGTAATGGCATTGCCCCGCCAGAACTCGGGCCAGTCCCCCAGATCCCAAATGACCCAAATAGTTACGCACTTATCGCTTAAGAGCTCTCGCAGATCTCGGGTTGCGAAGTCGAGCCAAAAAGAGGAAAACTGTCACAGTTACGGGCTGCCATGAAAATGCATTTCAGGCTGACCCACTTTTCCTGGCCCACTGGCCCGGCCCGCCCCTTCACCCTGCCATCGATAAGCCCGGCAATCTCGAGTAGTTTTAATTTTCAAACATTTTTTCGCGTGGAAACTGAGTCAGAAACTCAGCGGACCTCAGCGGCGAGGACTGAGTCACCATGGACGGATTTTCGCTGCCAGCGGCGTGAGTCAGGCGTGGAAAACTTCTCGCCGCCGATTCCCAGTTTCGGGTAACCGATACGATACCGATACCAATACTGATGCTACAACCTCCTCCTCCGTCCGCCGAGGCGGGTCCTGAGCCCTCTCTGCCGTTTGCCGCTTGCCGCTGCCGATTTCTGTTTCGTGTTTTCAGTTTTGAGTTTTGAGTTTTGTTATGTCATTTATAGCCCGCCTATTTAACGTTTTTTCAAGCGAAAAACTTTATTTTCACGCGCATTACGCAAAAACGCGACTCCAAACAACTGTGACTCCCAAAGTCAGGCTCCGGCTCCGGCTTCAGCTCCAGCTCCAGCTCCAGCTCCAGGTTGGAATACAAAGGCGCAACCAAAAACAAAAGTGCCTCGAATGGCTCTCGGTCTTGGTAGTAAAAGGCCATTAAAAATACCATTCAAGTGGCTGTAAAAAATAAAGCCAAACTAAAAATAAAATAAACATTAACTGCTCACCAAGTGCGGGCTTTTGAGATAGAAAACCGAAACTGAGCCACAAACAGAAACAGAAACAGAAACACAGAATTGGGAGTACTCGTAAAATACTGGAACTGGTTTTCGGGCTGGTGGGTGCCGGCCGGAGGAGGGCAGGCGGCAGGTGACCCCAACAAGTGGGCTCTGGCCCCAGCACTTATCATCTATGCTGCAGTGGTTCTGCCCCAGCGGTTACAGGTGGAATGAATGTGGGTTACAGTACTCCTGGGGGACTGCTCCTCGAGCGAGGGGTCTGCTTCTTACGGACCATCTATCCGCAAGAAGCTCTGGAGCCGCAGTGGTTCTGGGCTCTGGGGGACTCACACAAGCCTCCCGCAAACCAATTTCTCGTTTATCTCCGCCGAACATATGCACACAAGCCCGATATCGCACCCACACTTATCCAAATGCGAAATGCGAAATACGAAATATGAAATGTGAATTATGAGCGGCGGAGCCCAGAACGGGAAGCACAAAAATGGAAGCCGGCGAGGGAAACGGCACAAGGCACAAGGCAGAAGGCAGCCAATGGCAAAGATCTCAGTCGGAAGATAAGGAAAGCCACCCTGTCGGTGGGTCGGTCGCCAGGAAGAGGACTCTTTAAGAGCTTAAAGAGCCGGCCATTTTGCTTGCCAGGGCGGGGGGGAGAAAGGGCTTGGGATGGGGTGGGGTGGGGCGTGGGCGTGGGCGTGGGTGGGCAAATAAAATAAACGAGAGAGAATCGAAATCGATTTTGTATTTCGAGTATTTCCCAGCATTTCTAAGCTTTTTCAAGGGGGCCCTAAGCCAGTTGCCTGGCTTTTCTTCTGCTTTTCCCTCCATCCCTCCCTCCCTCCCTCCCCACTCAGCCCTAGTTGCTTTTCTCGATTTTCCCCACTTGTATAGTGGAGCCCCCCATCCGCGCCCCCTCCTCGCGCAGACATCATTTTGCACACAAAGCTCTGCACATTTCCGTTTCCGTTTTGTATACATAACCTCAATTCACATTTTGGCATGGCTACCCTTAGATTTCCTCCCCATGCCCGCCCCCGCCTCCGCCCCCGCCTCCGTCCATGCCCCTGCCATGTCCTGCTCCCTCTCGCTCTCGCCCACTGTTCTGTAAGCGCTGTCTCTTTCTGCGGAAGCCTTGGCAAATGCCACCTGCAGCAGTTTTTGTGAAGCTTTGCGTGCTTTTGGTTTCGACAGTTGGATTTTGCGACCTCAGAATAAAGTCCTTTGCCCCCCGTCACCCCCCACCACCCCAGGACCTGTGCTCGCCCCATTTTCACACACAGCTTCCTTTCGCCTTTTGTTTCGTTTTCCTTCGCTTTTTGTGGCTGCTGCCGCTGTTTTCTTTAGCCAGCCGCCAACGCCAAATCCGCCAAAGCAGCCACCCCCGAAGGCCACCCACCGCCACCCCCAACCCCTCGTTCGTGGCGTATCTTTGGCTTTCTCTCTTCTCTGTTGCCGTCTCGTTTTTGGCCATTTCGTTTGTTGCCATCTTTTTTTGGGTTTTGGGTTTTCGGTTTTGGGTTTTGGGTTTCTGGCTCGAGGCCCGAGGCCCGCCTTTCTTTGGGGTTTGGCTCTGCCGGCGTCGCCGTCGACGTCTCTTATCTCAGCCCCCCAAGCGCCCTTCCCCGCCATTTTTTTGAGCAGTTTTTCCTCCGATTCCCACCAAGTTTTTCCGATGCTGAAAATGTTGGGCCAAGCTTGAAATAAGACACGATTACAGGGGACGGAGGGGGAGGGGCGAGGGCTCCATGTAGTAACTCCTCGGATCGTAAATCTCTGTAGATTGACGAGGGGGAGGGAGAGGTGGGGGTCCTTAAAGTGCTGCACTTAAAGTGCCGTGTCTTTTATGGGAATCCACAAAAGAGCAAGCACAACTGGAACTTCGAATCTGGAAACTGAAAACTGAAAACTCAACTCCCATTGTCATTATCAGGAGACTTGATTTTGTTTGCTCATCAAGTTGATCCCCCCCTCGCCCCCTGCCACCGACCACGCCCCAGACAGACACTCAATTTTTGATTGAAGATTTATGGGACGAGTTACGAGTTACGGGTTACGAGTCCGCTTTCGGCACTAAAGTCCCCTCGAGTCAAAAGACTTTGCTCTAGTTTTAACGCCTCTCGTAATTTGCCCAACACATCATCAAATGCCCGCCCCTTAACCCTCTGCTGCCCTGGCCGTTTAGGCGTTTTAGTTAGACATTAAAACGAGAGGAGCGGAGACCTTTCCACACTTTCCTCGCCGGGCTCGCTTTCGTTTTATTTCGGGCCTTACGAGGTTCGTCATTAAGACGCGCAAGTCGTTCAACAAATGCCCCATAAACAATAAACAATAAACAACAAACAACAAACAATGAACAATGAACAGTAACAACAAACACGGCCAACAGCCCGCGGAGGGCAGGAGGCCTGAAGGAGGGGCCGAGTGGGTCAGGCGCGACAGGTTCAAGTTTAAATTTTGGGCAGGCGAGGAATCGATAAAGGAGCCACATCGGAGCCTGGTTATGTTGGAAGACATTGAAGCGGGTAGTCCACCCCAGCCCCCACTAATCCCACGTATTATTGACTTGATTTATGGACTCTTCCGGCTCTCCTCCCCCCACCCCACTTGCCGCCAAAATGGCGACACTTCCGCTACCTCACATACCGCCACTTTTTAGCCCTCGGACGCAACAAATCAGAGCGCGTTTTATGGAAAATAGTTGCCTGCCATCCAGACTACACACGCACTTGGCCCGATGATTTACGGACGCGCCGACAGGCGTTAGAAGGAGGAGGGGGCCGGACTAGGCACACTAGGGCGGGGGGCGTGCCAAGTGCCAGTTTCGGTTCGGCCGGCCCGGCCCGGCTGACTTTTTTCTTTATTTTTTTATCGCACATCGGTAAAGTATTAAATTCGTGGCCCCAAAATAGCCGTAAATTTATTATCCCAGAAGAGTGGCAGAGGGCGAGGGCGGCTGGGGGGCGTGGCAAGGGGGGGATTGGCAGCATTGTGGTCAGTCCCGTGTATATAAAAAGCAGAAGAGGGAAAAAGAGCCCGGAGAGTCATAAAAATAAAAAATAGCCCAAGTAAATGTCAAATAAACTTTAACGGTTTTATTTTTTCTTGCTTTTTATTTTATTTTCCCTTTTTGTTTGGACCACAGGCAGCAGCAGCCGCAGCAGCAGCAGCAGCCGCAGCCGCAGAGGCCGAAGCCATAAACTTTTCAAGCTGCAAGCCCCAAAGAAAAAAGCCAGCCCGTACATAAACCGGGGGGCATGTACTGAAGCGCACATACGTACAGGGGGCCAAGGCTCTATGTACGAGCTGGCAGCTGAAACTGCCACCGCTGCACAAACCGAAACTGCAAATAAAGGGGCAGATCCTAGGGCCAAGTGGCGGCCGCAAGGAAGCCGGGGGCGGGCCGGGATCAGGGGCCGAGGGGCCAAGGGGACCAGGGGCGTAGCTGGGCCCCTGCCCATTGCCATCAGGAATAAGAGTACTATATTACGTGACCAGCCGACAAAATGACAACCGTAAATCTGCGGTATATTTCATGTGGTTGAGCACTCCCGGGGGCCAGGGGGCGGTCCTTGCAGGGATTATAGTGGGCAAGTGGGCAAGTGGGGAGTGGGTTGGGGCTAGCCCATGCCCCGAAAGTCGAGTCACTTTAAGTTGAAGACGAAAGTTTGAACTTTTCGTACAAAAACAACTGGCTTTAAGGGGCAAGAGGAGCAGAATAAGGACGCCATCTGGTTATCTTCCGAAGAGGAGACTTCTGGCCATATGGGCATGACCCTTTTGGCCAAACAAAGCCCACGGAGCAGGCAACAGGACAGGAGAGGCGGGGGCCCTTGTGTGGGTTCATAAAAATTTTGTTTTTCGGGCATCATAAAAATAACAACAGAATCCCTCAAAAACAAGAGCCAAAGTCCAAGCTAAGGTCGTTTAAGGGTCATTACACACACTCGCACAGACGCACACACGTCCTAGCCGTTGGAAGGCCCTTCGCCTGGCGGTTACCCGAACCCGGTACCTCTGTATTTGTGTAATATTTGAATACGTGGTTCTAACTTTCGGGCACTCGGTTCTTGGGGACTCTTCCGGCGGAGTCTTATCGGCTCGGCTCACTTGATTGCACATTGTACTCGTCGCTTGCCTGTTTTTTATTCGCCAGTTGATTTATTACCTTAGTTACGCCGGCCCATTCATTGTTGTTGTTTATCGCACAGCAAACAGTTTAATTTATATGACAAGCCATAAATTGACGCGTCGAGAGCGGTGACAAAAAACAACAAAAAAATCGGAAGCACGACCACAGAGGGCACAATGGCGGGCACAAGAGCAGCGGCAAGACGTGTGTGCTTCCTCTTAAAAACGCTCTTTCCCGGGAGCTATTTTTCATAATAACTTTTATGCTGCTTCTTAACACCGATCCCGCACCGCTCCAGCCCTCCTTCGAGCCGGGCTCCCTGCGGGCGGCTGCCACCGCCGGACCACGCGGTGTATGCTTGATTTTTGGCACTTTCTCAATCGGCGGGCCGTCTTCCATTCTGGCCAAATGAAAAATCCGTTGCACGTAATTAACGCAATTAAAATCAAAACATTAATGACCTGCGCTCGGCTCGCGTTCGCGTCGCTGCCGACTGCGGTGCCGCAGAGCAGCCGGCATCGCTGCAGCGGTCGAGGCAGCAGCGGCGGAGAGGTCCCGTTTCCCCCACTAAACAGTCCTGGTTTCTCCTTCTGGGCGCCCTATTCCGTCCGATTTTGTATAGTTGGCACAATATTAAGGCATTTTTTTGAAGGAGACTCAAAATTATTATTGCATTATTCGCAGAAGGCAGAAGAGGCGGGACGGGGGACGAGGCAGGCATCCAGCCGAAGCCGGGAGGGGGAAAAGCTTGCCTACTTTTTTGGGCTCGCAGCCATTTTGTTCTGCCTGCGCCGACGTCGGCAGCACAGTCGCCGAGCCTCTCTGTCTAGCTTTGTCTCCCTCGCTCCTTTTATGCTCGGGCGCCAGTGCGCAGGTGCCCGCCGAGCCAGAGAGTGTACAGTCTCTCTCTCATTCGCCGCCGAGAGAGTCTGCTCCCCTTTCTCCGGCAGAGGCGTGGGGCAGCCGGCGGAGGAAGGGCGACGGTGGCGGTGGCGGGGGTCTAGGAAAAATGGCAGCGTTGAAATATTTAACGCCGTTAAGTATGCTACGAAAATATTTTGCCAGCAGCAGCGAAAATATCCCAGTTCCTCCGCCAGTCTGTTGGTGTTTTTATTTTATATATTTTGTAAAAAATTATGAAGAAGGACATGGACGTGGACGGACGGCGGACGGCTGGAAGCCGGAGTCGAAGGCGTTGCTGCGAGTGACAGCCCGGGAGGAGTGTCTGTGCGTTCGAAGGAGGAAGTGCGGAAGCACCAGAACGGAATTCCAACCTTTAAAGCCTACAAACTCTCTGGAAGAACAAAAAACCCACTTCCAGACTACCCAGAGTCTTGTTTAAAGACTGAAAGCCCGTACATGGAGCCTTACTGAAGCGTAAAAAGCATAAAAACCCCGCCTCGGATAATCTGATATCACAGTTCCACGTTCCACGTTCCACGCATGAATTTTTTCCGCCAGCGCATTTAATTTGCAGACTCGCCTTTAAAACTTTAATTCGATTGCCGCTTTTGGCCGGCAACCTCGAATAATTATACAGCCCGGCCCGACACAACTTTAAGGCTTAACCCACACACGTGCTCACCATGTCCTGCGTCCTGCGTCCTGCGCCTCCGTCCTCCGTCCTTTAAAACTTTTCCCGTCGAGGGAAAAGGGCAAACAAAGAGACTCCCGGCGGCCAGAAAGGGACGGGATGGGGTGGTCTGCACTTTGCAGGCTCCTGGCTTTAATGCGTTTTCAGTTTTCGCTCCTCCCTTGTCTCAAAAGGACTTTAAGGAGACCTATTCAGGTCGAGGAAAAGAATTCGGAAGTGGATTTCATCTCGAGATGCTCCCCGAATCCGAGTTCCTCCCAGCCCCGCTCTTCGTCCTTATCATCCGCCACTTGCGTCCTGTTGTTTTATGCATGACTTTGTTTTATTTATGCGATTTGAGTCAATATTTGCCGAGCATTTAGTCCGTGACTTCTGCTGCAAGAGAGGCAGCCAGCCGCCGCAACGTGCGGCGTGGGCGTGGGCGTGGGAGTGGGCGTGGGACGTGTGTGTGGGCAATATTTTGTGGGATTACCAAAGAAAACAGAGCCTGGCCCGTCCGGTCGCTCGGGGGGGGCGCGGGGGCTCAGGCTTTAAAACAAAAAGAATCTGTATACACACATTGCATAGCCAAAAAAGTGCTCCCGATCCCGAAAAATCAACAATCAACAGCAGCAACAGCAACAGCGCCCCGACATCACCACGGCAGCAACAAAAGGGGCAACAATGCCGGAATGCCGGCAACAATTTCTTTTATTCCCACGGTAATTTGAATGACAAATATTTCTACGCCAAACGATAAACAATTAGTGCAAACAAACAGACGAACTGTGCCACAAATTAAAATATTTTGCCAAAAACGTTGCCCAAATTGCGTCTAAATACACCCAGAAGCGCACGTACCACGGGTCGTATGCGTAATTTTCTATTTATTGTCGATGGAATCGCAGATATGAGTGTTCTGTTCACCGGACGGACCACAAAGGGCAGCCCAAGAGTAGTGGACATCAGGAGCACATCATTAGCAAAGATGAGCCCCAGTTGGAGGCCAGTTAGGAAGATTTATGGAGCCCCGATTAGACCAGAAACTGGTACAGACTGAGACTACTCTACAGAAACTGGATGTCCAGTGTTTACAGGGCTTCGGTAGTAGTCTCTTCGATAATAGCAGCAATATGAAGTGCGAGTGGCTACTCTCTACAATTCTACTCTTTGCAATTTACTTTACGCCCTTCTGAGCCTTGCCCCCGTAGGTATTAACTTCCGATTGCATCTGAAACTTACCGCTTAGGGAGTTGTGGCCGCAGGACGGCGCCTTGCCTAACAGATAGTCGTCCTTGCAGATGAACTTATTGTCGTCCAGCACGTACAGCTGCTCCCCTGTGCTCAGCTGCTTGCGGCAGATGCAGCACGTGAAGCAGTTCAGGTGGAAGACCTTGTCCCTGGGCTTCCGCACGAGGTCCGACGGCGCGATACCCTGTCCGCATCCGCTGCACTTGGTGCCGTAGCGCCTACAGGAGGAGGAGAGGTTAGTCATCAATATTTCATATTTGTTCGGCCAGTTCTCTAAAGAGAACCGGACTCTCATCACCCGCCTCATGGCGGGTAGCTTTTGTCCGCCCGTCCAGCTGGCCCTGATTGATAGCCAGGATCTCGGAAGGACGCCACTCAGGAGCCGATGATTTTTGCACCTTCCCTTTGGCAAATCAAGGAGCTGGCCGGATTTGATTTCGTTTTGATTTGGCCCTGGTATTTTGCATGTTAATTGCTTTCGCCTGTCCGGCCGGAGCTCCCTCCGCCCCAGTCATCCCATTCATCCGTTTTTCATTCAGTCCCTCGCTTTTTTCAATTAGCCGAGCTCTAAACTTGGCTCCAAAGGTGGACTGCGGACAACGGACAGCGGACAATAAACGACGGACGCCAGAAAAACAAAAGCCAAAGAGTCAAAGGCGCTATAGAATCCCTGGCATGATTGCTTCGATTTTGATTTCCCGAAGACTGAAAAATTGTATGAGGAGCACAGAGCTCCACCTTCCATGGCCCGTTTCCAATTATTGGACCCAACTCACCTGAAGAAATCGTTGCGACAGTAGAGCTTCGACTCGCGGCTGAAGCACTTGTCGGTGAGCGGTTGGAGACATTCACAGCAGCGCACGCAGGATGCGTGCCAGGCGCGCTCCAGGACGTTCAGCAGGAACTTGTCGAGGATCGGCTTGTTGCAGCCGGCGCAGGGATCGCCCACGCCCACGGGCGGTTCACTGCGACCTGGAAATCACAGAAGAGAGCAATGGATTAGGACATCATTCAATCGATCGAAACTTCATTCTGAAAACTCCTTCCTTGTCCCTTCGCAGAGCTGTGTGGCGTGACCCCGAGTGACCTCTTAATTGATAAGGGCAAAGTGCTGGCCAATTCAAGCGGAAAACAAGAGGGAGAACGGAAGGGGGGAGAGCACTCAACTGTGCGTCGGAAAATCCTTCGAGGCGCAAATTAGCACCTCGCTCTGGTTGCCTCATTAAGTTTGCACGTGTATGTGGGGCACACATCACATACACACACACACACACACACACAGACACACACACCCCCTGCAGGCGGCACACCTGAAAATGAGCAGTTCCCAGGTGCGTGGCCTTGGACGGGTGCAAACATTTGGGGATATACAATTTGCACTTTGCATTCCGAGTTAGACAAATTTGCAACTGCCCGAAGTGCGGTAGTTGCCCATGCTGTCCTGCTGCCCTCCATCCTCTTGCTAATCCCTCAAAAAAGCAGATAGCTCTTCTACTCCCCACTTCCCACTCTCGACTCTATTTGTAGTGCCTGGACAGTGCCCGCTTTTCGCGCTGTGCAGGGATCTCCTCCAGGGATCTTCCACCTTGTTAGTTCTGCCACAGGAGGCGGTGTTGGGGGCGTGGCACCATATATAATATCCCCCCACACACACACATACACACAAGCACGCACTCGGGCGAGTCCCTGTGCGAATAAGCACAATCGAGGGAAGTGCAACCGAATAATGATAGAGGCCAGGCCAAAATGGTGCCCGAGGCCTGAGAATCTTGGCCAGAAAAAAGGAGGAACGGCGAAGGAGGGCGGGTGCCGGGTAAGTAAGGACCAGAACAGGCTGCCTCCTTTCGCAGTCAACCAGTCAATGGAGTTGCAAGAGGCAGCAACCGCGCGAGAGAGGGAAGCGAAGAGGGCCAAGAACCGACAGAGCCAAGGATGAAGTGCCGGAATGTATACCTTGCTGCTTCCCTGAGACATATGTATTTCGGGCTGGAACTCAGTCATCAGGAGGTACATTCGATTCCGAGCTCTTAAAGCCACTGGCGGAGAAGATACGCTTCTGGGGCAAGTTAAAGTATCCTCTGCAAGGGTATGCAGCAGATTCTCAAAGAAGAAACTTTGCCTCGTTTCGGGAAACATTTGCAGGTGGGGCTGCTTTCGGGGGGCGTGACCGGGTAAAAAATATATAAACAGAGGAGCACAAGGAGCAAGAGAACCGAACACAGAAAACAGCGCAGAAACAATGCAGAAACCCGAAAAGAAGGCTGCCGAGGCGGAGGTTTGAATAAAAAGCAAACTTGTGTGTGAAAATTTATTTTCATTCAAAAAGTTTTAAAACATCCTGCCGGCCGGAGGAGGCGGGAGCGGGCGGCGGACGGCGGAGGGAGAAGAGGTGCTAAGAGGAGCTGCAAAGTGGGAAGGATGGCAGCCCGCTCGGGAGGAGGAAGTGGGCGCAGGATACGCGGACGAGGAGCAGACGAAAAGGCGATTATGCCACACGAATCATATTGGAATACATTTAAGATATAAAATGTACAAACACGAGCTCTCAGCTTCGTCCTCCCTCCCGGAGGACCGCCTCTTCGAATGACCCACATTAATAAGGCTTAGGGCTCTTCTCTGCCCCCAATCCCCAATCCCCAGCCCCCAGCCCCCAGGGTTATTTGCTTTTTTCGTTTTGTTGCTCATACGCCCCGTACCACAGACAGTAGCCAGTGCCCCGAGCAAGCTGATACGGAACCGGGCCCATGAATGAACGCAGACGGAGGAGCAGCAACGACAGCAATGCTTGGCCATTATAAACGAGCGACTGACACACTGATTGATTGACGAATTGACTCATTTTCGCCAGCAGAACTCGCAGGGGCTCGCAGCCCGAAGAAGGAGCGGAAAAGGAACCCGCAGAAGAGGCAAGAATTATAACGAACATCCTACCCACCAGAAGCAGCAACAGCAACAGCAACTGCCGCAGCAACATCGCAGCCACATCCACATAAACAGACAGCAGCAACATCATCGCATTTGGCAAGTTGCAAGTCCCGAGTCCCAGACCCTGCCGCATATGTCAAAATTGACGGATGTTATCAATCATTTCATGCCGCTGCAGACGTTTTTTAATGAAGGCTATAGACGTTTGGAGACGGAACGGAACGGATGGGCGCGAAGGAAGCGCGGCGGAGGAGCTGGCGAGGATGGGCCCGAGGGCGGGGCACGGACAGATACTTCAGGTTGCCCCAAAGCTCAATGAACTGCGCAAAGCGTTGCAAAGTCGAACTATGTGATCTTTGTGCGAGGCTTAGATCCAAGGGGATAACACTTAAGCGTTCCTGTTATCAAGTTCCATGGTGTTGGCTTCAAACCAGGTTCTAGACTTTGATGCGATGTCCTTCCTGCTTTTCTTGGGAGGAACTGCTTTTTCGGCTCTTCCACTCCCTACGCCTCATCTGCGTTTTCGTGCATTTTATTATTTTTCCCCTTTTTGTACTTTGTTGTCCATCTGTCCGCGTGTCCGCGTCCGCTGTGCTGGTGCGTACGCTGCGGACGGCACCTTGGTGGATACCGACTGCTTTCTGTGCCTTCTGGCGCGTTTTTAAAAAGCGACAAATTGTTGTTTGCAGACGCCGACAACGTTGTTGCTGTTGGTGTCCGTGGTGTTGCTGCTGCCGCTTAAGTGTCGCAATTTAAATATTGTTGAGTGCACTTTTGGCTACCGTTGGCCATTTATTTTTCACTGAAATTTATGTAACGATGTGAAAAATTGCCCGCTACTGGAGCGAAGGTCTCTCGGCCAGGCCCGGCCCGGCCCGGCCCAGGCTCTAGGTACTGTCTCTCTCCGAGGCACTGGCCTCTCTTGCCTCGGGTCTGGCTTCCCTCCCATTATGTTCAGTTCGCCTCTCCACTCGCCCAGCACTTTCCCAGGCATTGACCGCAGAAAAGTGCCCAGGCGGAGAGGAAAGTGCAAAGTTGCAGCCCAGGCACGTAAAGAACATTTTGCACAACATTTTCCGCGCTCGCACTCCAAGACCCCAAGACTCCAGCCTCCAAGACCACATAATTGTGTTCCAGCTTCTCCGCAATCCGGCAGACTAACTGCATTTATAATGCAAGCAACCGAAGCACCGGCAGGAGCAGCTTCCTCACGGATCGCTGGGCCGTTCCCGGCAACACCCAACGGACCAGCCCAAGAAATGTGTATAAAATGAGGGGAGAGCCAGCCTGCAAAAAAATAACAAATAAACTTAACTCTGCCAGCCAGCCAGCCAGCCAGCTGCCGCTGCTGCTTGACCATAATCGGGAGGAGTGCAGCACAGTGGAGCTCTCCTGATGCATTCCCTGAAAGCCCGACTCACACCCACTGTACCCATTGGCCACAGAAGCAACCACAACGAAACAGAAGCAACAACAGCCGCAGCAGACAGCAGAAATGGCAACCAAACTTTTGACCATTGTCGTCCGAGCCACAAACTGTGAAAAATTCGTTCGACATCAGCGCAGAGGCAACAAAAAAAATAAAAAAAACAACTAAAAAGCGAAAAAAAAACTTTTTAAATCCAAGAGGCAACGAAAAAATGGGAAATAATAAAAATCAGCTTCAACTTTTTGCCAAAGCACTTGCTGCGCCATGTTGGTTACGCCCCCTTCCCCTGCCACGCCTCCAGCGCCCCACGCCCCTCATCCGAGCCGAAAACGTGACTAAAATGTTAAGGCCGGAGGAAAGGAAAGAAAATCCAAGCCAGCAGCCACCGTCGCTCAATCGGAATCTCTCCTCCCGGCCAGAAGCAGCAGCTTCTTCGGCAGAGTGTGCTTCTTGTGGGCACTCTTTTGCGGCAAATCTTATGCAAAAATCGGATGGCAGTGCAGCAGCCGGCCAACAAATGGCTGAAATGAAATGGAAGTGGGTCTGCCCCTTCCCAAATGAAAAAGGGAGTTGCAGGTCGCCTTGCCTTCCCTGGAAATGGAACAAGCCGGGGGTAGGGCGTCATCAATGAGCAAATTTTGTTCAGCTCACTCACTTTTTAGGCTGTGAGGTAGCTCCAAAGTCAACTCCTCACACTGGTGATTAATATTCTGACCTTTTCGGCGCGTCTCTACCCCGTCCCAGTCATTCTGTTTCCATTCCGCTAATATCGCAACTAATTATGTAATTAAAATGTTAACAAGTCCAGCGCGGGCAATCTGAGCGAGCGAGAAATAGGTGTTGGGCTCTGTGGCGAACCTTAGCCTCGCAGCCGTCTACGGATTTGTATATTTTATCCGAAATTAGCATACGTCTAGAGGTATTAGGAGGCCCCCATTCGACCGCAACGCGGAGTGGAGAATGCAATCAAAACTACCAAATCAGGCGCAACGAATTGCATTAAAAATAGAAACCGAAGGGGGCGAGCAGCGAGGAGCTATGGGGGGAAATGAAGTGATAAAATACTTGTAAATTTAATAAAGAATCTTAAAGCTTCCGGGCTGGGGGAGCTGTCGAAGAAGCAGCGAAATCTGTCCCACGTCCATTTGTTCTCCACTTTCCGTCATGCAGTCTGAATTTAAAACACGGACGACCCAAGGATCTGGGAACAAGTCGATGGACACAGCCGATAGGGAGAGGCCAGGCCAGCCATCCGGAGCAGGATGGGTCCAAAAAGGCACAAAACGGAGCGAAGCGAAAGAGGAAGAATGGCTCTTATAGGAGAAAAAATGCAATATTGGCCAGGATTCGATGGAGCCGACGACGATGGCGATGGCGATGGTGAAAAATGGGGGATTGGGGCTTCGGCAGCCGCCTCTGGTCTCTGTTTTTGTTTTTGTTTTTCCTGTTTTCTGTGTGCTGCCGGAGGGGAGCGGGTGGCCGGGGGAGCATAATGGCAAAGTAAACAATTTCATGATGCGAGACGATGGCTTCTGGGCTGCCACCTATCTACATCCAAAGCCTCACCTCAGATCCAGGTCTCCCCGCAGCCCGCAGCCCGCAGCCCGCTGCCGTCCACTTAACCCATCGATTCGCTCGCCCCACGTCTGTGTATCTAGCAGATACTTTATATGCATGAGTTACAGAAAAGGAGGCGTATTCCTCGGCCGTCCCGCTCTCGCTCGCCTGCTCTGCGTCCTGCTCGCGCTGCCTCCTTTCGGTTTTGTTGCAAAAATATAAACGGCAAGCCACAAAAAAGCCCCACGTGGAAAAGAGCTCATGACAAAAATGGCCGAGCATTCCGGGGCCTTTGGACATGACTTCTGCGATGTTCCAGCGCGATAATGGCATGATGTGGAAAGTTTAGACTCGGCGCCTGTCCAAGCTTTCTACGACTTCAACGCTTCTCCCGCTTGGGTCGCTGTTTAATAACAATAACGCTTTATACGCCGGGCGAACCTCTTTTACGACTCCTTTGGATCTCCTCTTTTGCAGCCATAACCACTCCCATTCGAGATTCGCAATCTCAATTTTAATCTCATCAACCATTTTCATAGTCATCGCCATCTACATCGCCATCGCCATCTCCATCTCCATCTCCATCTCCATCATCTCCGTCCCCATCTCCATCTTCATAGTCGTCATCATCAACATTGTCGTCAGTTGCAGAGATTTTTATAGGCCCCCCAAAGGGCGGGTTGCTCTCTCTCTTTCGCCCGAGTCGGCTGTCTCTTCTTTCTTTTTTCTGCTCTTGTCGCCCCATAAAAATCACACTTCTCTGATGGAGAGTGGCAGTGTGGCAGAGTGGCAGAGTGGCAGAATGGCAGCGTGGGAGAGAGAGCGAGAGAGCCGCCAGTTGGGGTGGCTTGTAAGCCGAGCCACTGCCACAGTGCCTTCTTGCGAGTCTCCACCACCCACACCCACCCAGCCACTCGGGCTGTCAGGCAGGCAGCCAGTCCACCCACCACCCACCACCCCCTGGCAGGAGCAGTTCTTGTTGTTTGTCAGCAGACAGATAGCCAATGATAAGCCTTAGCGTATGAGTGATGTGCCACGGACACAAGCACGAAAACACGAGCGCCGGCAGGACAACAACCTCCCCCAGACACCACCCACTGCGCCGGCCTCCTGCCTCCTGCCCCTCTTTTTCTCTTTTTTTTTTCCATATTTTGCGGAGCTTTTCCATTCGATATGCTCGCTGCAACCCTCAAGAGCCCCCAGAGCTCCGCTGTGCGACTCCCGAGGCCTCGAACGGACGTCCTGACAAAAGCAGTACGAATCAAGCTGCGTCTTCCCCCTCAAGGATACAAGGATACCCTCCGAGGCTCCGCTGCAAAGTCCTTTAAAGAACTACAGAACCTATCAAATATTAATCCAGAAAAAAGCACTGGCCGTAATCGCTTGCCACTTTCGCCCATAAATTAATTTGGGCTTAAAGAGAGGGCCCTACGGTCAGCCACCATCGACCAGCCCCCTCCCAGCTTACAGGACCTGCCCGCAGGAACGCAGAGTGCAGCACATTGCGGTCTGTTGTTGGGGGATTTCGTTCGGTTTCGGTTTCGTTTCGGAGTTTGGCTCTCTGTTTATTTTGTTAATATTGCGCCACCCACACCCCGGACGAACTCCGGCCGGGCCTCTGCCATTTGATGTGGTGTGTTTCGCCGGCCGGCCCTTGTTCCTCCTTTTTTGCGCCACCGGCATTCCGGGTCCTGGTCCTGCTCCTGGTCCTGGCCGTTGATTGATTTTAAGCGGCCTGGTGTCGGCCGACCATCCAAAATTTATGCATTTGTCAATTTATGTTTTCTATAATTGATGCCACTTGTTTATCCCACTCGGACTGGACTGGGTGGTTATTGATTAGAAATAAATCAATTAATGGCTCGTTCCTTTCGCCGGAGCTTCCTTCGTGGGCGCCCTCCTTCCCCGTCAGTTCGTCCGACCGACCAACTTCGGCCGGCGCTTAATGCGATTAAAGGTTTAAAGTTTTGTGCCAAATAAAGCGTATGCACTGTGGCCTCGCCTCTCCTGCCCCCTCCTCTCTCCCTGATGGCCGCCACGCCTACACAGAGCCCTGCCCCTGTTGCCCCTGCCACTGCCACTGCTGCACAATTTCTGCTTTGATTGGCAAAATTCAGCTCGAAGCCTGGCCAAAGTTGGCAACTTTTTAGCCAGTCCCATTTGTGGGCCAAGACAAGCATAATATTATGCATATTATAATGATCAGCAGCAGCAGCAGGAGCAGGAGCAGGAGCGGCAAGGACATTCTCCGCTCTGCTCTGCTTGCCAGCACAAGTTGTCCTTTAATTGGTTTTGCGCATTAATTTTGCAGAATTTATTGCGCTTTGTGACGAGCGTTTTGCAGTGCAGTGCGAGTGCACTTGCCAGC
Organism: Drosophila ananassae; assembly: GCF_017639315.1. Lineage (NCBI taxonomy): Eukaryota > Metazoa > Arthropoda > Insecta > Diptera > Drosophilidae > Drosophila > Drosophila ananassae. Next base: position 21,587,890 of record NC_057932.1, on the reverse strand, counting down.
CGAAATGCAATTAATAATAAACAATCCTGGCACCACAGCAGCAGCAAGCAGCAGCCTCACCGCAACGGAGCAGCAGCAATCCTCGGTGGCCTGATGGCTGATGGCCGATGGCCCAGTGCTTCTGATGGCTCGACGATGTTTTCCCAATTGATGTTTTGAGAAAGGCTTTCAAATGCCGCAACTATTACCAGCAACATCAAACACAATGTTTTCCACAAACACCAAAGTTGGGAATAAAGAAAAGTATCAATTTCAGCGATTCAGAAGCTGCGGCTATCGGCAAGTGGGATTTACTTTCCGTTCGAACTTAAGGGGCGGACTTTGCGGTCGGGAGGGGGAGTTCATCCAAACTGCCAGCGATAATCCCAAATTTATGCCCTCCCCTGCTCCGCAGCCCGCCGAAACATAAACATAAAATTCTTTTATCGTTTTATCGCAATCTTTTCCCAGTTTAACCTTGAATGCGAGTGCACGTAGCCCCCGTTTGCGCCTTCATCCCCCTGCGGGAGGAAGTCAACTTTTGACAAGGCTTATCAGTGGACCAGCATCAGGAGCAGCTGAGGACACGCACCAGAAGCGAGGGGAGGAGCGGGCGGACGGCCGAAGGACGACAACTGGGAGGCTGGAAGGCATCCTGCCGCACTGGCGTTATGGCAGGATTCAGACAACGGGGGTGAACGTGCTGGGAAAAGCGAAAAAGGACAGGACAGGACAGGAGGGCGTCTGTGTCAGCGATAAGGAAAAGCGAGCAAACGCAACTTCCGCCAGGGGTGTGGGCTGGGGGTGCAGTTCCCAGCTTCAGCCGGTTTCGATTTTCGGGCAAGTTGCGTTTTATGTTAAACGATTAAGTGCCGGTGGCTGGAAGCCCGAAGGGGCACCCATTCGGGCCACGAACTCCCTTTAAACGTGCTTTTAGTTGTTGGCTTTTCGGCCTCCTGGTACTTGGTGTTACAGAGCTTTAGATTAGCAAGCCCGCCTAGCTGCTAGGGAGTCCGACTATTTTAGAGCTACTTTCGTGTGCCTAATATGTGGCCCGAAAGAGTCTTGCTACCAACAGCTGGCCGTTTTGGCCGCTTCAATTGGTTCCGCATAGGCGGTAGAGGTTTTTAGGTCTCGGAGTGGGGCCTCGGAGTGAGACCCCATTGACAAGACGCCGCCGCTCCTGCTGCGTTTTGATGTTGCCGCAAATGATTCGCCAAACACCAGCCACGAAGGCGAAGAAGCGGGCCAGGCCACAATGGGCCGAAAAAGAGCGCGGCAGAGCCGTGGGGGCATGTGTGTGTGGAGCGTCGGACTTTGATTAATTAATTTGCATACGTGCAATAAAAAGTAAGAGCTGCGTTAATTTCTTGGCGCCCGGCACCGTCGGCAGAGGCAGCGGCAGCGGCAGAGGCAGAGACAGCGGCAGCGGCAGCGCAGCAACTGAGGGCTTTATAGTGCAGCCGTATAATCAAATTAATAAACGAACAATAAAAATGCATAACAAATTGATGCGAGGCGGTGGTGGTGGTGGTGATGGGGCTGATGAGTGGAGGGTTGGGGACACACCGCGAAGAAGAGGAGCTTACACTGACAGAAACAGTTGGGACTGTGGCGTTCGAGGCCTTACGATCCAAGAGGGAGAGAGTGTATCCTCTCGGACATCCTTTTCGGACTCTGCGGCAGGTATGACGGATCGATTGGAAGGATCGACATCCACATCCCATTTTTGTTTTCGGTGCAGCGCGGGAAGAGGAAAGAATAGGAGCAGCGGCATTACACGCATCATTATGCCGAGCGTCTCTCCGATTCTTTCTCCGCGGTTATTGATGATATGGGGACAGGGACCTCCGCCCCGCAGACGAGTGGGCCCGGGGGATGCGCTTCACTTGACACAGCTATCACGCAGACTCCCACACAAGACTGGCACTCCACATAATCAATAAAGTATAAATAAACCCATCGACTGGGAGCAAGGGCACTACCGCGCAGTTCCCATAGCTCGGAGAGTGCTTTTGAAACATTTGCCGGTTGGCGGCGGCTGCTGCTGAAACCGCCTCTTCTACCTGGCCCTTGTCCCTGCCCCTGCCACTGCGCCCCTGCTGCTGGAGCACTCGGAACGAATCGACGTTTGCTGCGGTCATCTGCTCCACGATCGCTTTTTCTTTGGTTCCAGCCGAACGAACTCGGCCCGAGACACCGTTGCTGGGACTCGCCAGTGACTTTGAGTTGCGGGTTAAAGGTCATCATCAGCACTGCCCCACCTCCGAGTTCGGCGGCGGACCCTACGCCCCACTGCCCATCCTGCAGCGCCCCAGGCCCCCAGTCCTTGAACTGCGTGAGAGCATCAAGTGGCCCGGTTGCAGGAACAACTCCGGAGACAGTGAGAGAAACCTGGGGTGTGGAACAACACCTAACGCCCTAAACCTGACCAACGAGACATGGCCTAAGCCCAAGTAGATCTGGGCGAATTATGGGTGTAATTTTGTGCCGTGTAGTTCCCGAACATTTTATTTTTCCACGGCTGCTGCTTGGCATCGCATCATCTTGCTCGCGTCTTCTCCATTTTCGCCGGGCTTTTCGCAATCTCTCGGTTATAAATCAATCCCCGAGGCTCCGGCTACCGTTTTCTTCTTGCTTGTGTTTTGGCCGCATTAGCATGGAGGGCGAGCGGTGGAGGTGCGGGGAGGAATCTCCAGCGTAATAGTAAATTATAATTAGAAGGGAGGGGAGCCGGACCCGCTGTGGAGGGGGAGGGCCAAGGGTTAGGCTTTCTAACCTGTTGAGTTCCGAGCTGTAAATCAAGAGCCAACGAAGGCGATAAGCCACCGAAACACAGTCGTCAGAAGACGGCTAGAAGTCCCTCTAGCTCTCTACCACTCTACTACTACTCTAAAAAGGACGAAAGCATGGAAGGACGGCGGTGGAGGTGGAGGTGGCTGCAGGAGTTTGCCAAATGAAATTTATGGCATATAAATTATCTCACACGTTGCCGGACTATTGACAGCTTTAAAATAATCGTAAAATGGCCGAGAAATCCATAAAAAGGCAAAAAAACAAAAAGCGAATAATAAAAAACGGAGGGGGCTGGAAAGGAAAGCAGAACCAGAGAGCCGTGGCCCAGACACCGAGCCATGAATGTGAATTACTATTTCAGTTTTCGACCTAAAGCGCTGCAGAGCGAACGGGTGAAGGGTGAACGGGTTAGGGGGCGACAAGTGACGACGTTGAACTACACGCGAAAAAAAACATTCAGGATTGTGGATTGGAGCGTTTTCTGAAGGACGGAGGCGAGAAGTGCCTCTCTATCCGCCCTACAAGTTTTGTTTTCGGTGCATCACGGCCCGAAGTTTCAGTTTCAGGTTCGGGCCAAGCCCCGGATTGCAGAAATTGAAAAGTTCCCAACAGTTGGGGGGCCCCTCATAAGTTCCATAGCACGGGACACGGAACACGAAAAGAGACAGAGCGACAGGCAGGCAGGGACAGTGACAGAGACAGGGACAGCCAACAGCCAACAGACGACAGCCGACAGAGGCGCAAATAGAAAAAGGAGGGGGCTGGGAGGAGGCCTGCCTCCTGCCCCTTTGTTCAGTTCTATTTTTGAAAATTATAAACTTTAGACTTAAAGTCGCAGTACTGCCGAGGCCCATCAGTGACTTCTCCTCGTCACCAGCTTCGAAAGTTTCTGTCAAGGTTTTAGAATGCGTTTGATCGGCTTCTTTGGGCTTTGGGCCAGCTTCCGCTATCCGAAGTCGAATCGGGCGACTGTATTGCGACTTGCGGGACAGACTTTCAATTTGAAAGTGCCAACTAACTGGTTTCGCCTTCGGAGGAGCTCCCCAGCTCTCCGAGCGGTATGAGACCACCGGCGAAGGCAGCAAACCCCACAACATATTGACAAGAAGAGGGACTCAACGCCTCATTATGCATGGCAATTTATGGTCCGCACCACGCCCTAGAACTAGACGTCCCTCCGGACGGCCCTTGGACGGCTTTTTGGGTTTGCTAAATGCGGCAGCAGCTGCCGTGTCTACGCTTCTTGCTCCATAAATCAACCTCAGGATCCGTCCAGCCGGAGTTGAGGCTTTCTTAAGCTGAGACTCAAGTTGAGGCCATAACTGAAGCTGAAGCTGAAGCTGCAGCTTAGGCTGAAGACTTGTCGTAAATGTCTGGCAGAAATAGCCACGATGTGGATAGAAAACAGCAATTGCCTGCACCGAGAGAAACCCCAGAGAGACGCACAGAACGGCGAGAGCTTCCTTTCTAATTAGCTGGCTCGGCCACCACGCGTTTCTCTCCCTGGAGGAGGCGCGGACAAAAGCTTCCACGGACATATTGTTGCGGCGGCCGCCCCACGATCCCCGTGGTCATAATCTCCGGGATCGTAATGATCTTCCTTTGTGGCAGTCATAAATGTTGATGAACAGCAGCGCGAACTTTTGTCGGAGGCGTTGCCGGTCTGAGCTTTTGTTGCTGCTGCTGCTGCTGCTGCCGTGATGGTGCTGCCGTGTTCGCTAGCAGCAACATAAAAATTGAAAAGATGCAGCCACCAAGATATGTGCGAAGAAAAATGAGCAGGCAGCGGGCAGCGGGCAGGGAGCTGAGCGACTAGAGATTACCCGTGAGCAGTGGAAGGGAATCCATCTCTGGGATGGGTTCGGAGGCCTATTCCCTACCATCGAATCCCCATCAACTCGAATATTTGTAGCCAATAGTATAGAAACCTAGTCTGTTTCTTATCTAATACTCGCAAGCTTACAAGCAAGCCACTTTCAACGTGTTGGGGGTTATTAGCCCTCACAATAAAGCCCTCAGTTTAGAGTCTCAGTTAGTCGGAAAAAAACAAAAAATGACACTTTCCCATATCGTTTAATTAGGTAATAAGCCCGACCGAGTTCCTGGGACCCGTCATTAGCCAAGGGGCATCCGACAAAGCACCGAAAAAGTGCAGCAAAAACAAACTCAGAAGCAGCAGAAGCAGGAAGAGAAAAGCTGGCAGCTTTACGACCCGACTGGCATCAGTCCGCCGTTGAAGGAGCTCCACTGGGCGGTGCGGGGCCTATGGCTTCCTGAACATCCATTTTCAAGTCAAATGTCGACAGCTTTTGACTGAAGCCGCCCCCGCCCAGCCACTCAGTTCGTTCTGTGGCAAGTTTATGGGGGAGGCAGGTGTCTGCGCCGCTTGTCCAATGTCAACAAGTTTACGGCCCGATTCGTAGATGCAATTACAGCACCCCAGCGAGCCCCGGTCCGATTTCAAAGCCAGCTCCAGCTGCCCTTATGCCTGCAACTGGGATGACTCCTGTTGGAGTACCCCAGAAGGTACCTGGCACCTAATACCCGCCCGCAGTCGGAGGACCAGCGCTGGACGCTAAGCAGTCAGCAAAAGTGAAAATTCGACCGCCGACCGAATAAAATAAAAGAAAAGCCCCAACAACAGCAAGAACAACAGGAACAGCCAGTTGTGAAAATCCTAGAGGAGCGAGGAGCACTGCCACCAGCAAAGGAAGAAGGACGAGCCAAAACTTTGACAACTGCGCAAAACTTTTTTGAGCAAAAAACAAAACGGGCAGGAATAAAAAGCAAAAATTTAAACAGAAACAAAACAAACTTCGGTGGCATACAAAATGGGCATGCGGGAAAGGGATGGCCTGCCCGAGAAGGGGAGGGAGGCTACTTGAGAAGGAGACGGAGGTCCTCCTGCTGCTCCTCCCTTGAAACCTTCAACGATCCCCGAAGGAAAGAAGTTCAAAAGTGCAAACTCCTTCACCCTTCCCGACCGTCGCCATTTTAACCCTTGGTGGGCTTAACCCGCCAAATCACTGGGGGCTAGGTAAGGAAATCCGTACATTCTAGACCTCTAGAATCCCGTCGGCAATATGGGATCGAGCCGCAAGAATCCTCATACTTTCTGAACTATGTCAAGTTCCATGCTAAGCTATCTTATAATGGAAAGGATACTCAGGACACGTGAGATGTGAAGTCCAGAAGACTTGTTGCAAGTCCCGAATATCAACCCACGATCCGATCCTTCCGCGCCGCGATCTTCCTGCCAAACTTACCGATATTGTGCTGACTGGTGTGCAGGACCGCCCCGAACGCCATTAGGTGGTCCTTGGGCGGGGGGGCGCGGCTACCGAGGGCGGCCGGGACGAACCCGTCGCCCAGAAATGACGCCAGTGCGACGGCCCTCAGGGGCGCTTTCGAAGCCTCGGTGAGAATTTTGTTGTCGAATATCTTGGTGCCGGGGTGGAGTGTTTCCTTCTGTCGGGAGGTCCTGTTTCAGGGCTTCGCTAGCTGCGGTCCTTCCAGAGCCTTCAGGGGGCTGGTCTCAGCGTAGGTACAATCTCAGAGGAGCACGGGTGTCGGGTGTGTGGGGATTACGGGCGTACGCACGAGCGGTGTGCCGGTGGCCGGTGGTCGGTAGTCGGTTGGGCGGACGAGGACGAGGAGAGAGCGTGAAAGAGCGGGATCCCCACTCGCACAGTTATCGGTAAACGCACATAGACGCGACTGGGCGGGACACCGAGAACGGGGGTCGGGGCCGGAGACAGAGGTCCCGTAAGAGCGGGACACACTGAGCACGTGTGTGCCGGCGGCAAATGGAGCAAAACAAAAACAAAGCGCGCGGTTCCGGCTCCTGTCTGCTTCTGTACTTCGAAGGTGATCCAGTACTTGCCAGTATATTACTTGGATTCTAAAACTTTTTCAACACTTCACTTGACTTTGGGTTGTTTTGTTGTCGGCTGGGCTTTCGGCCTACTTGTGCTGTTGCTGGTGCTTTCGCCTCGGCTTACTAGGCCTACTATTCGGTGATCACTTGCAAAAAAATAAACAATCAGTCGCGGTGGGTAGCTCCTTCGGCGCTGGAGCGGCTCAACTGTGAAGGAGTGGCGACTATCGCGGCGGAATCAGCTGATTTGCACTCGTTCTTCCTAGCATTCCGGGCTCAATTCGTTTGGCTGAACAGTCTGCGAAGACTCTCTTCTGTGGAGAACCGGGCGAACCGGGCAAGGCGAACGTCAAACGAAAACTGAAAGCGGAACAGCGGAATACGGCAAACGGCGGCGGCAATGGTGACGGTGACGGCGACGGCCACAACATGCCACACGACGCGCACACACGAGCGAACGAAGAGAGCCGAAGCGGCGACGAATGGCGCTACTAACGCGCGAGCAGGACGAACGACAGCGTGTCACTCGCTCCCGCGTTGGCCTATGCGGCCGATAGTTTCCCTTTGCAGGACACGGGAGCGAACGAGACGTAGCTAGTGTCGTTCGGAGCTGCTGCGACGCTGGCTGCTCTGCCGGCGGCGCTGCAATGGAGTCGTTGGCGGCTCCACAGCCTTTCTCTCGCACTCGCTCTCTCGCTCTTTGCAGTTTGCTTTTTTGCTCCTTGCTCTCACGTTGTTGTTTTGGTTTTTGTTTTTGGCTAGGTTTTGCGCCTAGGCATACTCTAGAAGCGGGTACTGTTATTTTTCCGACAATCTTTGAGATGCATTGTGCGGATAGTGCGGATGCGGATGGCTTTCAGATACATCTTGACTTTCAGATGCTGCCCGAGTCACTGGCTCTGTTATTCAGAAACTATATTCATTGAAGACTGCATCCTATCATCCTTTGCAGACTGTGCATATATCCTCCGGATACTGCATCCCTCAAATATCATGTCCGAGAAGATCATTTTTGGGTGACTTTGTGTGACACGGTCGCCACAATAGCTCGACTTTTTCCTAGATTTTCTATGCTCTTTGCTGGAATTTGTTGTCCCATCTTGTTTTTGTTTTCATTTTTGCAGCTCCGGCTCCATTGCCCGCCGCTGTTGCTGCTGTTGTTGCTGTTGTTGTTGTTTTTGTTGCGAGAGAGCGGGTGACGCATTTTGCGGTTAGAGGAGGCGTTGCTAAGCAACTGGTTTTCGTTTTGGCCTTCGCTTAACGCTTTTCGCTTCATTGAGAGATGCGCAAAAGTTTTTCGCTCGCCTCGCCTCGCTCACTCCCGTGCTTTCTCTCGCTCGCTCGCGCACTCTCTCTCGCTCACAGAGCCAATGGCATTTTTCAAAGTGACATTTGGCCGCGTTTTGTCTCTTTCACACCCTGCCGTGAGCCGTGTCTGATTGCGTTTGTGTGCGGCTGTGTGTGTGTTGGCCAAGGTAAAATGTCAAATGCTTTTCGACTGTCAACTGTTGGTCGCAAAAAAGTTTTTTTCCGCTGCCACTGCCGCTGCTCCTGCTCCTGCTCCTGCTCCTGCCACTGCCACTGCCGCTGCTGCCTGCCTTTGCTTCTTCTTCTTCACCTTGTGTTTGTCACTTGTCGTTAGCAGTGCGAAAGAGAGAGGGGGAGCACCAGCCGGACAAAGCAGGCGGGAGCGAGCAAGACGGAGACAGTGAGAGCGGACGCCCCTTTGGCGTTTTAACGCATACAAGACAGCAAAAAAAGTGTCATAAAAAATAAAACAAATAAATAGCAAAAACAAAAATTAAAAAAAAAAAACAAATAAATTTTAAAAAAAATCAAGAAAATGCAAGCAAGAAAATTTGCAAAAATAAAATAATGTTTTATTTTCCGGCTGCGTGTGAATGGAACTCGCACTGAACGGAAAAAATTTAAAAACACTACATGGTAATAAGCCAAAGATCGAGCACAATTAAAATGAAAGCAAAAACCAACACTGCTCCACTGACAAAAGGCGGTTGGAGCCACAGAGCGAGAGGCACATACGCAGAGCGGCAGAAAGGGAGCGACGCAGAGGGGCGGCAGTGGGTGGCGCCCTCTGTCTCTCCCTCTCCCTTTCACACTTTAGCGGACGCAGGAGGACGCAGCAGCTGAAGATGTTCGACAAAAAGGAAGAAATCGAGGGGGCCGGGACCGTGGGGCCAGTGGAGGTTAAAATGTTCCATTTTGTGGAGGGGGAGTCAAAAATATTGCACATTAGGGTGTTAAGCTGTGAAGTGCTTGGCATCTCCCCCTCTCTTTCTGTGCCCTCCTGTGGGGGTCTATGGGTGTGTGTATGATGAGGAAGTGAGTGTATGTGTGTGTGTGTTGGTTCAGGTGAGGACCCCCCAGCGCCCGTCCATGTTATCGAAAATGTATCGAAATCAGTGGATCTTTGGCGGCCTTGAAAGCGAATGCCCCAATTTACAAAAGCGAGATGGCAACAGTGGCGAAAGGACAACAGCTTTGGCTCCCATCGGATATGCAGCTTGTTGTTTTAAAGTTTTCGGTGAAATAATATTTTTGTTACTATTCCATTTTTAATTACTATCCGAAATATTGTATAAACAATGGGTGCACTCTCTGGCGAAGGAGGCTTGATGAAAGGGGAAAGGGGGAAAACATCAGAGAAGAAAGGGGGAAGGAGGGGGATCCTCCCCCAGAGCACATCCTGATCCCTAATCTGTCATCTCGTACAGCGAGGCTCTTTGGTTTACCTTTGGCTTCTGTAAGTGCTCCGGTTCCTTTTCCTGCTCCTTTTTCCGATTCGTTGTCTCTCCCATCCTGCTTGTTTTCTTGTCCTTATCTCCCATCCTGCCCCTGTTCTGCCCGCCCATGTCTGCTCCTAGTAAACGCCAACAAATGTCAGTTATCAAAAATCTCAGAAGCAACGAGGGGCGCGCTTTAAAGTTACACGTTCAACAGAATGCCAAATACACTTTCAAGGATATCAGAATCCTCAGAGATAAGCCAAAGCTGTGTGAATTGGAAATGATGGTCATGAGCTTGTGCTACCAAAAAAGTAGGCAACACTTTTCAAAAAGGACACATACACTTTCATGTATTACACAACACAGTGGGAAGTACTCTAGATAGGGTATCCCATTAATATATAGGAATAAAACGTCCGCACAGCCAAAAACAAACAAGTAGCGGTAAGAAAATGTTGGCCAAGCCGTGATAAGGCGTTGCTAAATGCCACGCCCCCCATCGCGAAGGCAAGTGGCAGGGCAAAGGGGGCAGGGGCAGGCGGCAGGTCGATGGCCACAACGGCGAAATCAACAATAAAAGCAAGAAAAGCGCGACGAAGTTCGCGACGCGCCATAAACTTTTGGCAGGCAGTGTTTTTTTTTTTTGGGGGGGGGAAAATGGGAGCTCTCCCCCAGCCCCCAACCAGCTGAGAACTACAAAGGATGCGGCCCACGCTTCGTGGGAGTCAAGTGGATGCCCCGCCCCCACGACTCTGCCGCCTTCCAGCGCCAGCCACCCCTGCCCGCCGAAGTGCGACCAGTCACGAACTGAACAAACAGCAAACGGACGTCGCCATGTCACGGAAAGGAAGAGGAATCGGAATCAGGAGCGAAAGGACAAGAGCAAGAACAAGATACAGTGAGAGAAACCAGTAGCTAGTTCTATTTTTGAGTAGAACACTTTTCGAGGCACAAGCTCTTGCGTTCAAATGTTTCTTTGAATCCTTTTGAAATTTTTCTGGATCCTGACCAGTACGAAAGGTGAATTCAAGAGAAAAGCCCACTGAGAACCGTGCCTGGGTTTATCTTCTTATATAATCAGAAATATGCATATTTTTCTTCATCTGCTACTTTGACAGCCCCAAGTACGGGGCGCATAAAAACCAGTGTGACAGACAGAGACGGCAGGGAGACACTTGGGCGATCGCTCGGCTCTGATATGCAAACACACGCGTTCTAAAATCCCTTTTCCGCCCACAGCCCACAGCACGACTCCCTACCCCACTCCCACGCCCACACCCACACCCACCCACTTGCCACCTTCGCCTCCTCTCTCCCAAGCAACAACCAACAAGAACAAAGGAAAATCGCATAGAAAAAATAATTTAAAAAAGCAAAAGGCAAAGGCGAAGGCTATAGCTCCATGCTATGTGGGCGGTCGCTTGTGCCACGCCCTGTTGCAACTCATGCGGGTGTGTGTGTGTGTGTGAGTGTGTGTGCACTCCACATGCAACACTAAAAAAAGAAAAATAATCAGAGAAAATAAAAACAAGAGGAGACGCCACACGAACAGGAACAGGGCGAAATCTGCTGTTCTGTGTCACTTTTGCTTGTTTGTTGCGGAATAATACTTTTTGCAGGCAGTGTGGGTTGTCCTTAGTTTTAGTCCTTAAGGAAAACAGAGTGGCAAATTGGTGTAAGATGCACTGCGACTTTATTCGTTGATTAATCATAAATTACTTTCCGCGTATGGCGTGAAAGTTCATGGGGAAGGAAGAGGCCCCTCAATGAAGAGGATATTTCCAGGATGGACAATCGAATCCTTGCAGACCCTCCAATCTATTTTGGAGTGTAGCATTTCATGGCTGTTCCCTTCTCCCCCATTTTATTCAAATATGAGATTTCTGATTTGGCAAAGGGAGTGAGCTCGTATTCGGTAGCTGGTAGCTACACGTCCTGCCACATCCTTGCAATTTTCTGCAACCCCTTTCGCCCTCCGCTCCGTGGCTTCCCATTGTAGTTTTTTTCATTCCAACTTGCTGTTTGTTTGCGTTGGCAACATGAATGTTGTCACTTGGTTTTTCCAAGTTCTTTTAGTTTTCCTAACCAAACACCCCCCTCCACGGCCAGCCCTTTTTGGGGACATCTCTTCTCGTTTTTTGACATGTTGTCAACTTCACGTTATGTCAGGGAAGTTTCAAGTTTTTCTCCGCTCGTGCCGACATGCATTGCAACTGATTTCGGCTCCACCACTCCGCCACTCCTCCACCCACACCACAGATCCCCAAACCCATAGTTCTAGTTTGTTATATATATTGCTTTCTGGTTGGCATTTTTCCCCATTTGTTTTGCAAAACCGCAAGCACAAAAATATGATAATCATTTTTGTCGGAGTGGCTGTGTGTATCTGTATCTGTATCTGTATCTGTAGCTGCATTTTGTTGACCTCTGACTGCAATTTATTCAGTTGCTGTAACGACTTTCCTTTGCAATTTCTAAAAATTTCAGCTTCGTTTGTTTCCGATCTGCCCCTTAGATACTTTTTGACGTGAGTGTGATGGCATTATATCACATTTCCTTTCTGCTCGTCTTTGCCATATCCTCGTATCATTTACAGTGGGAAAACTGTGGGAAAACAGCCACTTTCTTGGCGCAAACTCTAGTTTTGAAGATAGTGCCTTCAAATGATACATATGTTACCTTTGCGTAAGGATAATTTTACCAACAGTAGCAACATGAACTTAACTCAGCCCCTCAACCCCAGATGATATGATATCAATTTTTCAATAATTTCTTTTGGAATTTGCTTCCATTCGTAAGCTACACGCCCCCAAAGCTCGTCCAGATTGCAAGGAGCTGCCTCATACCGCCCCAGCCGTCGCTTCACAATTGCCCAGAAGTTTTCTATTGGATTGAGGTCGGGACTTTGAGCAGGCCCATCCATAGGTGTACAATTTTGATTTTTCAGCCCATCTTTTACGATTTTGGCAGTATGTTTTGGATCATTGTCCTGATGAAAAATTAAGTCCTGTTCGGGATAGACGCATTATGCCATCTATCTTGATTAATTGTCCTGTGTTCCACCACGTAAAGCAGCCCCAAACCATAAAATTTCCTCCACCATGCTTCACACTCTCCTATATATGAGCGGTTCCTTCATACTTTCCACAGAGTTTCCTTCACATTAGTGACGTTACAAAAACATCGATGATTCTAAAAAATTTTAGAAAGCGCAAGGAACATACCCAGAGGTATATTTTCCAAGTTTCCATTGATATTTTGGCCGTTTGAACTCGTGGCAGGTCGTCCGAAGAGTGAAGAGCACGCTTTTTGGCAAGATTTGTGGATGCCGGAGGTCCTTTAAAGATAAAAAACAAAAATAGTTATTAGATAATCACTTTCTTCAATTATACCTAAATTAAAATGAGTTTTCCCCATAGTGCAGACCCCAAAGTATCTGTGTATCTCTGGATCTTTGTATCTTTGCATCTGTTGCCTGCTTTGTTAATTTAAACTGCAAACATGCGTGTGTGGTGGCGAGTATCTCGTATCTGTGTATGATTTGTTGCCCGTCTTGTGTAACAGTAAATTAGTATAGCAATTTTTGTGGTCTTCCCTCCGAAAACTCGAAATGGAAATGTGAATTGTTGCAACAAATTTTTTGTCACATATGTGAGGTGATTCCTTAGACTGATTTGGGTTCTATTTATTCTTCCTAGATTCCCAGAGTCGGAAGTGTAGGTTTTTTGTTTAGGAAGTTAACTATTTCTAGGACTTTGCGGTTGAAGACAATTATTTTACGGTCTATTAGACGGAATTATACTCCACCAAAAAGTTTCGCAACTATTTTCATAATTTTACATTTCTTTTCCGGCAACTTCTGTCCGATCAAGACCGCCCTCCCGAACCGCTTTGCGATTTTAAACTTCTCACCTTTTGGCCAGAAAAAATAAACAATAAAATATTTCGTGGCTTAGCGCCCTCCATTTCACATCATTTCTTTTTATGTTCATTTGTTCGGCGCTGGAGATTTTCTTCCAACTTTTCCTTTTTCCGTTTTTTGTGTTTTCGACACAGCCCTTTATGTTGTTGTTGTTTTTCGGTTGTTCAAACTTTTGGCGATGGCCGCAAAAAATAATGTAAAAAGTTTAATATGCATTAAGTTTCATTGGGTTTTTGTCGGCCATCGCTTGGGATCCGGATCCGGGGCGGAGGACACAAAAAAATAAATAAAAGGGCCGCCCCCGAGCCCCAAGAGGGGCGCAAGGATAGTGGCAGGTGTTGCGGCCATACAAATGGGCCAAGATTTATGCTTTCTGGCTCTGTCTGTTGGGTGTGCGAAGATATGAACCAAAAGCGTCTATCCTGACAAGTGAGACTCTCTTCCTTAAGACTAATCCAATTTGAGCTCCATCTTTTGGTAGTTCATTCTTAAACAAATAGAATGAGTAAATGAACTATTTTATTTCTCTTGAAAAAAGTGCAGAGAAAGGCACCTGCATGTCCTGATGTTTCGCATACTCTGCTGTTGCGAAAATAAAATGTAAGCCCCCCTGGAAGCATCGGGGTTACATCCCCAAAAACAGAAAGAGCGGGCTTAGCTTCCCACAGCCCTGGAACCAAAAAAGGCTGCTAAGGCCCCAAAAATGGGAAAAGCAGAAAACTAACCGAGTGAGATCTCCAACTAAAAAAGATAGAAAAGCAAACTATGGAAAGACAGCGAGGGTGGCCATGAAAGTATTAAGTTGGCATGCACCCTAAAAGGCACTGAAAGTATATTCTTTTATTTAAATATTTAATAAACTACTAAGTAGAACATATTTGTTAATAAAGCATCTTAGTTGAAACTGTTTAGGTGACTCGTGTGCACTTTCCATGTTATAGAAAATCGCCGGACGTTATCTCCGCTCATCCCTGTAGCCCCCGCCTCCTCCTCCTCCTCATCCTCCTCCTGCCATGGCGGCTATGTCCTCCTGCTCTTTGGCTTTGGAACCTACTCTGGTCTGCTCTCTGCCAAACTGGCGGCAACAAGAAAAATGCTTGAAATTTATGCTCCACACTGCCACAAAAAAAAGGGCGAAAGGACGAGAGTCTGACGGAAGGACAGAGGCTCGGATGGAAGAAAAAGTCTGAGAGCAGATACATTGCCGAGCGAGCGGGGCTCGGGGGGACAGGTTTGCCAAGCAGTTGGCAATTCGAGTTGGAGTCTGCACAGAAAAAACTAGCTCAAGCTTACACACTCTCTTTATAGAATTGCTTAAGCGTTTGGATTATAAATTTTGCTCAGTGCAGGAGCGTAGGGTACGTGGGAATTATTGTGGCAGGCGAAATGCTCGAAATGGATGAACGCAAAAGGATAACACACGTACCACAAGGACAGTCGGAGCCAGAGCCGTGTAGCAGGGGGGGCTCTATGCAGTGTATGAACCAGCGGGGGATGGGGAGCTCAGTACAGGGGGCGGAGTGGACGAGCATCAGCAGCAACAACAACGCCGGCGAGTAGCTGCATTCCATAAATAAAAACGGCAAAATGGCGCACAAAATTCCATAGAAAAATGCCAGCGGGGCGGGGCAAGGCGTGGGGGAGTGGCATACGGCGGGGCACACGGGGCGAACGGACGGAGGGGGCCAAAAGCCACAGAGGAAGAAAAAGATACGAACAAAATGGGAACGAGAACGAAATCATCATGAATGGCGAACGTGACACAAATGACAAAATATCAAGCCGACCAACGGCAATGGCAACTGTCCTTCCGTGCTGCCCGACCCCCGATCCCCGTCCTCCGAAACCGAAACCGCCGACCACAGCCCCCGCTTGACCAGCTCCTAACCCCATGCCCATTTCACCCCTTCCCCCGTCCGCCCGCCCTTTCATTTCTGAGGGCACTTGGGGATTTGTGCGATTCACAGACACAAACGAAGGCCGATGGAAAAACGGCCACAAAACCAGTGGCGTAGTGGCCGAAGGGGTGAGAAGAAATCAGGAGATGGGTCGGCTGGTCGCCAGGCCGTAGCCAAGTGCGGATTGTCTGTCAGAGCTTTTTGTCCTCCCCCGACCCGTTCGTCCTGGCCCTCCTCGTCACTGTCGCTCTGCCGCATCTACTTTTTCCGACCTCCGTCCACCACCTGCCACTCCCCCAGGGTGTGTCGGTTTCGGTTTTAAGTGGCAACTGTGTGTGCAGTGTCAGCATTGAATCGACCACCCCACCCCATCCCATCCCATCCCCACCACATCCAGTGTCCATGTGCTTGCCGAAAGATGATATTTCAGATTTACAAGCAGAGGAGACCGAAAAAAGGCGCTTTAAATACGAGAGGAGACTGTTTTCCGACATTTTTGATAAGGTTAACAAGTAATTAATAGTTCCACATCATCGGATTATTGGTCGAAGGACCTACTACTCCCCTTGCGAATCTCCAGACTTGGGCGACTGGTCCTGGTCCTGGTACTGGTACTGGTGGTTTCTGCCAGCACGGAGGCACCATTAATCGTGCCCATCCCAGCAAATGGCGAACAAAGTTATGCCAACCGCAAATCCAGAGGAGTGCATTTATCCACATACTGCGGATGCAGGTGTACGTGAGTCCTTGGGACAAATGCCACAGATAGCCGGGCTGACTAACTATTTCTGTTTTGTGATGGCCTCCGGCCCCAGGATTCCGGACCGCCCGCTATTGTGTTTCGGGCACCGTGGAGTGAATAGGCCAAAAGGTCTAATCAAATAATTTCGGTTCCTTTTCAGATATCGCTCGTTAGAAAGTTTAGTATTTGGTCCTGGGATGGTTTAAAAATGGAAATCAGATGCGAGTTTCAGGACTCCAAGCGTTATCATTCTGCGATGGCTCAGAAGCCCCTGCCCCTTCGCACGCCCCTGCTCGGGTGGCTCGGTGTGGCTTTTATGGGATTTGATTTCTAATAAGCGGCAAGCGAGGCACGTACCACACACACACACACTCACTCTACTCTCCACCCACCCACACTGCAGTTCATTCCTAGTCAAAAGAAGTCTCCTCCTCTCCGCTTTTCGGAGGCTCTTGTTTTCCTCTTTTTCGATGGCGTGGAAAGGGGCCCGAAACGTTGAAAGGAAGCTCTATTGTTGTTGTTATTTTGTGATTCACATGCATGGAAGGTCCGCCTGTGAGTGCGAGGAGCTCCAAGTGGATTTTTCTCGTTTGGTCCAAAAACAAAAATGACATGAATCAGGTGACAGGGCGGACAGGGGGAGGCGGACCAGCAGGAGGAGCAGCAGGCGATGTGGCCTGGAAAAAAGAACTCGCTATTTGCTTCATTTTTTCCTGAATCTTCCACATTTTTCCCTCGGGTTTTCCCGCTCCCCCTCCCACTGCCCACTCCCCACTGCTCCTATTTTCTTTTTTCCCTCAGTTTATTCTACTGTTATTTTTTTCTGTGAAGGTTGCAAAAGCTAAATTGAGTTTTCCCAACAACAACAACCACAACGACGATCCTGCACTCAAAAGACAGCAAAGAGTTAGTTTCTTGGAGGAATAATCCGAATTCAAAGTGGCCCCCAGCTCGTCTGTCCAGAGCACAGCGCCAGAGACTTCCAGAGTACCAGCCTCAATACCGGCAATCGCCCCGGTTTCTCTCAGTGTAGGGCCATGTGTGTAAGGATGTGCGGCGGGGAGAAGATAAAATACCAAAAAGCTGAAACGGCGATGGCAACGCGTACGTGTTTATGGCCACGAAAAGTTGCCAAACAAAACGGAGCATAGGACAAAAATACAGCATACAGCACTATCAGAAAAAAAAGGAAAACCGACCAAAAAAAGCCAAAGAAAAATCGCAGGAACATTTTTGTGGGCGCCACAGAAGTGAAGGCAAAACGAGAGTGGATCGAAAAACAAACAAAAAATACCCAAATGCAACTCTGCGAGGGAAAGCTGAGGGTTTGTCTGAGGATCTGCATGTATGCCCCGCGAAGGACCTCCCTTTTTTAATCCAGAGGGTTTGTCTGAGAAAGTGTGCAGCATTAAGGACCTCTCTTTTAAATTAGAGGAAATTAAAAGGACCCTTTTTTAACGTACATAAGTCTATATGATAGTCTGCATTTGAATTCCATGAACCAATATCCCCCTTGCGCAAGAAACCAGGGTATTTAAATAACCAGGATGCACACACACACTCGCACACTCGCACACTCACAGAGACAGCAGGACAGAAGGAGAGTGATGTAGTCGAGATTGGGGCAAGTGAGAAAGAGACAGCAAAAAGTGTTTACTTTGTGCTCCGGGGCATAAAGTCGAATGCATGGTCACATCGCCCCTCCGAACTTCGCCGCAAACATATGGATATTGTTGTTTCTGTTTCTGCTTCTGCTTGCGCTGGATCCTGCCATTTTTTCCTCTCCATTTATTTATTTACTTGTCTTGAACTTTAACAAGTTTTTATGAAAATTATTTATGAAAAAATCTGGCCAGGAGCGAGCGGGATAGAGAGAGACGAGGCGAGCCAAGATACATCTGTATCTGTCGGAGCTGCTTCTCCGTTTTCGGCTTTGGGTTTTCGGCCATCAGTTTTCTGCTTTCAGTTTTCGGTTTTGCATATGCAATTTGTCTTTTGGCCATTATGGAAAGCATTCTTGCGCAAGCGATTAGCAACACAGCAACACAGCAACATAGCAACACTGCAACAGAACAGCAGAACAGCAGAACAGCAGAGCAGCCAGAGCAGCCAGAGATTGTAGCCGCCAGCACACACATGTTAATCATACGCCACGTTGTCGGATGTCATCTGGCACTCAGAGCGCAAAACTGTAAGTACTTTAGGCAGCTAAATATAATTAAATATTTAAGGCATAAACACACACGTCGGCCGCCTGGAGAGCCCCTTTGAGCGGGCGAGTGGGGGGAGAAAGGCTCTTAATAATGTTTTAATGCGTTTGACAAAACTCGAGCTGCATACTTACAGGCGCCAGCGGACAGCGTTGATTAAATGCAGAAAGACCAACAGCAACAACGGCCGGCACGGACAAAGGATGCCTTTTCAGGAAAGCCCAACGAAAGTAGGATACACTATTACTTTTCTTTGCCCGCATTTCCAGGGGATTTCTTTAGAAATTTTAAAAAAAGTTTGAAAATTTTTCAGTTTCAAGATTTAAACGCAGATCGATGGGAAATCATTCCACAATTGTTTTAAGGGGTCCCTTTTAAGAATCGGATAAGAAATGGCAGAGCTATGAGCTTCGGAAGGCGTCACATTGAGAAACCCATATGATGATCCGGATTTCCAGAGGACTCCCCTAGAAATTTCAAAAAAGTTTGAAAATTTTTCAGTTTTGAGATTTTAACGCAGATTGATGGGAAATCGTTCCACGATTGTTTCAAGGTATCCTTTTCAAGAATCGGATAAGAAATGACAGAGCTATGAGCTTCCGAAGGTGTGATATTGAGAAACCCATATGATGATCCGGATTTCCAGGGGACTCCCCCAGAAATTTCAAAAAAGTTTGAAAATTTGTCAGTTTTGAGATTTAAACGCAGATCGATAGTAAATCGTTCCACAATTGTTTTAAGGTATCCTTTTCAAGAATCGGATAAGAAATGACAGAGCTATGGGCTTCGGAAGGCGTGATATTGAGAAATTCACAGATGACCCGGATTTCCAAGGGACTCCCCAAGAAATTTCCAAAAAAATTTGAAAATTTTTCAGTTTTAGGATTTAAACGCAGATCGATGGGAAATCATTCCACGGTTGTTTTAAGGGGTCCCTTTTAAGATTCGGATAAGAAATGACAGAGCTATGGGCTTCGGAAAGCGTAATATTGAGAAATCCACAGATGACCCGGATTTCCAAGGGACTCCCCAAGAAATTTCCAAAAAAATTTGAAAATTTTTCAGTTTTAGGATTTAAACGCAGATCGATGGGAAATCATTCCACGGTTGTTTTAAGGGGTCCCTTTTAAGATTCGGATAAGAAATGACAGAGCTATGGGCTTCGGAAAGCGTAATATTGAGAAACCCATATGATGATCCGGATTTCCAGAGGACTCCCCTAGAAATTTCAAAAAAATTTTGAAAATTTTTTTGTTTTGAGATTTAAACGCAGATCGATGGGAAATCGTTCCACGATTGTTTTAAAGTACATGCTACAAGATTCTGATTAAAATTGTCGAAGCTATAGGCCCAGAAATTACTCATATTGAGAGATCATATTCCAGATTCCGGATTCCCAAGAGGTATCCCTGTGAAATTGGGAATCAAACTAGAAGGGTAATTTGAAATCGGTTTAGAATTTGAAGAAACCACAATTGCAAAGGCGAGCTTTAAGTGGCTAAAAGTGCAATAATTGGAGTCGGGAGAGGCAGAGGAACGGGGCGACAGGATTGTCAGGATTCAAAGGAAGCACAACTCCGTAACTTTCGCCGGACATGTGTGTGCGTGTGTAGGAAAAGTCCGGTGGAACAATGCGAGGACACTCACACGCACACATGGCATGGAGCAGGGAAAGCCGAAACATGACAGAAAATTACCTGGAGGAAATTTTATGAGTATCGTAGAACGGCACTTGAAAGTTAAACAGACGCTTCCATGGCCCCAAGGGATTCGTCGGGTGTGTGTGTATGTGTGTGAGTGCATAGCTGAGTGTGTGAGTGTCTGTGCTGCATCTGTGTCTGTGTCTGTGCGGCCTGTATCCTTCTGCTAATTGTGTATGCAACTTGTTGCACTCGCCCGCTCTCATCGCAGCTCTCTGGACTCCTTTCTCTTTTCAAGTTACATTGTAAATGTTAGTTTTGTAATTAGAAAATTTTGCTTACCACTGGAACCCGAGGCGAGCGAGATGGAGCGAGTGAGGCGAGAGAGACGGCGCTACTGGCGGAGGACAGCAGAGGAGCCCGGCCCAAGTTTATACTGACATTTATTGGCTGCAACTTTTTCTATAAATCAAGCGGCTAACCATTTTCACACACATTATAAATATAAACGAATCCAAAAAAAGAAGTAAGCCAATAAATAAGTAGGGAAACCCAATGGAGGACATTTAGAGCGTTACGTGCCATTAAAAATCTCAGCGAGTCTATAAATCAACTCGCCGGAGAGTGGCTCCTGGTTGAAAATACTCTTTTGAATGGACTACCGCGCCCAATAGGCTTTTTACAGTATTTCCTCTTTAAATTCTATAGTTTGGTGGCTATATTTCAGCCTTCCCTCCAATGCATCCCTATAGAGTACGTCGTTTCATCGAAACCTTTAACTCTGTCTGTTTCAGGAGGTTCAAAATCAAGGTGCACCGTCGCCTCCCTCTTAATTTGGATCCGCTTCTGGTTGGCCGGAGAGCTCTGCATGAAATCTATTTCTGCGATAATTGCTTTTCCATTCACGGCTGCCTTTTCTTTTTCGCGACCTCAGAAACGAAAGGGTATCGAAGGTGGCTCCAATTGCAGCTCCATCTCGAATGCCGATGCCGATTCCCATCCCAGGTGAAGGCACAAAGGCCGCAAAGAGGCTGCGAAGCGCTCGCAGCTCCGGCCATAATTCATCAACGTGGCCTGACGAGCAGAAGCTGCCTACGTGTGATTGACTGCCAGGTGGGCCGCCAGTCTCCTGCCCCTCACATGGTGGCTCTGCGCAGAGGTTGGAGGTGCACCTGAAGCCCAATCCGAACAGAATCCAAGAACTGAAAAACCGAAAATCCAAGCCTGCCAGCCAAGCTCAATGAATGTCTATTTATACCCTATCTGTCTTTCCCTTTGACTGTGCCCGGTCCACTAGCAAAAATCGGAAGCCCCAAAGCATTACAGCCCTGTGTCTCTCACTTAATCCACTGGGAAGAGCCCATTCTTTTCGCCCAATGCACCCTCCATGCCTGCCCAGCTGCAGCAATTTAACGGAAGTTGCAATTTGCATTTCAACTTGACCAAAAGCTGCTCCCCAATCCGTCGGTCACGTGCGAGGCGATGTGATGCAAGCGATGTGCGATGCTGGTGCTGGTGCTGATGCTGCCCCCTCTTCCCCCGGCTACCGTCTTCTCCGCCCTTCCCGCCAACACACCCGCCCGCCCCACAGCTGCTGCCGTGTCGGACTGGCGCCATTTGCGATTTGATGCTGGCGCGTCGTCGGGTCGGGCCACCGTGGCGTATGCGTAATGAGCGACCAACAATGTGACTAACCGAAAAAGTAATGATCCCGTAACGCCTCTTTGACTTTTGCTTATTAATATTCTCAAAAGCAGTTCCAGTTCCATCTCAACAAAAATGATTATTTATAATCCAAAGACGGACTCCTGACTTCTGGGGAGCACTTGGGGGCTCCTGGATCCTTGTTCAAATTTTCACATTCCAGGCTCCATAAAAACGGCCATCATCCTAGCTATTGTTAACTGAATATTTAATTTTCGCAGCGGCCACAGCAGCGTCGAGGTCAAGGCAGCAGCCCGGGCATTTATGATTCGATGATGGAGGAACTAGGGACCTGGCTAGGGACTCGACTGCTGCCGATCGCCCGTGGGTTTTTCAATTTTCTGCTAATGTTCCGTGCTCACCGCGGAGTGCTGTTACAGGTATGTTCTCCACCTTTCACCACCGCTGCTTTTCCAGTTTGCATACTATTTGTTTGCCTTTGTTCGATTTTGCAGCTCTTTTTTTGTAGCTGTTCTGTTCCTGTCGCATTGGCGGCAACGTTTTGCGTAATGCGCTCGACTGGCTACCGTTTTATGGGCCATTTCGGAGTGTTTCGGCCATTTGTGATTTGTAATTCGAGTTTTGGCCAGCAGTCAGTCAGTCAGTCATGCCGGTTGGCAGATCCCCATTCCCCCATTCCCCCACTGCCCCACTGTACACTCGACAAAAACGTGGCCAAGTTCGCCCCCAGAAAGAAGCCCCCAATTTCGAGTCGGGGCCTAGAATGCGACTTCGCCAATGGACCTTGTTTCTCCCTGTGGAATTACGCAACAAAGTGCTCGACGACGCCACGGGACACCTCGTAAATGAGGCACTAACAATTGAAAATTCATTAGACGACCAGCAGCAGTAAGAAATGGGAATACGAGGGGACGGGGACAGGTGGGGGGGCTGAAAATAAAACAAAACCCAAAAAAGAGTATAAAAAGCGACTGGTGGCGGGGGAACATTTGCAACCTGCCAGCCAAATGGCGCACGCACCGAAAAGCTAATTAGGCAAAACGTTGAACGCCACCAGTCCGTCGGTCGCTCGGTCGGCCGGTCGGAAGGCAATGAAAGACTGCCCCCCGAGGTTTCCACAGGTTAACACCGACCATTCTGGGCCCCACATCGGCAGTCCCGCCATATGCCACGTTCGCATAATGACCGAAAAACATAAAAAACAGAACCGAACAAATTGCAGGCTTCAGCTCACAATGAGAACTTTTCAGGAGGTCGCCCTTTGGGGAAAAAGACCAGAAAACCTATGTTTAATCCACAGGTGTCGAAAGGGTCACCTAACTGGCTTAATATGGCGAGGAAATCTTTAGGATGTAATGACAAATGGCATCTTTCGATGCAACCATTTTGATGATGAAAGATCCTCTGAGACTTCAGTTCTCTTCAGTCTCTGATCGAACTTATCCTTGTCTATAGTTTATTTCTTATATTTGGAACCTCATGAACTACGAACTATGGAACCTCAAGGGCCGATAGCATAGTCGCTTTTGTCCGATATATATACTTTTATATTCTTATAAACCGAAAGCAATCGCTACAAAGAAGAGTTCAAGAGGTCTGGAAGGAAGGAAGGACGCCGCAGACCAATTTCGAATCCCAAATCCATTCGGAACCTGATTCCGATTCAGACCCAGAGCCCAGAAAGGCGGCAGGGGGGCAAGTGGAAAAATAAATAAGGGAAGAGGCAGAGGGCAGGAATAGAAAACAAACTTCCAGAAGTTATTCTGCTCGCATAACGATAAACGCCCATCGTTTTATTTTGATAACGCGCCACTCCCCCCGCGATATTTTCTGCTTTTTCTGATTTTGCAGCTCCTCCGACACTGGCCAGATCCAGGTATATACGAAAATATGTACGTGTATATTTTATATGCTGCTGGGCTTGCCAGATATGAAATTATGTTTATGGCTGCCGCTGCCGCTGCCGCTGTTTCTGCTGCTGCTGCTGCTGCAGTACCTCCTCAATTGCCGAAGCTGCCACCAAAAAGGGGGTGCCCCATTGGGGCAGGGGCATTCGAATTGCTCTGCTTCCATCCGGCACAAAGTTGCAATTGCTGCAGTTGTTATTCCTGAGCCATGGCTTCTCCTGGCCCTAAATTACGAGGCGAGTTAAGGGGTATCCTGGGGTATGCTGCATCGGCGCTCTTCGGTCTGAGCATTATTTCAGTTGAGAATGAATCTGCAAAGTCGCCTAGAGGGTAGCCTTGCCCCTGGAGGTGTTCCCGCCGACTTCCAGTTCCAATTCTTTATTTTTTCCCTGCGTTTGAGCGTTCAGGTGTAAACGCAACCGCCACCCGATCGGCCGGCTTCGGGTTTCTTTGGCTTGCTTGGTAATCACGCCGCGTGTGCTGCTCACGTAGCCCCGCGGTTGCCTTTGCTTTTCTGGGTTTTTCTGCCAGCGATGCGAGTGCGTGGCAGGACTGGCTAAGCCAAGTCCAGCTCCCGGGTCCCGGGTCCCGGAACCCATCATGTCCCATGTCCCGGGTCCAGGCCGCGGGTCTTAGGTCTCAGGTCCCAGGTCTAATACACATGCAGCGGTCGAGGCTCATGGCTGAAGTCGCCAGAAGACTGGGCACGTTGCAAGTTGCAGCTCCGCTTGCCTTTTATCCGCTTCTGCCATTTTGTGGTGCGTCGTCAGTTGGCCGAAGCGAATACCCTAAGGTCTAGCAAGTAAGGCCTCTGGAATATTTAAAATTGGAAACCAAGATGGCTCTTCCAAAAGAATAAAAAGAATATAGAAGCATCCTACATTTTTAAAATTTATTATTAGCTATTATCTAGAGTATTTTGGGCTTCGAATTTTGCACTTTTCCACGTGTTTCCATTTGGTTTCTTTCTCCTCCAGGTTGCCTTCGCTTCAATGAGGACATTCAGCGCACGTTGAGTTCAGTTCGGTTCAGCCTGGATCGGATCGGTTCAGCTTTTGCCGTGGAACTGGATGCTGTTGTTTTTGCTTTCCTCTTTTTTGTTTTAGTTGTTGTGATTATCATTATATCTGCAAGATTACCAATTATTTGTTGTTGGCCCCGTCGTGGCAGCCGTGGCTGTTGCCGTTGCAGTTGCCTTGCTGGTGCCTCTGCCTCTGTCTCTGCCTCCGCTGGTTGCACTAGCCGTGTGCCCCACTCGACTCCTCGCCGCTTCGTTTTCAAGTTATTTTTTATAATTCACGTTAATTTTTCTTTTAAAACGAAATTGCAATGGTGGAGCAGGCAGCAGCACCGGAGCACCGGAGCAGCAACTCCTGGTCGTTGTCTCGATTATGTCAGTGGAGTGTTTCCTCCTCTTCGATGTCGGGATGTTGCGCAGCAAACAGCAGCGGAAAAAATACAATAAATGGGGGGCAGGAGCGCTGGAGAGGTCTTGAAAGCTGAACATGATCCGTTCATTCATGCATCGTTTCAATGGCGGAGGAAGTCAAACGCCATTTGTGTAAATCGATCACTTTTCGGTGTGCGCGGGGATTGATCCATGAGATCCATTGTTTTTGGCAAGCGAGTCGCCACTAATTGAATAATATTCAATAATATTCACAATATTTAGTTCTGCTCCGACCAAATGCGAATTGCGAGAGCCCAGAGGCAGTAGTTGAGTCGATATTCCGAATTACACATCCCACTCTACATCCAAACCAATCAACTCTGACCCTAGCCCGGTCCAGGTTGCAGGTTGCAGGTTGCAGGTTGCAGGTTTCAGGTTCCGGGGGCCTGTGGCCGACGGACAAAAAGCTCGTCAAATGTAAATGATTGCAATAATTTGGCGCGTGTTTGCTTTTTCCTATAAAATATTTGCATTTCCTCATATCCGATGTTCAGTTGATGATATACAATATTTATTATACCTACACAGGCGTGCCGCGAACCTATCCAATCCATATTTCCAACAATTTTCCCTTTTTTGTGGGTTTGTGAGTGTTTTTTGTGCTCCGTGTGTGTATTTGCAACTGCAGCGTGTTGATGGGCAAAGTATATTTTGTCATTATGGGCAAAAAAAAGCGCCCAACAAAAAAGTGTATGTGAAAATATTTGAATTAACGACAACTGGCGACAATGGCCGGCTCGCCGTTGATGGTGACGACAACAACAACATTATAATAATAATAAAAAAGGACGAAGCCCCAGAAAAAATACATTGGCAAATAAAAACATATTTATGCATGTTACATGTTTTTTCCGTCTGTTTTTCATTCCAATTTTCCTTTTTTCACTTCCCTACCCTGGTTGCGGGCTAATGTTCTCCGGATTGCATTAAATCGAATTCGGTTCGAGGGTCTATAGGCCCAAGATCTGTTTTATAAACGCCACTATAGTTGCCATTATATAGTTGTAATGTTTATAAAGTTGCCTTTTGAAATTCAAAGAATATATTCAATCCCCCATGATAGTGTGCAATTATTCCACTTTTCGCAATTGCGTTCCCGCGGACAGAACATATTTACAATAATAATAAAGAGAGTAATAATAATAACAACTTTGCGCTGCGCCTGGTCCAGTAAATATTTGGATTTTTAAGCATATGCGAGTGCCGTTCTGGCAGATGAGGTGAGGGCTAGGTCCCTCAAGAAGCTCTTCACCAGTCTATAAAGCTAATCTTTTTGGTCCTGCTCCTCCTAATTGGCGCGATGCATTTCCACGTTCGTCGCTGCAACTCCTGCCGCGCAAACATGGCAGAAAAAAGGCACATATGCTCTTGGAAAAAGGATGTGGGATAGAGCCTCTATGGATACTATGTACCACACACATATAGCATCCTCGACATGCACAATATGTAAATGTAATACGCTGCCCACGGCCGCCATGGCGGCAATTATATAAACACGTATATGTCCGATTATGTATTGGGGCCTATATAGAGCCGCCCGTGCGCCGGGCGTTTGGGATTAAATTGTAATTACTTTATTACTTAGTAACAAAACCATTCATGCTGCTAAAGTTATTAAGTGTTTTTATTCATCGCGGCTGCACTTTGCCGCATTACTTTAATTTCAATATGATTTTTCATATTTAAATTATACATGAAGCGTGAACTTCATGGCACATTTGTCGCCAGAGGTGGCTTTGCAGCTCTGTGAATTGCTTCCGCTCCGGTGGAGCAATTAAAGCGCAGGGAAGACGCATCAATTTGCTCCCGCGCCATGGCCTGGGTGAAATGTTGAAGCCCGAAAAGATATTCTGCCAATCGCCGCTCAAAGTGCCGACAAATGTCGAGTGCTTCGAAGTGGCCTGTCGATTAGCCGCCAGCGACAAACGGCTGCAAATCTGCTCTGACATAATAGGCACAACTAATCGATGGCGGATCGATCAGAAAAGTGTTCATAAATTACACGTCTGTGCAGCAAACTAAACAAAACCAGCGCCGTAAACTGAAAACTGAAAACCGAATCAGAAACAGAAACTGAAACTGAAACTGACACCCAGAGCCAAAACCGAAACCGAAACAGAAACCTAGCAAATGGAGGCCATTTAAAATGCAATAATTTACGAGATTTATGACTTTTGCATTTTAATTGAATAGATTTCGATAGGCGCTCTGAGGTGGGCGTTAACGGGCCAAAAACCATCACCCAACAACAGTGGGGCGTGGCATATGCACACACACACACACCCATACACCCATACAGTCACTTACACATTCATATTTATGACATTGTGCTCGGGGAGTGCAATCAGTTAATAGAATCTAATAAACGTGCGCGTATCTTTCGGATGGATCTAATCGGTGCGGCACGCGAGCGATGCCAAGATGTTTGTTGTTTTTTGTTGCTGTTGTTGTTGGTCAGGTGAGGGGCGAAAGGGGATTCCTGCCACTAACCGTGGCAAGGTTAACCTGTAATTAAATGCCAAAATGCTCGACGAAACAACAGCCCCGAGAAGACGAACAAAGGAAGAAAACGAGAAAATTGAGTAACAAAACAGAAGCCAGCTGCCAACTGGTCAGCAGCTAGGGGGCGTGGTCGGCATGAAATATGTCAAATCAGAAAAAATAAAAACAAAAAAGTGACTTGGACTTGGACTCGGACTCGGACTCTCGGAGCCAGCCCCGAAGATGGCAGCAATCGACGAAGGATTCCAGCTGTTAATTAAAAACGTACAAGATGCTAATAGCCACTTTTTAAACTTATAGTTTTAAAATATAGCCCATCGAATCGCCGCCTCTGATAGCTTCAAATTACAATGGATTGACCAATTTTGGCAACACTTCTGTTGACGGAAGCTTTGCATGCCTTCGTTGCAAATCGAAATTCGCCTAAAATATCTATAAAGTATCTAAAACAATTCAGCGCCGTCAGGAGCAAATCGCTTTTCGGACTGATGTCAAATTAGTTTTGTTGGCAGGCCGGCCCCGGCAGTTTGGCCCCGATGTTAATTAGGCTACCAAAATGTTCGGGAGAGAAAGGAAATTCAATTTTCCGCAGAAAGTGGAAAAAAGAAACAAACACACGGGCGCTGGATGGCCCGAACGAAATGCAATACGAGGGGAGCTCCGAAAATTACAAATGAGTTTCTTGCGGCTTAGGAATTTTGAGGAGTGTGTGTGATTTGGTGACTTGACTTTTGGTTTGTATTTGATGTTGATGAGTTTTTCCGCTTCATTTTCCCGGGGCTCATATCTCTGGCATTTCCCATTTTCCGACGCTGCCACTGCTGCTGCTGGTGTCGTTTGAAGTGTCAGTTTAGTTTCGTGTCCGTGTCACTCAAGCCGCTTCTATATATTTCGTATTTTTTCTACTTTCCTTGCTTTTGTTTTTGTTCGCGTTACTTGAATGGGGGCCTTCAAATGGGGGATTGCAATCTGAAATACCCACAGGTGGGGGCTGTGGCGGTGGCAGTGGCAGTGGCACTAGCGTGGGGCACAAACAAACAAACAAATCAACAAGCAAACAAACAGGACTACTGACAAACTATGGCCGTGGCATAACCGCTGACACTCCAGCTCCAACTCCGGCCCAACCATCCGATCTAACTATCTGTCCCTGGGTCCTTCCTCCCGCCCTGCTGCCCTGCTGCCCTGCCGCCACTTTGAGTATCCTTTGGTCCTGTGTTTGTGTGTGTGCGCTTGTCTGTCTGACATTTGTTTGCCCCGGCTGTCCATCTTTTTGTCACGAGCTCCGCCCGACACGCCCACAATGTCGCAAAATTGGTTTCGCCGGTGCGGATTGCGCACCACGAACAGTGGGCCAAGTCCTGAACTAACCCGAGTACTGGCACAAGAAGGTGCAGCCTCGTAGCTCCAGTTCTAAGCCGCACAGCACCTAACGAAGCTCTCCAGGATTGAGACTCAACTCTATCCTATTGGACGGCTTTCAATAGAATCCCCTTTTTTGGCCAACAGTCCCCACTGTCTCCACTCACTTGTTTTCCGTTGCCTTGTTAATTAGCCTTGGCAACGTGCAACTAACAAAAAAAATACAAAATAAGATAAAAAATAAAAAAAAAAAAACACCACAGCACAAGAAAATCTATTCCCGTTTAAGTATTTCTGGCGCATTTGTTCCGTGAACTTTAAGATGCAAGGACGATAAAAATAAAAGGCTGGAGGAGGCAACATCATCGTCATCATCATCATCAACACACAGCAGCACAACAACACAACAACAATTTACAAGCGTGACAACAGCAACAACAACAACAACAACAATAGCAGCATTACCAAGAGGAAGAGTGGAACGAGTGGGTGGGTGGGAGGAGGAAATGGTTAGGGGTCAGGTCATCCCGGCTTATCGAGGACGAGACCACCTCAATGACTTACTTAATCACATAGGGCAAATCTGGTTACAGGATATCCGCTCGACGCAAGGACCCTGGAAAATGGGCAGGATGAGAGGTAGAGGGCCGGAGGAGGCGACTACACTGCAATTATTGCTATAGGATAGAAAAAAACCCAGCTAATAATAAAGTCTAATCGACCAAAGGGGTCCATGTTATTTGTCTCCAAGAACGTGCATTCTGGGAATGGAAACTGTTAGAGGAGGATGAAGGACTTTTTTTCCAGTGCATCCGGAGGGGCGGTACACAAATTGAAGCTCATCTACTTAACGCGCTTGCTCGCGGCGGGCAACATCGTCGAGCTGTCGTCGTTGTCGTTTTCGTTGTCCTGTCGCCTGTATCCTCCGGCACAACAGTCGCCGCCCTCACACCTCTCGCCTCTCACACCTCAGCTGCGCGTCATCTCGCCCCCGTCCCTGT
Source organism: Drosophila ananassae (assembly GCF_017639315.1). Lineage (NCBI taxonomy): Eukaryota > Metazoa > Arthropoda > Insecta > Diptera > Drosophilidae > Drosophila > Drosophila ananassae. The sequence goes on along the minus strand of NC_057932.1, from coordinate 21,558,192 downwards.
TGCTCCTGCTGGGCTGGATGGCAGGATGGCAGGATGGCAGGATGGCTGTATGGCTGGATGCGTGTGTCGGTGGGTCTAAGGATAATCTTTGGCATAATTATTACAATGTCACCATGTTTCGCCTGGCTTCCTTTCGTCCTTTAGTCCTTTCCTCGTCTCGTCCTGTTGTCCTGCCGCTCTGTGGCAATTTTTCTGCCCGTCGTCATCATCGTCATCGTCTCATTTATTGCTTGCGGTGTTTGGCACGTTCCCTTGTGGTTTACAGCGTGAAATAAGATTTTCCTACGGCCCACACTCGCACACTCGCACACAGGGCCGAGCAGGGCCCACACGGGCCACGGGACACGGGACAGGACACACCGAGAAAGCTCCTCGGGTCCTTTATTATGATTACTTGTGCTCGTGTGCGTGGCGGCCATCGCCATCGCCATCGCCATTTCGGTTGCCATGGTCAGCAGCAGCAGCAGCAGAAGCAGCAGCCATCTAAACCAGGCAGTGGCAGTCCAGAGCCCCAAATCCCCATTCCCGTCCCCATCCACAGCCCCAGACCGTGCTACATCGCCAATTCCAATACCGAAATGCCAGCCCCCAGGACAACCCGCCCCCAATGGGCGGTGACCTGTAACATCGCCAGGAGACAGATACAGACACAGACACGCAAACAGAAACTGAAACAGGAGCCAAAGGAGCAACCGTTTCACGGAGAGAAAAGGGAGCTTTCATTCAACAGAAACATCCAAAACTAAAGCGTCGTGAAAACTGACTTAGGCCCTCAACTATATGTTTTGATTTCAGTTCAGAGATTTTTCAGTTATTTTTGAGTTTAATCCTTGAATATAACTGTGCAGGGATTTTCTCAGTGATAACGTGTCCCCAGTGGGTTCAGGATTGTGAATTCGGGGTTCAGGGCATTCGGCCTGCGCTCTCTGTCGCTCCTCCAGCTGGTTGACACTTGCGTCCGTCAGACGTCGACACTTGACACTTGACACACACGACACACACTCACCCACACACCCACACACAGACAGGAGCAGCCGGAGGATGTCCTCCGGTCCGTCCGTCCTTGTCCCACCCACTGGCACTGGAGTCTCAAGTGCGTTGGCGCGGTGTCACTGTTGCAAGTATCTTGAAGATACACCACCGATACGAGGGATTCGGAGATACGCTCCGCTCCCGTTCACCCCCCAGGTCCACAGGTCCACAGCTCCAGGCGAATATCTGGGGGGAGCACAGATTAGCTCCGGCATCAGTCCGCCATATGGAATATTCCAAATGTGATTAACTTTTCAGATCCCCAGATTTCCGGCCCTCCCAGCCCTGACTTTGCCACAGATTTGCATTTGCCAACTTGAACGTTGAACGTGTCTGGGTCTGCGTCTTGTGCGCCAGGGATATTCCGGTACAGGTGGGTGCAGTTGATTCGATAGGGCATTAGGACTTCTTTAAAGCGCACTAGTCCAATAAACAGTATCAATTAATTGGCCCTGAAAATGTAAACAGTTTTAGCCCTAGTTCCCCTTCGGAAAAGTCACCTTGAAGGGTTTCCCTCCAGCCACAGGTAGAAAAATCGTACCTGCCGAGGAACATTCATTGAACTCGAGACTGCAACTATGCAGCCCCCGGAAATTGGGCGAAACAAAGGCGGCACTAAGCTCATATGCAAATAAGCCAAATCTGCACATGAAGTGCGAAATAAACCGACACTGAGACGGAATATTTATCTCGGTCTGAAGCCGAGGCGGTACAAAGCGAACGAAAGTGCGACCGTCGAACCGCTGAATGCCGAGTGGATTTGGTGGCAAATCCGACAGCTTAGTGTGAGGTCCAGCTGGTGGGCAGTACTTTGTATCTGAGTCGCAATTGTCCCCGAATCTGCATCCGCATCTGTGTCCGCACGAGTATCTCTACAACTGCAACACTACCTGTCCCAGTGTTCATAGTCACGGCCACAACGGTAGGACCGAAGGGTCTCCCCGAAAAACATGGTCAAAAATGGATCCACAAATTTGATGCCAGGGTTTGATGCTGTTTGGTGGAGAATGCAACTACGAATCCTTTAAGGTATTCCGGTAAGGTTTAAGGTGGCCAAGTGGGGGATCCAGGATTTTACAAGGGGTCCCATAGGAAAAATTTGAAAAATAGGGATAAAAAATTTCGTGCTGGAGTTTTGATGCAGAATAATGGAGAATGGAACTACGAATCTTTTAAGGTATTCCGTTTGAGAATCAGACGAGAATTGGCAGAGATATGGACTTGGTAGGGTGGCCAAGTGGGGGTTCCAGGATTTTACAAGGGGTCCCATAGGAATAATTTGAAAAATAGGGACCAAAAATATTGTGCTGGGGGTTTGATGCAGATTAATGGAGAATATATCTACAAGTCTTTTAAGGTATTCCGTGTGAGAATCATGTGAATGTCACCAGAGATAGAGCTTTCGCTAGGTTCCCCTGATATTCACGAACCTTTACGGAAGCTAGTAATGTGACCCGTGCTGTCAGAGTGCATTGCAAAGTACATGACCGGCTGAGCCCGGCTGATGATGGCTCTTTACAGATGCGGATTCAAAAGCAGATACAGAATCCCATTCAGGGTGCGCGTGCGGCCGATCATCATCGTTTGTCACAACATGGAGTGGAAAGTGTCGCGTTCCAGAAAGTGCGGGTTGCATGGCTTGTCAGATGGCAGCCTGTCGGTCCGTCAGGTTGGCAATCCGTCCGCCGGTTATCGCAAATCACAACTGCGCCACCTTCGGCTCCATTGTTGGCCTGCCACGAGGCCTTAAGCCGGCCTTACCTCAATCTCCTGACGCGCTCTACCTGAGTCTACCTGCCGACACCCGCCTTCCACGAGTGCCTCTTCGGCTGCCAATTTCGTTGCTCAATTTCGCTGACTTATTGTTGGCAATTTGTTAGTCCAGGACAAAAACACCCACCCACCGAAACGCATCGGGAGATGGGAGACGGATGACTGGGTGATGAGGTCACAGCATATTTCAGAGCAGAAGTATGCAGTGCACTCTGTTGTTAAACAAATCTCGCATTCCGTTTTGGGGCAAAAAGCAGAGTTCCCATTTAAAGTGGTTTAGTTGCCTATTTTTTGCATTTCCCAGAAATGGGTGCTAAAAAAGCTCCACAATCGCCAGTATCGGTGTGTATCTGTTTCAAACGTTGCACGCGGGCAAAAATTATTTTAATTTTCAATAAAAATGCAAATATTTTATTTATAATTTTGTGGAAAAAATGCGCACACACAAATGTATGTAGATTTCCATCATCTTCATGAACCGCATTCAATATTGTGCGACTCCCACACGCACGGAATAGGTTCGATTCTGCCCAGTTGCCAGATCCGAGCCCAGCGAGCTTTTCCGAGGCGGGAATCTGTTCCGAATCTCTGACAGATTCCGGATTCCTGGCGAAATGTTCCCTGGGTTGCGCCTATGCGTCTGACGTGGCGACAATTTGGCGGCTGCTGTAGTGGGAAAAATTAACAAAAACAAAGGCAACAGCAGCGGCGACGGCAAGGGCAAAAAAATGATTGGAAATAAGACAATTTGACTGACAAGCCGTCAAACTGACAAACTGACAAACTGACGAAACAGAAGCATTGACTGCAGCCTTGTTAAACATATTTCCATGTCACCCGAGGTCAGGCTTCTGATTCGGGAGTGCTTTTCCGATTCCGGGTCCATGGACTCGTCTGCAAGTGTATGTTTAATTTAGTTATTTAATTTTATTGCGGAGAACAGCAGCCATTGTCGCAGATGTTCGAGGGAGTACAGGGTATTGAGCAGTCGTCTCTAACTGCTATGGTTTCCGCGCTTTTTATTCCTATCGTGAAATGCATTTGATGCGAATATTTTATTTGTAGCTCCATATATTTATTTTTGACAGCGGCCGCCTTGGGCTGGAATTGGTTGGCGCTTGCTGTGAAATTTTAACGCGCACTAAACTGTCAACTACAGTTTTTGGTTTCGCTTTCAGGCGTTTGGGCGTGAACGGGAGCGTGGTAGTGGGTGTGTGAACACACAGGAAATTATCAAAATGCAATTTTCAATTAAATGCAAAGGAGGAAAAAACAAGCGCAACACAGAACAGACGCCGGCAAAGTCGGATGCGGATGCGGAAGCGAATGGAAAAAAAAAAACAGAACTAGCCTCCCGCCCGATCAGCCAATAAAAAATGTAGCACAAACAATTAAATGTTTAAGAATATGATATCAACTGCAATTATATTTCCATTGTTCAGTGACTCGCCGGCTCATTCCGTATTAAAATAAACTGTCAAAGGCATTACACTTGCCACTCGCAAGTTGGTCGATCAAAAAACGATTTAATCGGTTGGCAGAGAGCAAAAAACCAAAATTGAAACCATTTCCTGTTCGAGTGGGAGGCGGGCAGCCTTAGGGTGATTTATTATTAATAGTTAATGTGATGATTGACTAAAAAAAAGGTCGCCATTAAAGAGTAGTCCGGAAAACAGTCCAGCCGATTTACGGAAAGCGGTTATCAAGGGTAATTTTGCGAATTAAAATTAAAGCGAAACACTTGACTCTGCGAATCGGCAGAGCAATTGGGTGAGAAACTCGCTTTGATTTCGATTCAGATGCGAGGCAGTTCCTTCAACACATCCTCACAACGATTTCAGGCACGCAGCAGGAAGTCAAGGTTCGAAATATGGAAGGGCTATCCAAGAGAAGGAACGGAGAATCCAGCCGAGATCCAGAGACACAGACTTTTCTGATTAATTTTGAATAAATGCAAATACGAGAAACGAATGCGACCAAGGTTGCGGCGACCAATATGGCATCTGACAGATGCATAATGCTCCGAGAGTCCTATCGCCGATCCCGATCCCGATCCTTTCCTTACGCCTGTCGCTTTTGATAAATTTGATGGTTTTTGTTGGTTCGACTGAAAAATAACTTGTTGTGATAATTTCGCCTGCGAATTTGTTGCGCAAATATCAAAATAAAATTAATTTCTTTTTGCCTGGCCTCGGCCTCGTCCCGGCATTTCTGCACTTGCGATCCTCGACAGCTCCGAACCTGGAGCTTGGAAACGTGAAATCTTGGGATCCTCGGATCTCGGACCTTCCTCTTTTTTTTCCCGACTGGCTGCGATCCCTTCATTTATGAATGAAATCGGGCCCAGGACCAGGACCAGGGCAGGGACCAGGGACCAGGGACCAGAGACCAGAGACAGAAAATAAGACTGGGGAATGGAACCAGGAACGGTCAAGGGGCAGAGGCAGAAGAAGGGGTCGAGGAATGGTCTCATCCTCGCCTTCATCTTGGCTGGCCGCTGCACCGGAAATTGAAATTTTAAAAGTTTTGACGTTTGCCTCGGCCGCTCCGCTTATTTATGCAAACAAATGCGAATGCGAATACACATTTAAATGCGAGCACCATTCGGACACGAGCCAGTCCGGTTTCCGACTAAAAAATTAAACAAAAAGGCCAAAACGAAATTAACAAAATATTAATTGGCTGACTGGCTGTCTGATGTGATTCGGTGGTCCGAGGCCCCTGTCCGGTTCCCCTCCATCTGTGGCATTTGTTTGGGATGCCTGCACTGTCGCTTTCCGTTTCCGTTCATCAATTTGCATAGAGCGATTAGTTCGGGCGGACGTCCATTACGAAAACAGTTAATGGGTTTTGCCATTTATTCAAGCAAGCAATACAGACCGTCTTTTCCCAACTGTCGAGAGTGCTCGACTGACCTGCTCGCAGCCATCTAGTTCAAGCCTAATTGGGGCATTTAGTTGCATCAGGAATTTAAGCCGATTCCACTTCATTTGCGGCAAAGAGACAACTCCACCCCTAGACCCGCCCACGCTGCCGATAGACAAACAAAAACTCTTCAAAGGAGAAGGGAAAGACGAAGGGGGCTGGGACTGATCCCACTCGATGACTGGCGACCGCCCACGGCTGCCCTGCCCGCCAGGGCTCACTGCTGGCACCCACAAAGCCGTCTATTGATTGCAGATGCAGATCCATTCATCGCCACTCATGGGGGACGCGAAATTCGAAGCCAAGCCGGAGAAAACCCAATGTACCATGGTCGCCGCAGATCAAATCGGCGAGTCGCAGTCGGCGGAATGGGAATCGTTATATTATGGGAGCAGTTGGCGGCGACTGGACTGGAAACTGACTCACTGGCGATGCCCGCCGATCGATAAGTTGGCATACAGAAATCGGAGTAGGACTGCTCCCGCCAAAAAGCAGCCCTTAAACGACAAACCTCCTCAATTGCTCAATTAGCATTGTTCCCAACAATTTATTCGCTTACCTGTCTAGTTATGAGACTCTTTCAGAACTGGCCTCTCTCTGTTTTCCAGAGACTCTAATCGTTGTAACTAGTTTACAGTCACTGCCTCGCAGGAGAAATGAAAAAATTGGGGGCATTCGGAGACTGAAAGGATTAGGTTTGGTCCTCGTTTTGTTTGCGGCTAACTTTGTGGCGGAGGATACTCGAAATCCGCAGGAGCAACCGGCAGGGCAACCGGCATAGAGCGATTCGCACCCGCGCGGCGACAAAGATAAACAAAATGGCGCCCGAGCAGGGCCATTGGCCAAGTTATGAGAGACAAAGCCGGAATGCAAATGCAATATCCCTCCGCCAACAGCCCTCCACCTCGATCTCATTCGGGCGGAGCGGTGCGGTGCGGTGCGGTGCGTCTGCAACTGACATGATATACGCTTTGATGTCTCGTTTTTTTGATAAAGTACTCAATCTATAAACGCCAAGAGCAAAAAACCGAGAGCCGACTCCTCAGTCGGAGTCCGGGGTCAATGCAAAAATATGGCATGGAATTGCCTGGTCCTGGTGATGGTGATGGTGCTGGTCCACTCGAACGAGAAAAAAAAGCCCAGCAAGCAAAAACTAAGCGACACACGCACACACATCCAGATAAAGGCAAAAAACAACAAATCCAAAGGCAAAACCGAATTCAAAATCAGAGGAACAAGACAAAAATGGCGAGAGCCTGGCTTTAAAGGCAAAAGCACTCCAATAACCCCCGAATGGAACTGCACTCCGGACACTGGACAGTGCCGAGTGGGGATGGGGAGCGGGCACTGCCAACCGAAAGCCAAAACCAAAAAAACTAAAGACAAAGCGCGACTCTGCTTTGCCAATTCACGCAACGAGGTAGAAGAAAAATCGTTTTATCACGGAACTAAGCAAATGAATACACACTTTTATTTACACACTCTATTGACAATCTACTTTGGACCCTTGACAGAACTCTTCATATTTTATCTTCAAGCCATTTGTACTTGAGGAAACTTATGATGCTTTCGGATGATCAATTAAAATAAAACAGAAAATAAATGAAATAGACTGTCTGCGACCAATTCCGACAGATAATATACTCAATTTGATTCACTTCTCTTCCATTTGATGATACTCCATCTTGTTCTAGGGTATCACAAAGTTTAAATAAAAAAGTGCATAAATCATACGCAACGATGTTGCCGCACTCGACTACATTGCCATTGCTCTACACTTCCTTGCGATTTATCCATTTTTCAGATCCCTTTTCCCCCGGCCTTTGCTTTTTTATTTCCTCTTTTCTGCCCTGGGCGGCTCTTGGCCTTTGGTTTTGCCTTTTTGCTCGGGCAGTGAGTACCGTGCCTTTAAATCAAATCGATTCGCAAGCAAATTAAAACATTTCAAGATTTATACGCACAACTGTCAAAAAATGCTCGAGTTCGTTTATCAAAGGAGGCCCAGCGAGAAGTGGCCATAACGATTCCGACCAACTGCTTAAGTTGGCCTATTCAAGAGGTGGTGGACTGCCAATAGTCCTCGCCATGGCCACACCGCTCCCTTTGACTTCTACCAAATGATGTAATATAAAATAAACAAATTCGTGCATGGCATGTGCCAGTGTTGTTCCACAAAAGTCGTTGCAAGTTTAAATTAACGTAAATGGATCGATTTAAATAAATAAAAAATAAAATGATTAAAACTTTGTTTTCGGAATGGGTCTGGCTTTCTGCTGCTGCTGCTGCTGCTGCTGCTGCTACTGCTACTGCGCCAAGCCGCGGGAAAAATAATCTGTCTGCGTCGGCACTCGAAACTTTTGTGCGTGCGTCCTGGGGCGGCCAATCCTTGCTATCTCGCCGCGAAAAATGGACTAACTTTTATTATTTCCACGACGAAAGTTAAAAACATTAAAAATGCGCGCACTGTGCGTGTAGTTATGAAAATATTTTTGTACGAGAGCATGGAGCAACTCCAAATGGAGTAAAATTTGAATTAAAAAAAATCCAGAACCCAGATACTTCTTCCAGAGGGAAACTTAATATTTAAAAAACATCAGGAAAATTATCTGCGCCTCATTTTACACGTTCCTATAGGACCACAGGATAAAAAAAAAAATAAATAAAAAATCGAAGAGCCTAACGGATCAGAATACAGCTAGCATACAGTGACTGATCAATAAAAATATAAAATAAAATAAGAGATGCAATTAAGATGGTATTTTTAGAAGTACTGAAGTTAGGTACATCTCACGCCCAAAAATAAATATTCAAAATAAGCGGGGCAAGGAATCTGCGCCTCATTTTACACGTTCCTATAGTACCACAGGTTATATAATATGTTTTAAATTAAAAATTAGAAGCCAAAAATGTAAAGGAGTACCCAATGGAGCAAAACACAGCCAGCACACAGCGACTGCTCTATAAAAATACAAAATAAAATAGAAGATTAAATTAAGATATTTTTAGAAGTACCCAAGTCAGATACTTCTTAGAGCAATAACAAAAATGTTTAAAAAAAAATCAGGGGGAGGAATCTGAGCCTCATCTTGCACGTTCCTATAGGACCACAGGATAAATAAAATAAAATATTTGAAATTAAAAAATAAAAAAGAGAACCCAACAGGCGCAGTATACTGCCAGCTAACAGCGACTGCTCTATAAAAATACAATATAAAATAATAAGACGTTTGAGATAAGTCCCCTTGCCTCGAGGGCTAGGGACTCACTGAATATTCTGGCCGGAATGTCTCGCTTTTATATCAGATTTGCAGCAAAGCCTACTTGTCCCTCCTGTTATTTGGAGAACAATAGTCACCTGGCCTACTGGTGTTGGGAAATGGAACATTAATAATATTTGGCTGTTGAGTTCCTGCTGTTAGCCACGGGTGTTAGTTAACACGTTAGCAGCCAGTACAATTTACGATATTCGCGTGGTTCCGAAACGTACTTAACGAACTCACCCAAGGTTCGTTGAGTGGCGGCGTGTCTCTGCTTAGCCAAGACACCCACCTCAAGACCAATTCCGAAGAGCAGCTAAAAGTATGTGGCATTCTTTCAAGTCTAAACTTTAAATAACTTGGCCAAAACCGGTTAGCGAATACATTTGTTTTCTCCTCTTTCTTTCCGTGTTTTTGTTTTTGTTTTTAGTACGTTCGCGCCGCTCAAAGACGTTGGTTGCTTGTCCATCCAAAACAGTCCATCCAGTCCAAAACTCTGCCCGCATAACACTCGGATTTTTGTCAATTTTTTTTAGTGTTCTTAGTTGAAGAAAGTGCGTTTTGGCCAACAGGAAACAGGAATCAGTGCAATTCATATAGCCATAAAGAACTGGCCGCCAGAACTCGCAGGTAAGTCTCCTGTCTTGACAAATTGGGCTTTCGAGGCCCACCAGATCCGAATCTCTTCATTTCGACAAGTGGAGGCGCTTTCTTCGAGTTCTAATGTGGTTGTATGTTGTGTCCAAGTGCATGTGTTTGGGTCACCCTCGAGGGGAAAGTGCAGCTTGGGGCAGTGGGCCGGATGGAAGGTCACAGTGGCTATTGGGAACAGCAGGTGAAGAAAGACACATGGGGTTCAGTATGACTTGGACCGTACCCCAGATGGCTCTGTAGAGGTGGCGCAATACCACGTTGGGATAGCTTTTACAGCCCTCTTCTTGATTGGCCATACACTGTGAGAATCATCGGCTGAGAAGGCCCATGCCAGTGGCCTGAATTCGGGACTAACTGTTAGCCGCACGCAGAGCCCAGAGAAGGCGCCTCTGCCGTGTTGCAGAAGCGGAAAATGTTGGGAAAAAGCAAGACATCGTCGTCATCGTGAAGCGCACATTAGGCTTGGTCTATTAAACGTATGTGGTGCTCACTGCTCCACCGAGCCACCGAGCTACCGAGCTCCAGAGAACATCTGATGTGTGTGCTGGTGCTGGGGTAATTAAAGAGACAACATCTGTAGAATGCTGTGGAGATCTTTTATTTATGACTTGACCATTCACCCAGGCCCCGGACTGAGCCTGGGCTGGCCGAAACTATTTTGCACTGCGGCTGCCTTGGACCACAAATTCATAAACAACGCTCGAATCAGGTTTGCACGGCTCCAGTGTCGGGATCGGGGTCGGGGGCTGGAGGAGCCGGGCCGGGGGTCCCCGCAATCAAGATGTTGGCTAGGAAAATTCTTGCCGAGCCGAGTCTCCAACTTCCCATCCGCAGAGCCTCGCCGACATACTCTGCACCGGAGACGTTGGTTCTCCGGGGTATATGCGCTTTGGGGATCCTGGCAGAGCACTTCCAGCACATACATCAGCATATGGCATCCTCTTTAAGACATCTTCATTTAATCCCCAATTCATGGAGCATCCACGTCCAAAGTAATCCCTTCAGAAGGGTATTGTTGCATTCGAAGTCTTCCAAAGCTCGTTTAGTTTTCATTTTCGTTATTTATTTTTATCTGCATTTTTCCCTCGGCCGGGTCGAAACGAGTTTTCCAACATTTAAGCTTTTCTTCAGCCAGCCAGGCTCAGACTCTGACTCTGACTCCGACTCCGACTCGAACTCGAACTGGTACTCGTGCACCATGAGATCATATCATCTGGTGGCTGTCTTTGCGCTTCGCTGCCATCGCCTGAAATTTAATGCCACTCTGGAAATTGCAGTTGCTGCATATGCATTTCCATTACACATTATATTATTATTTCGAGATCGAGCAATTGCACACGTATGAAGACGAATGTCAGGTAAATCATTCGGTCAACTGACTCCGACTCCGGCCCTCTCCGATCTCGCCAGGCTCTGTTTTCGCACTGCATAGAGGCATAGTTCGCACTGGCGGGAATTAAAGTAATTCGAATTACCCGATCTGGGAGCCCAGACTTTGATGGACGATCTATGGGTCCCTGACGTTGTGGGCCAGAGATTTACGATCCATTGCTTTGGTCGAAAGAGACTTGCCACAAAGCCATTAATACGCAGTGGATAGCTATTATTTTTGTTTTTTCCGTGGATCGCATGAATTTTGATTTCTTTCTGCCTTGTTTTGTGCTTATTGATTTCCTCTGTCCGGCTCTTTTTAGGAAATCAATGGTTTCCTTTGTTGCTTCCCTATTTCCATATTTGTACTTCACTGTTCAACAGTTCAACAATCAAAAAACGACTACAAAACACATCGCCAAGAAGCCCAGTTTCGGAGACCGCTGCTTCTCGCGAAGTGCCAGAGAGTGCAATTGAATCGTGGTTTTCGCATCCCCACAAAGTCATCAAGTATTTATAACAAAAGACTATCATTTAGACTCTAGACTCTAACTCTTTGACCGCTGCCCGTGTCGCTCTCGGCCACGCGCTTCCCAGGCGCCTTAATTAATCGACCCTGTCCACCTGTGGCGTCGGAGTTGTCTTCTCTTGTGCGTGAGCGTAGCTTTTTAGTTGCCGTTTCTGTTTTTGTTCGGCTCTCGGGGATTCTTTTCACTTTTTCTCGAGAGCTGCCGAGCGCAGAGTGCCAGCCAGGGTGTTGGAGTGTCAGAGTTCCGAGTGTCGAGAGTCGAGAGTGTGAAATTCCGACAATGGCACCTGCAGCAGAAAAATCAGAAACAGCAAAAGCCCCACAGCCCCACACTCGGGTGTGAGTGGCAGCTGGGCCGGCTGGGCGGGAAGAGGGCCAGGCCAGGCCAAGCAGAAGCGACGAGCAGCGGATAAAAGTTGGAGGGGCAGGGGCGGCAGCCGACAAAGGCAAATGCATTGTTCGATTTAACTTTCACTGATTGCCCGTTGACAATGCCGTGTGGCAGACATTGTTGATGCTGCCGATGCTCGAGTATTCGCTTGTGTGCTGCAAGGTGTAGGTCGCACATCCACACACACACGCTCCGGCACATCAGACACAACAGACACACACCAGTATGTAGGTCTCGGCCCACAAATGATTAGCAAGTACGGCGGCGCGGCAGGCTGTGGCTGTAGTGCGAAATTCCATTTACTTTCTATATGGAAATCCATTTGCGCTGCTAAAAATGGCAAGAAGCGAAATATAAATTAAAATAAATCTTGAGAGCTTAGAAAGTTTACACCCAGAGCGGCGGGCAGAGGCAGAAACACGAAAAGGTAACACGACCATTCTGCAGAGGCGACAACTAATTTGAGGAATTATTTTTGATGGCGTGCGGAAGTTTTGGCGGCCTCGATTCGGGCCCTTTTCTTCTTGTTGTTTGCTAATTAAATGATTGTTTTTTCCCCAGCCAGGTCTTCTCCGGCCTCTGAGGTCTGAGTGTGCCGGCAGGGAACGGGATCAGGCGGGCGGGGCCTGCCAGAGATGACGGATTCGCATTTAAAATGCTAATAGGGGAGAAAATGGGGAAGATGAACGCAGTTCTGCGAAGTGGTGATAGATTGGCGTTCCGAATAGGCGCTATTCATTCCATATTGATGGACAGCGGGGTGTTCGGAGGAAAAATGCATATATTGGCTGCCTTTTGGTTGCTTTCGGAGCTTGGATAATAAATGGCCGACGCATTATGGTAATCGATGCGAGATGTCCAGCAGATGTCCAGACGGCCTCCCGAAAGTACCCGTGTTGCAAAGCCATCCGACAACATATGCAAATTCATCTTTTAAACGATCGCCGCTCGGTTTGTCCAACAGGTGTTCAACATTATCGGCCAATAATCATAGGTTTTCCGCAGCATTTGCTCAGGCGATGTTGACAGTTTACTTTTAATAGCTGCCTCTTAATCCTCGTCTGGGATAATGGCTCAATGTGGCGCTGGCGCTACTTTGTGGAGCGAAGCCACTCTGCTTCCCAGAGCCGTGGCTGGAAAACCTCTTGGAGCCTGACCCCCTGCCTCCTTCTTTCTGCGGAGATGAGGGCTCTCAATCATGGGTCTTTGTAGGGCCCGTGGCTGGGGTCTCGGGTTGGGTTTCTGTTTGCTTTCATAACAAATCTAATTTATTGAAGGTGAACGGAAATGCGCGCTAATTTTTCAATGATTAATGATGTCTTTGCCGGTGAGGCGCTGCGCAGGCCGAAATGTGAATTACTTTAATTAATTAAATGCCAGCAAATGCCAGTCATAGCAGCAACAACCCCATCGAGAGCGAGTCGTAACGATTTCAAGTTTCTTGACCTTCACGGCGTGGTTTTCTTTTTAGCCAACTTGCCCCGACGCAAAAAAACAACCGACAGCCGACAGCCGAGAGACAAACAAACACAAACATTTGCGGCAGCAGGGGCAGCAGCCACCGATTCATAACTCACGACTTTCGCGACAATTTTCACCTATAACTCATCCAAATGATAACGAAAACCCGCCGAAAACAAAAACCAACTCGCGACCAGTTTGCGATACCCTCTAGGGGGCGACCACTGTACTGAGACGGGGACGGAGGCATTGGCAGCTCCGGGCGATCGCTGTTAAGCGGAATACGAGAAAAACTAGACGGAGAGGCTCTATATGGTGGGTGGAAGTGGCGGGCCGCCAGTGGCTGGGAAAATTGAAAACACACTGGGCGTATGCGTGATATTTCAAAGGCCTTCGCCCATAAAATAAAACTGAAGACGGCCCGAGAGGTAGCACTTGAGCTTGGAAAGGCCCAAAGAATACCGACCATACCTGTAAAACCACCTGTGGGACCACCCGAGTCGACGGCGATGAACTCCTGGCCGCCAGAAAACGAAAACCTAGTCGAGCCTTTTCACTTTTATTCGTGTTTCGCGCCAGAAATCGATTGTTAATTTGCATTTAATTTATTTCGGATGCCGGGACCGGGCCCGGGCCCGGGAAGGAGAAAACCAAAAATATTGGCCATAAAACCGTCCGGAGGCCGCGGTCGAGGACAAGTCTCTGTTGCAGGCGGCTCAGGTGCCCCCCATAAATTGTCGGTGGCTACCGTTGCCGCTGGGCAGCTCCGTATCGCCTTCCCTGCCTGCTCCGCCCGCTCACCCACTCTCTCCCGAAGCCTCCTTGTCCCCATGCACTTGAAGAAATGAGACAAGTTTCCACAATCAAATTTTGGGGGAGATGGAATTCCTCGTCCTAAGACCTGTCCGTTCTGGCAAGTGTACCAAAAACCACATCGTGGAGTGTCATAAAATCTTAAAAATGTAATTAAACGCTTTGTTTCGTCTGCACCGAAGTTTCTGGCATCGCTTCGAACCACATCGAATCGATTTGGGCTGCGATTTTCAACATTTCTGGCGGTTTTGGCCATGCCTTGCCTTGCTCCCTCGTTAAGAGAAAGGCGATGCTGATCAGTCAGACAAACCAGTACAGAAACAACAAGCCCCACAACACCACACACATGCGCAGTTCACTTTCTAATGATCCAAGCTCGGAAGACCCAAAACCCAAAACCCAAACACCGAAAACCAACAAAAACTTAAAAACCAAACACCGAATCGTAAAAATCCCGAATATATAAAATATGGCCAGGCCACAAAAATCTGTTTTTCATTTGCAATATTTTTTGGAGTTCGACGCCAAAGGCGCCACAACAAAGCCAACAAAAGGTTGCCTTCAAAATGCGTCCTGTCATAAAGTTGCACAATTTATTTACGAATTTTTGAGTTTAATTCAATTCGAAGACGGAAAGCATACTTTGACCCCATCGAAGTTGCAATACCCTTTCAACATATCGAGTTTTCAACAAGTGCGCAGAATGATTTCAACGCAAGTGTCACAAGTATAACGATAAATTCCCTCCAAAGGATCTATGTCCGCCCAACTCAGATTAACCCTACTACTGGACTATACTACTAGTAATAACTCACCTGAATCCGTAGCTCTTGCATTATGGCATTATGTTGTGTGTCCTCCGCAGGTGTAGATCATTAAATTTGTAGTGTAGAATATGAATGCAGGGCCAACTTTTCTTTCAAAGTAATAAAGTCCATGTAAATATTGTGGTGTATATGAGTCCGGGTTAGCTTTTCGATAGATTGCATACGAATATGTCCATCCAAATGATCAAAATCATTCCGCTAGCTGTGCAATTTCGAATATAACTTTATCAAAACGAGTTCAGAACAATAACAGCAATACTCACGTGCACCTGCACAGTTCGACTCTAGCGCAGGTACATATTCCATATTCCATAATCCATAATTCGTGTTTAATATATGCTTCCATATGTATATGCCATTCCCACTTCAACCCCACCCCCAGGGCTTTCAATGTGATATTTAGTGTTCAAAATACATTCAAAGTTTAGAGACTTAAATGGCCATTAAGTATCGTAATAATCTACACTCTAAATCTTAAATCTTATGAATATAATAACTTAAAACATAGTCCTAATATATAGACCTACATAGTCACTTAAGATATAGATTTAATAATAGTTTCAAAATGGAATGGAATGGAAAATTGGAATAAATGTACTCACCTGAAAGGAGTAATTACTCACTCACTAGATAAAGTACTTCGTAATGATATGATAGTGATACATAGTAGTCTCCACTTATATAGTTGGTGCATAGTGATATATGTATATTTAGTAGCTCTGACTGTACTTCCAGGGTCTATGTTCGTGTATGTGTATGATTGTGCGGCTCCTACTGTACTCCTATGGCGTCGTACATTAATTTATATTGTAAACATGACCATGATTCGATGTAAAGTTTTCATCTATGAAATATAGTTTCAGAATATGATTTACCAATTTAATTCCAAAGTATACTCACCTGCGTCCCTCCATTCGAACTACTATGCATGAAAATAGGCTACTTGGTTGTACTTACCTGCCTGTGGGGGCTGTACCTCTTAGGCGTGTACCTTCAGGTTGGAAGTGATGCTTCGTCTTTGTAGTGCAGTGTAGAGTGTAGAGTTCTGCATGCCGGCACTGTACCCGCCAAAATGGCGCCTCCTGGCTCCATTGCCGATCCTCCCCAATTAGCTGCTGTGAACTGATTTTCATCCAACAATTTTCCACCTGCAATAAAACAATCAATAAGATTTTGGAAATAAGGAAGGAAAATGGGCCAAAATGAAGAAAATGCCAAAGAAGGAACTTTTCCCAAAAGGACGCCACCCTCACACATCCGAGCACAGAGCACTGCTGCGAATTCGGCTTTTTTCGAGGGGTGGGAACAAAGCTGGGCACTTAAGTAGCAACACCCACTAAGTTTAGTAACAGGCACTAACGTTTTTGATGGGTTTAAACCTTTTATAAGGAAACAGGTGCCAAGGGTTCAAGTTTCAAAGAAGCGTCACCATTTACACACACAACTGGCACAACTTTCAGCATTAGTGGAAGCAGCTTATGCTTTCAACTGATTAAAGACTATTATTCTGTTGATCTCACACCTAATTGGCTTTATTTTAAATAAACTAATCAGAAACTTACGAAGCGACGCCACCGATCGAGTGATTGGGAGAGGAGCTGGAGACAAAAATGGCGGACAAGTGCTGGACGGGAGAGAGGGCGCCCGACGGTCACACTGATTTCCCGCCTAGTGTTGGAAAACTTGCGAATTCAAATTGGCACGGGGAAATGATGATATCTTGGCCAATATCTATCCGATTCTTGAGCGGGATACCTTAAACGAACCGTGGATCGATTCTCCTTAAATCTGCATCAAAATCTGGAGTACAAATTTTGGACCCCATTTTTTCAAATTTTTCTGATGGACCCCCTTCAAAAGTAAGGAAAGTGAAGCAACCCAAAATAGTGGGGCTTGCGAAAGCCATATCTTGGCCAATATCCCTCCGATTCTTCAGCGGGATACCTTAAACGAATCGTGGATCAATTCTCTTTAAATCTGCGTCAAAATCTAGAAACAAAATTTTGGACCCCATTTTTTTAAATTTTACTGATGGACCCCCTTCAAAAGTAAGGAAAGTGAAGCAACCCAAAATGGTGGGGCTTGCGAAGGCCATATCTTGGGCAATATCCATCCGATTCTTCAGCGGGATACCTTAAACGAATCGTGGATCATTTCTCTTTAAATCTGCATCAAAATCTAGAAACAAAATTTTGGACCCCATTTTTTCAAATTTTTCTGAGGGACCCCCTTCAAAAGTAAGGAAAGTGAAGCAACCCAAAATGGTGGGGCTTGCGAAGGCCATATCTTGGCCAATATCCATCCGATTCTTCAGCGGGATACCTTAAACGAATCGTGGATCGATTCTCTCTGAATCTGCTTCAAAATCTGGAAACACTATTTGGGACTTCCTCCAAATCTAGAACCCCACTTTTAGGGTTATGAGTTTAGAAGTAGGATGAGTTTAGGATTAGTAACTTCAGTTGTTTATTGGCCAGCTAGACTTTATCTCTCTTCCCAACAAAAGTGAAAACCTTCATGGGTGCAAACGCTTCGTTAAACGATCAAAAAGGTTCAAGTTTTTTACTTTATGGAATTGAAACCCGTTCCGAATCACAAGTGGCTGAAAAGCGAGGCAACAACCTGGCCAAATGCAAAATGAAAACGAAACCATCGCCACAGATCTGGCCCGTCCTGTCCTGTCCACTTTTCCCAGCTTTTTTCTGGGGTCAACTGGTTCGCCCTGCTCGCAATTAACTCGAGCTGGCCGCCAAAATGGGTCCGACTTCTGCCAGCTAGTGCCAGTGCCAGCCCCTAGTCCCCAGTCCCCAAACTCCAAGCCCCAAGACCCAAACAATGCAAAATAAAACGCAGAAAAAACAATGCGAATAATAATCGTAATAACGATACAAGTCCAGTAACGAGACAGAAATTAATGTCGCATGGCAATCATGACGGAAATCTGAAAACCCAGAGCTGAAATCTGAGCCCAACTGGACTGCGTTTTCAGAAAAGTGAAAAGTCGTTGTTGTCGCCGGCGAGTCGCGAAAATTGACAGCACTTTCAATTGCCACAACAGTCTCGATTTAATGAAAATAAAAGTGAAACACACAACCAAAATAAACATCAAAATAAAAGTAAAGGCCAGGCCAGAAGCACCCTCGTTAGCCGGGGAGTACTGTGGGATAGACGGCGAAACCCAAACCGAAACCGAAACCGAAAGTGGTGGGCATTAAAACTTAATTAAGGCACAAGGTTCACAGCATTAACTGGACATGTCTGGCCTGTATGTACAGAGTATATTATTTTGTGGGGTCTTTGCAGCTGACTTTAAGGGGGCAGTTGCAAAAAGTGGCCCACAAAAGTAAACATATTAATACCACCTAATGGCTTATTTTCTATTACTGACATTGGAGAAAATGTATCTCCACGTCTCCATTATTCATCTCCATGTTCATGTGTTTACTGGCTTTTCCCACACAATAATCTGAAGAGCATGATCCACTTTGTGTCAGAATGTCCCACAATTCAAATGCAAGTTTCTTTTTTAGACTTCCAAACCATGTACATGGAAGCGACGGACAGTCTATTGTGGAAATTAAAAACAGATTTGTCCTGGCAATGATGCCTAATTATTCAATTCAGATAGATGGCCCTCGGCGATCGAATTCGATGGCTTTGTCTCGGTCTTTGGATTGTTTTTGAAATGTTTTCGGGCAAAGGCAAAGGCAAAGGCAAAGGCAATGACAAAGCGTGTCAGAAATATTTGATCTTTGCCATTCAAATGGCTTACCAATGACCCACTGACTTGGTTAGCTTGGCTGGGCTGGGAGAATCGAAGCTGGGGCTTTGGCAGACTCGATTTGCATTCGGCATGCTCCATATCGGTCCATATTGGTAACCAATCTTGGCAACCTAACAGCCCACAGCCATTTATAATTGTCGTGTGTATTTTTGGCGGAGCTTTTCAAAGCATGATTTCCTACTTCCGCCATTCAAAGTCCATGGAAAAATGGTTACCAATGCTGGCCAGAAAGCCAGAAACGCCAAAAAACGCCAAAAGCGTCATGATTCATGTAGTCGAGATATTTAATAATCGTGATTAGCGTTATTTCTCGTTCACGTTATTCTCGTTTGTGTTTATTTTTCGACACAAGTGCCAACTAATTGTGGAGCTCCAACAAAAGACTACAAATAGGAAACTGATATGGGATGTCTGAGATGGGGGTTCGATACTCCCCCCTGACATTCTCTTGCAAAACCATCGACTTTAAGCACAAATTATTATGATAATTGTGAGTTATAGAACCTGTTTGCGGCGCTACGCGTGCCTTTTGTTGTTGATCGCCTTGGCCCGGCGATCGGCGTAATCGAAAAGTTCCCAGAGAAGCCCCGAAAAGTACGAAAAGAGGTAATACGCGGAGCTCCGAAATCATTTCCCGTCTCGAATGCACTCTCAAGGCGAAACCTTTCAATGCCTCCGAAGGGTGCACAGAAAACTGTCGAATATTTTGTCAAGCAACCTCGAAGGTCGCAGACTCGTTCAGATTTAAGTACAAAAAAATGTATATGAATTAAAACAAGCCCGATAAATCAGTGGAGTGGAGTGGAGTGGAGTGGAGTGGAGTAGTGTAGCAGACAGTGGAGCCCCATCGAAGCGACCAGGCACTCTTGAAATATGGCTTTTTCCACAGCCTCTTGACAAACCACTCAACAATTAATGTTGCAATATGCTGGGCATGATGGAGAGGCTGGAGATGCATCCTTTCACGTGTCAATTTTTCAAACGAATTGGCTATTTATTTGCATTTTGTCAGCGCGTCTGGCTACCTACCATCCATCTGAAGATTTTTGACGAATGTATCTGCGATCAACTTTCGACCCGAGGGGAACCCCTAATACCCCTGATTATGGTGCGATTATGGAGCCCAATAATTGCCCGACCCGACCAGCCCAGGAAGCGAAAAGCAAAAGTGTGACATAATAACGAGCGGCGAATAAACGAACACGCACTATCATGGGACCCATGGGCGGTGGATCAGGGGGCCCTATCGAAGCAAATGTGTCTGCGGTTGAACGCAGCTACTAATGCCACACAATTATGGCATTATGCGGCGATGAGAGGGTATCTGGTGGATACCTGCTACTCGGCTATCGATTACCCAAGCACTTCCCCCTTTTTTGTTTCTGCTGTCTAGGGCTGGGAACTCCAGGGCTCCTCCTCTCCTAGTGGACTTCGCATTTGTCTCTAAGTGCATACCTATCAGGAGTATGATATGATATGAGGTGCACCGAAGCGCGGCAGCAAAACCTTAATTGCAATCCCGGCAATCGGCGAATGCCAAGTCAAGCAAGTCCGCAGACCCAGTCATCACTTGACTACACTCGGATCGACTCGCTCCTCACTCACTCACTCAGTTCCAGTTGCAAGCTCATGGCTATCACATGACTCCATTCAAGCGTTTCCCATTTGGGCGTGCAACCCTCGGCGGCATCCAGAAAAAAAAAGCAAATGGATAAAAAGCAAATAAAAGCAGAGGCAAAAAGGTGTCGAGACCCTACTATAGACGCAGCCCATTGTCTTTTGTGGGTCTTCGATTATAATGACGCGATGATGCAACATGGCCCACCGCCGATTGACGCGCCCCCTTTCCAGAGCCCACGTAACCATTATCCGCGGCAGGGCAGGGCAGGGTGACTTTTTGCTTAATTTGTCCGACTATCTGGCGCGGATCGCTTCCTTTTGGTTTCTGGCCGGCTTTACGGCCGTAAAAGAGAATACCTCGGACTAACGAGCCTTGCTGGCCAAATCAATTTGCGGCCAAAAGACGATTGTCCGGAGTGGGACTGGACTCGAAGGTTTCCCCAATTTTTGGGTTTCGATTTCTGCACTCCACGCCAAACGGGTTTCTGTTCGGGTTGAGTCACCAAACACTTCCTTATTTCAATTTTTATACCCAGATATACATAGGCTCCGCAATGGAAATGCAAATTCAGACATGGGAGGGGAGTCGGTGCCAATTATAATATTACTGCAGCTCGAATGTGGAAAGGCTAGGCTGGTATTTCTTCGCCTTGACTGACTTCAGGTGGAATCAAATTAGCACTTGGCTTGTAATTAGTGCAAAAATAAACAAACAGACTTCGAAATCGAAGCCCAAGGAAAGCGTGACTTGGTCAAAAGTGGGGGGAGAAGACCAGTCTTTGATTTGGATACTCGCAAGACTTCATTTCTCTCCCCCACTTGGTCGGGGGGGTTTCGTAACCGGTGTCATAATCAAATAGGTTTCTATGAACAAATTTCTGTTTGTTTCGCTGATGAATAAAAACCGACGACGGAGAAAAAATTAACCATGGACTGACACAGATTTCGAGGCGTTGTTTCATTTGATCGGGGGGCGTGGCCCGGGCGAAAATAACTCTGTGCGCTTTATTTCGGCTCTGGTCGTGCTGATTTTCAGTTTCTGATGTTTCTGGCTGCTCTGTTTGCGTTTTTCTTTGAATTTTTACCCACGCCAGCGACGAAAACAAAAGACTTTGGAAACGAACTTGCCCCCAAGACAAGTGATGTAAAGAGAGTCGGAAAACGAGAAACACGAAAAAATATGTGGCACAGCCACCGCAACTGGGTGAATTAGTTGCTGCATTGTTGCCAGTGTCTTCTGGACTGTGGTTGTTGTCGACGTTGTTACAGAACAAACCGCTCATTAGGCCCATTAAACTGCAACTGTGAATTCGGTGAGTGTGTGTGTCTCTTAGTTAGTTGCACAGGAGATGTAATTACCTGGGAAGGGGCACCTCTGATGTTAACACAAATTCCCCACAGCTGTGGGGGGGGGAGAGAGGGAGGCCCTTGCAGTTCAGGAACTTCTGTGAGCTCCAATTATCATTCCTAGAACATGATCTTCTCGATCAATGCTCTTCTCGATCGATGGCTCCTCGAATGTGCCATGATACAATTATGTTTAAGTTATTTGGCTTAAAGATACGAAACTTGGTCATTAATCATCCCAAAGGTCCCCGTTCGAAGATCGTCTACTTGGTACTTACTTATACTTAGTACTTAATACCTCCGACTAGCCAAACTTTTGAACCTGCCCCCGGGGAGAGACTGTGTCAACGTGGGTGTGTTTTCGGGCCTGCTTTGGGAACTGAGCAGGTAAAAGTGCATCTTCGGTGCATCTTTCCGCATCGTCCCACGAGAACCAGAGGCGCAGGCCGGGAGGGGGCCATTGTCTGGGACATGACATGAGAATTAGGCACCCGGAATGGCAGTCTGGCGGAGACACATGGCAGCCGATTATTAACTACAAAAACTGCATGTACGGTTATCAGAGAACCTCCCAGAAGAGCTTTCCGGCTCCAAGCTTGCCGCTTGCCGATTTTTCCCCCAGTGTAGAGCTCCGAGTGGCATTCGAGATTCGCGAGCCTCGAAATGTGTATTGGGGTAACGTTCATCACGTTTGTCGATGCAATTTCACAGATAACTGTTTTTCCATGTTTGCCACTGCGGCTGCCAGTTGCACCGCGGGGAGAGGCGGCGAGGAGGTGGCTGTGGCGGAGGCTGGGGCAGGGGCAGTTGCATAATCCGCCACCAGCTCGGAAAACAATGCAAGCGCTTTTAAAATGCCGCAATTATCCCCAGCAAAGTCTGAAAAAAGCAAAACAGTATGTTTCTTTTTATTTTAAAGTCTTTGGTTTTGGTTTTCTTTGTGGGACACTGCAGTGGAGTCTTCTGAGGCTTCAAGAATCTTGTGGGTTCGATAGGTTACTCGTCGGATACCTCCGTCCGTGGCTGCTTTGTGTACAAAACTAAAAGTCCTCAAAACACTGTCAAGACTATAAAGACAAATAATTCTGGGGTAGCTGTGTTTTCGTTTTTCTTTGGGCTTTTTGCTCTGACTTTTGTTGCTGCCATTTAGCTCTGGCATTTCAATTGCAATTTTTTATTTGTTTTGGCTGTCATTTCGGTTCAGAGTTGCTTTTTTATTTCTTAGAGTCGTGTGGTCTTTTGTGGGCTTGTTATGACATTTTTTGGAGTGCCATTTGAGTGATTGCCTGGCATTTCTTGTCCACAGCCTACGGTTCGGAGTCTCTTGTTCGTATATTATTAACAAATTATATTTTTCAGATACCCTCGGACACTGGGAGGAGTATTTGATATATTTGGCAGTCGGTGAGTATTAGATATTTCTTCTCCGGATTGCGCAACACGCTCATTTCCTTTCGACCACAAGCGACGACCCCCAGAGTTCGTTCAACAGTGTAAATATTTTAAATGTCATGGAACAATAAAAAACAGAAACAAAGACCGACGGACTGAAAAGAAACTACAAATATTTATATGTGTTTTACATAAATTGTGCCATTGTCATGTTTGGATATTTTCCTTTCGAGGCAACTTTCCCACAAAGTGCATTTGACAAATGCAGCGCCATTTTCCTTTCTTCGCATTTTACCAACAAAAGACCGCATTCGAAGCCACGTACAAATATTTTGGACATTAATTTGCCGCCAGTAGAAAGCCGAATGCTAATGAACCAAAAAGCCACGCCACAAATGTCCGCTAAGTGAATATTAACAGGGAGGCCAGCCTCTCCAAGATCCCCAACAGAGCCAGCGCATTTGCATTTGAATGCAGTTTGAGCTTGGCAGCGAAACCCTCAATTCATTTTCCAAAACAAAGCTAAAATGTCTTAATACAAAGGCCAAATGCAGGTCAGACTGCTCACTTACTATACTATCTGCTTTCAGAAGAACCCACATTGAAACCCTTTTGTAATTGACCCTAAATTGAAATAACTTTCATAGCCGTTTTAGGCATTAAGCCAGAGACGTGATTGCTCCGACCAAAGACTACCCCAAATAATAAGGCTAATTTATTGAGCAAATTGCGACAAGTGTGTTGGCAGGTAAGGCAGGTGAGGTAGGCCAGGTAAAAAGCCCCTCGGAGAACTCGAAACGGCAGCCTCTTTAGCTTTCCTCTCATGTCTGCCCAATTATTTGTATTTCTTTTCATTCAATTGCATTTTAACCTTCAGCATTTCTCAATTTCTCAATGGAATCGCACATTGTGCAAAAACGACTATGGAAACTGCAAATGAAAAGTACCTACGAGATACCTGTCCGTGCTGTGGATGGCATTTCTTATTTTGTATCTGTTATTTCTTATTTCTTATTTTTGATTGACATCGGCTGGCGCGCCGAGTTTGGTCGCCTCTCCATGACATGGGCACGGGCATGGGAGGTTTGCTTCTCCTACTTGGCTTTACTTTATTTTCGCCGTGGCATTGGTGAAAGTTGTTGGCTGTCAACGTGAACATCTGAGCATTTGAATGTTTAATTGTTAATTGTATTCCGTTTGCGCTTTGCACTGACGGCGCGCCGACAAGGAGGCTTGGGAGTCGCCTTGGGAGCCGCAGCCTCTGACCTTTGGCCAACGTCCTTCAGAGGCTCGGATGTGTGCCATCCAGCCGCAGGTGAGTAGCTCTCCCGACCAGGTGAACCAGTCCGCCTTTCTCCTTTCGCCTCACACCCTCACCTCGGCTTTTTTGGCCAAGTGTTCGGTGGTCTTTTGTTGCCGTTTTTGGCATGATTATGCGAACATGCGAACGGTGACTTTCATTGATCCCTCCTCGGCCGAACCATGCCGAAAAATATGTGAAAAACAAACGTGCTCGCTGTCGGAGAAAATCCAGATGCCCGCCAAAAAAATACGAATGTCTGGCGACAATTTCACTTTCCATTGTTTGTCAAAGCTCCGTAGGTTCGCTGAAACTTCGATCGTTGTCGCTGCTCCTGATTGTCGATCGCCAGGGGCTAGGATTTCTTGGATGCTGTTTAAGGCAGGCTACTTTCCAAATCTCAGGGGTCTGGCCTGCTGTCATCTCGTTATTAGTAAGCTTTTCCAATAGGAATTTCCTTTAAAGGGGATTTTTCCAGTGATTATAAACCGATTTGTCAACACTGGGATTCTCAACACTGGATGGTCACACTAATAAGTCGATATTTCGCGGGCCAGGAGCAAACTTACTGCAGTAGAACGGTACGAATCTTCGTTTTTTGCACATTTAAGGGCTACCATTGATATTATGCGAATTAAGTGCTATGAAATAAATCACCTAAAAGTGAACAGGAGACATCACACAAGCCTTAAAAGGTACGAATGATGGTCTCAAAGTGTTCATCATGGGGCTTGTTTTTTTTATACAATTTTTATAATCAAGCGAAGAAAACTATCAGGATCATCAGGATTCTATCAGGATCAAACAAAATCTGGTTCTACTACCAATACTCAGTATAAACCCTGATTGGTATTATGTAATTGGTATTATTTATCGATAACGACGAAAAGCTCTATTTGCGTCAAGATAGCGCTTCCGTTCTTTTTCTTTTTGGACTTCAAACGAGGTTGGTGGGAATTTCTGGAAATTTTTGTAAATAAATCCGCAGACATCATGGATGGCAGGGAAGGCTTAGGCCGTGAAAGGAGCGTGATTCGCCAGGATGCAGAAGATCCTGATCAGGAGTACGAGGTTGAGTCGATTCTTGACAAGCGCCTGTTCCACGGGAAACTTCAGTTTAAAGTCAAGTGGAAGGAGTTCAGCGTTGAGGAAGCCACCTGGGAGCCCATGGAGGTTCTGGCCAAATGCTTGCACCTCTTGGCCAGGTTCGAAGAGAGGGTGTATGCCAAAATGCTGGCGGTTATAAAGTACGGGGACAATCGTCTGTCCCCTAGGGAGCTAGTACACGTTGCTGTACAAGTAAACGATGTGTTTTCAGATCTACAAAGTAACAATTCGTCGTATGGCGAGAATTATTTGAAACAAGGGCAGGAAGGCTTGAATACCAGCGGGGACAACGCAGAGTCGTTTCCGGAGAACGTACAGGAGGAGAATAGCAATCCGAACGTAGACAGCGACGGGGCAGTTGCTCAAAGCTTTGGTCCAAACGATAATTCCAGCTTCTATGAGCTAAGCATGGAATTCAAACCCACTGAGCCCAAAAGGTATGGCCATTTTTCGAACTACGTCGCATATGACGGAGTGGATCACCGCCAACACGAGGAGGAGGCCCATCGCCGAAAACGCCAACAATTCGAAGGGGTGAGGATGAAGGACCTGGAAGGCAGAAACCGCAATGCATCCTCCTCATCACGCTGCAAGCGCCAGGCACAGGAGCAAAGCCTTGAAGGCAAGTCTTCTTCCAGCAAGAAGCACAACCGAAAGCTCGAAGGAGGATCGACGATCGGGGGAACGGACGACACGGAGAAGCGCCAATACTTCGACGAAGTGGAGATGAAACACGTGGTCCAGCAGATGGTGGATCACCCCAAGAAGCGCAAACGCATGAAGTGTCATCGCAAAAAGCACCAACACATCGAGGGGGCTAGAATGAAGTACGTGGCTGGTAAGGAGCCCAAGGAGTCCAGCCCATCTTGGAGGAGGAAAGCAAAGTCCCAGAATCCGGACCAGATCCCTGCCACCGTAGGCGTCGAAGAGTACAATCGCAACAAGGCCTGGGAGGAACCACCTCCCGACGACGTTGAACACCAGAATGAGAATGGCTTCGACCTAGGAGATGGGGCTCCGAGCCAGCTCCCTGCCACCATAGGCGTCGATGAGTATAATCCGGACCAGGTCTGCCAGGATCCACCTCCGGACAACCTCGAAAACCAGAATGAGAATGGCTCTGGCCTAGAAGATGGAGCTCCGAGCCAGATCCCTGCTACCATAGGCGTCGATGAGTACAATTGGGACCAGGCCTGGCAGGAACCACCTCCGGACGACCACGAATACCAAAATGAGAATGGCTCCGGCCTAGGATATGTGGACTATTTCGTGGACGACGGAATAGGCTTAGTGGAGGTGGAGGTGGGCTACTGTCCTCCAGACCCCGAGGAACTTGTCCTTCAGCAGTTTTACTAAAGCGGACCCCCCCAAAACGCAGACGGAACAGAGGAGCCATACATTCAATGGGAAATGGAGGTGGGGGGTCTCGAAACTTTACAGCCCACTGCCAGGAAACTTCAGGGTTAGAGCACTCTCGCTAAAAGCCAAAGAGTCATTATCTTTTTTTCTCACTAACATCAGTATTTATTATTAAGACGCAAGATAATAACAAAGTTGTTTAGTTATTTATTTTTCTTTTTTATATTATATGTAGTTAAGCATCTCTATTACTTTTTCAAGACATTTTTTTTTTCAATAACTTATGCATCTCGTTTTCGACTTTCAATTAACTTATAAACTCATTTATTTATTAACAAATGTGCCTTGGGGAGAATTCTGAGCGCCAATAAAGAAACATAAACAAAGTTTTCGAAGAATATTTAAGTTTAAATTCAAACTAGAAATGGAAGTAAGTGTTTGGGGAATGAACCACCATGTTAGACCAGTTGTTGCTAATTTTTGGTTCCCCAAGTCGTAACATTCCCGATTCGGCGTCAGCTGAGATTACTGGAGTGTTCGCTCCCCATCAGGGCCCACTGAACCTGGCCAAGTGACAAAATATGGCCAGTCGACCGAGTTGGAGCCGATCGAGTCGTGGGCGAGCCAAAAAAAACAAAACAAATGCCGTTCGTGACCGTTACCAATCGGTTTATACCGGATCGGTCTTAGCCGCTTTGGCTGTGGCTTGGCTGGCTTACAATTACAGTTAGCCGGGCCTTTATGCAAATTGCCTCTATGCGTGCATGACAGCAAATTTGTGGTCGATTGAATGACTGGGTGATTGGAAAGGTGTGCGCAGGCGCATGCGCACGCACTTCGTTAAAAAAAAACAGCCAAAACAGCAGGAAAACCAGAGCTAGGTGAGCCGTCAGCCATTAACCTTGATTTGCAATCGAAACAAAGAGAAAAAGTGTAAACAAACAAGAGCCAGAGTCGTGCCAGGCGAAGGCATTTCTGGCACTTCGCTGGCCTCTCGATTGAGCTTCAGGGACACCTATCCTGCCACCTCTCAGCCAAGCAGGTGATGGACTTGGAGGACTTCGCTACTCAGACCTAGAGAAAGCCTAGAATGCGCTCGTCACTTCATGATAAACACATTCCATTTACATTTCTGACTTTAAAGTTGCTGTACACAGTTTACTGTGGGTTTATTTTTAAATTGCTGACCTCAATTTAACGCTTTTGTTATTCCCGCATCCGACATCCGACCGGTGCAAAAAGTTATTTAATTGCCGAGCAAAAAGCGAATTAAAAAGCCAAACCGGCTCCAAATCCTGTCATGACATCAGCCATCCGACCATCTCATCGGACCATCATTGGCATCATTATCGTCATCGGGTTCTAAGCCAGAACCTAATAGAGTATGAAGACTCCGCCAACCGAAAATAAACGCAACCTTTTAATTTGAGGTTGCCGGAGGCGATTCGGCAAATCGTCTTAATTTTCAGAGTCTGCGAGGGTCGATCGATCGGAGCTTCAATTTCGATCCATAGAACAGCAGTAAGTACACTCGTTCAGGGCGCTCTGAGTAACTCTTGAATCTATTTGCAGTTCTTATAGTTCGGTGGACTGAATCGGAAACTCTTGGCGGGAATTTCTCTCACCTCTGGGGCAGTGTTCTTGCCACATTCGCACACCTTCGAGCACCTGAAAGAAGCTCATGTGTGTAATGTACTTATGGGCTGGCATTTTGTGGTATCATCGCCATTGTTGGGCTCTTCCCACTGAAGACGCTTCCTCGTCTCGGAGCTCTTTCTTTCTTCGACCGCTATCTTCTCGGCCGGAGATAGAAGGGGCTCGGGACAGGGATTGGGCTTTTGTCAATTCATTGTCAACAAGTCAGTGAACTTGTGTGTGCCCAGCTGAGAAAAAAGCAAGCGGGGAAGAGAGCGTCAGAGCAGAAGACCCAGCAACCCAAAACCCCCCGAAGACGAGGGGCTTACATGGTGTGGCTTTTTCTTTTAAAAATAATTAACATAAATTAATAGGAAGCGAGTAGAAGCAGCGCTCGGCCTGGCACAAAAGCAGTTACAATAAAATCCACGACCACAGAGAAGACGAACCTTAGATACTCTCGACCCAAAATGGTGCTGGAGGAGTTAAGCTTCTGAATTCGAAAAGTGTTCTGATTCGTTTAATGTTCTCGTTCCATTTCAGTTCTGAGCCATCCCCACATGGAGAGCAGCAACCCCGGGGAAATCTGAATCGGAAACTGGTAAGCCTAAAAAAAGTTCGCGTCCTAAGTCTTTTGTTTCTTCGCCGTTTTGCGGGGCTGTCCTGAACCCTGGGTGCATAAAAAGCGCATAAAACTTACATAAGTCGGAGCCGGGAGCAATTCCAGAGTTATTTATGGCGCACGCACCCAGAGAATGACAAAACGCAGCTCGCAAAGGGGGAGAAAAGGCAGAAACTTTTGGCATTTAAATTGCAACTGAAACTGAGACTGAGACTGAGGCTGAGCTTGCAACAGAAATCGCAACTGCAACTGCAACTGCCACTGCTGCAACAGAAGAGTTGTGAGCTAATCAGCACCTGTCAGAGGGGCTGAAACGCAATCAGGAAGCAAAAACCAAACCCTAGACACGAGAGCCGGATGAAAAGTTGTTCACATGTTGATTAGGTATCGTTTTTTGTGCCCACCTCCTGGTTTTTTCCTCTACGGTCTTGCCCATAATACATCATGATGTAACCTATACAGACGTAAAGCCGCAGAGGCAATAATCGACGGGAATAGCTGAATCGATTGGAATTGGCTGAAACGAGTTTTGGCCAAGTCGGTCGGGTCGGGGCGAAAACCATTTCGTCAATCGAAAAGGCAGAAGATTCTTAATGATCTCACACTGGGCATCTAGGCATTAGCATGTCAGGGGAGTAGCGAAAGCACTGTAATTGAGATAAATGTCCGATCCGACACGAGCTAAGAGTGCCGAGATTATAATTAATATTCGTAGTTTTGTGGTGTTTCGATAGAGCCAATTGGCCAAACATTTGCAGGCCCTCCCAGTTGCTCCACCATCTGAGTCTCATTTCAAAACTGCCGTCGTCTGTTTTGGGACATCATCGTTGGCAAATCGCCTCTTATATTTGCCTATTTATTTTATTCCACGTCCAGCCTTTTTGCCCAACAATTATTTGCACATTATACATTGTCATTAGAGGAAAATTATAATTATTATGCCTTGTTGCTGGTGCTGGTGCTGGTGCTGGTGCTGCTGTTGTTCATTATACAATGCAGCTGCCAAATGAAACACTCACGAAATTCGAGTGCCGAGTGCTGGGCAAATAATGTGTAATGAGTCGATAAATAAGGTGACTGAGATGGCTCCGAGCCCGGCTAACAAAACACAAAACACAAAACAATACAAAGCAAATGCCATAAATGTTCGCATTTACGTATTGACAAGTAATTGATTTGCGTTGTGTTTGCCCGATCGAGTGACTGACCGCTGCACTTTCACTTTATAATTTTTAATATAAATAGAAATTTCGGACCCGCACTCCGCTGGGAGAAAGGGCGAAGATGAGTCACGGGTATTGGCAGTCCCTAGCATCCAAAATAATTGCATTAAGCTATTACCTACCGTCTCTCCGATCGAGCCGACCAAGCTTTCCATCAGTCCCATTCAATACTGGATTTAATTTAAGCCCCCAGGTGGAATGGAAGGCCTAAACGCCCTAATACTCCTCCTTAAATCATTGATTAATTGCCCGATAAAGCGGAACATCAATCAAGAGCATCGGGGCCTTGCATAAGCCCCAAAACAGCCGGCGCGGGAATTAACCCTAAAAGCCGAAATCCCAATCAAGTTGGCCGATCTTCACGCGGTGTTAACGCTTCGTAACTTTGCAATTACAATCCGGGAGGGCGGAGAGCCGGTCTCTCGATGCGGGCACCTGTACTTTAAGTGCTCCGGCTCTGTCTAACCGAAATTAAATGATATAATTACTCCCCGTACTCCGTACTATCCGGTACCGCTATCCCCCCTTTCTCAAATGTCTTCTGTCTTGCTTCAAGAACTTTTTCGGACGCGTGTCTTAATTTGGTGGCTTTATTTTATTCCACTTTATTGCTTATTTTTCAGTTGCCTCTTTTGGGGGCAAGTTCTTGGAGGTCTTTGTGGCTTGTAGTCTCTGAACTTCTTGCTTCGACCAATTCCAGGAATGCCCGAACAATTGAAGGCACAAGCCAAGCTTGTTACTGTTTTTCGACGTTTGGGGCAGGAAGGAGAGACTTTGAGGCATCTGGTTAGCGTTTTCCACAAATTCGACTGGCTTGTTGATGGGATTTGAACCCCAACCCAGTTCGGACATTTTAGAAAACTGAATGAATCGATTTGAATCACTTGGTTCATCAAGGAGCTGCTGCCACTCCCCAGACTTATATTGATATTGTCTTACTTTATATACCTGTTCTATGACACACCTCAATACGGTTTCACCCAATCTTCGGGGCTTCACTCTTCAATCTTCGGTATTTCAGTCTTCAATTGATCAACGCCGCCAGCAGATCTCCAAAGTCATCTCTTCTCGCCTCTTTTCTCACTCCGTTTCTCCGGCTCCAGCTCCGAAGCAATTTATATTGCGCTAATCACGTGAAATAGATCAAATTTCTTTTGTCGGCTCGCCGGGGCTCCCGGGGGGATCTCGCAAACCCACACAGCCCCGTCTCTAAGGGGGTAGAGGGTGCTCGGGTGGGGACTTGCGAACTTGTTGACTAGCTCACTTGAGAGTAGGACCGTCAAAATATTCCTCAAATCTGGGGAGAATTCGATGCAAACTGGACGGGGACTGGGACTGGGACTGGGACTGGGACTGGGACTGGGATTGGGACTGACTGGGGCTGGGAGAAATTTGCTTTCCGAACACTAATTGCCGAGATTCGGGTGACAAATTCGGAGCTGAGCTTAGAAGAGAGTTTCACTTCACCTACCACCTGCCCGAGTCAGTGAGGAAAACATAATCTTTCGAGCCACAGATCGGCCGCCTCGTTTTCACAAATCCGATCGAGTGGCCGGGCAGGCTAGTTGGAAATGTTTTAATTTGTATCTCCTCATTTTTGTTTTCATTTCCATTGACTCGGCGGTGTCACACTCTCTCCGAGGCCTAATCTCCGGGCGGGGATGGGTATCGGGTCGGATCGTATGGGGCTTCTGGCCGAGAGCTGGCACAGTGATTGGTTTTGCCTCGGCTAATGATGATTACCCACTTTTACCGGCCACATATAAAAATCAAAAGCGGTTTAACGCGTTTCTCGACTCTCCACTCTCGGACACTTGGGGCACCTGTGCACTGTAAACAAACACTAGTAACAAGTACGAGTCAAAAGGCCTTGCTAAACAGAGTGCTGAGGCAGATGTCAGAAGTATATCACTGAAATGGGCAACAGCCCCACTACAATCCCTGCTAAGGCTCCCACCAAACCCCCTTCGATTTCTCTCTCTGTATGTAGTATCTGTATAGTATCGCTGGCCACTTCTCGGCCATCTCATTGCGATTCAATTAAAATCGCTTAACCAGCCAACAGCCCGAACCCAAAAGAAAGCAGGCACTTGCTTGCCACACAAATCAGTTAGTGGAGCTCTGGGCGTGGCAGTCTTCTGCCTCCTGCCACTTGTTCCTTGACTCGGCCTTGGCACTGTCCGTCTCTAGATTTCTCCCAAAAATTATATATATATAAATATTTAAGCAACCAGTTCCGAAGCCGAATTTAATTGCGAATTAT
This sequence comes from Drosophila ananassae, assembly GCF_017639315.1. Classification (NCBI taxonomy): domain Eukaryota; kingdom Metazoa; phylum Arthropoda; class Insecta; order Diptera; family Drosophilidae; genus Drosophila; species Drosophila ananassae. The sequence continues at coordinate 21,525,507 of NC_057932.1, read as the reverse complement.
CATGTCTCGTATCATGTGTAATTTTTGTGCTTCTCTCATTTCACTCGGCCTTTAGTTTTTCCATCTTCCATCGGAGGAAAGTGAAATTCCACTTGGCAATTGTTTGGAAGGCCCCTCTTGGTTTTCTCCCGCCTGCGCTCCCCTTTTCATGTCAGCAGGTTAGCAGGGATTTGGGAAAATCGGCGAGATAGCAACTCAGAAAATCAAAAGCCAAGAAACTATCAACTAAAAACTAAAAACTAAAAACCAAAAAAGGCAAGAGCCAATAGCGAGAGAAATCGCAGTTACTGGGCTCGCAAAACGTGCCGAAAATGCATTTATGGGCCTGCCAAAAATGCCAGCCAGCAAGGTCGTTAAATTGTTATCAGTGTAGTGGCTGTTTTTCCCAACAAAGTGTCGAGTCTGAACTTTGTTCCATTATCTGTTTTGGATATTGTCACGACCGGCCCATGGCATTTGCAGTATTTGCTTATGGGGAGCACCTCTCTTTCGATCTTTCGATCTTCAGTTTCTGATCTGCCGACCTCTGACCCTTCGCAGTTTGTGCCCCATCACCCGTTAATTGCTCCACAAAATGCATTACAAGGCGTTTTATGGAGCCATTTCTTGGCGTAATTGAGGAAGTGCTGATGGGTTTCGGTGGTTTTCGGTGGTTTGGGAAGGAGACTCCATAAAGCAACTGGATGACCGCACCTTGTTACGAGTTCATTGGGATAAAAAGACATTAGAGGGAAATGGGCGATTGTAGAAACCGAAAACAGAGCCCCAAATGGAGTTATTATTGGGAGGGCCCATCGAGATATACGCTCCACTTATGAGTGCGATTCAGTTCCCATACCCATACCCATACCCATACCCAGTCTGATCTGCGTTATCTTTTCGACAATCCATCAAAAACAAAACCATACACAAGAGCCAGAGGAAATATTTGAAAACAAGACTTGATTTGTGTGTTTTTGGGCCAAGCGACAAAGGCAACTGGGCCAGAAACCGAAACTGAGCGGTGGATATATCGACACCTTGGCTGAATTTGAACATTTCCGTTTTGAAAATGCCAGTGCCAGGTACCCCAGTATGGGCACAAGAATTACTGCCAGATTTCACTCCGCGGAGAGAAGCCGAAGTACGGCAGCAAGTTAAATGCCAAGTTTTTCATTTTTTCGTATCTTTTTTCCATTTTTTCTGATTTTCTGATTTTCTGTTTTTTACTTTTTGCAACCACAATCAATGTTGGCCGAGTGGTGGTGGTGGTGGATGGAAAACTTGTAGAATGCACGACGGACGGCTTTTCAAAAAGTGCTCAATGCTATATCAATAGCAGCAGCTCGACTTGGCTCAAGCCACCACTGAGCCAGCAAGACACCAAGACACAGAGCCACCATGCCACCTCCAGTGGCAACAACAATAGCGCCCGTACACCTGTCTAAGCCAAAAACAAAGGCAACAAAAAAAGGCTAAAATGAAAAGAAGTCGGCGAAGACAACAGCAAGAAGAACAACACTCCGGCCAGGGCCGCAAAGTTGACGCTGGTGGTGCTGCGCCCAAAAACCCAACAACTTTTAATTTCAACACATTCCAGCACAAGACTCCAGTGCTCCAGCACTCCAGCGCTCCAGCACAGTGGGCCAGATCGGGGATCTCCTCATCCGATGGCTGACCCAAAGAACGCACAGTCGAGGCCCCACTGTACGGACTTTCTTTGCCGCAAACTCAAAACTCAAAACTCAAAACTGAAAACCAAACGAGAAACAAGTTCGGGTTCGACTCCCCGCTCGGCCAAGTCGCTTCGAGCCAGTTCGGTGGCTCAGACGCAGATGGCAGTGAGGAGGAGGCAGCGGGGAGGGGACGGGGATCTGGCCAACCACTAGCTGAGGCCGTTTCCAGAGGCAGTTACCCAAGTCAGTCGATTGCTGGCGGTCGAAGCGTTGAGACGTTTTCTGTGCGACAAAAAACGCGCGAGAGCCGCGAGAAACCGAGAAAGAACTTCACGGATTGCTGTATCTTTTTGTTAACATTTTTTTTTGCTGTTTGTGGATACATACGTGTATCTGTGGAATAGTTTCTGCCCGCAAAGGTGTGTGTGCATGGAGAAAGATAGAGAGAGGGAGAAAGAGGGAGACTCTCTTCGCAATTACCGTTAATCAAATAAGTTTTTTAGAAATTTAAACGCTCCACTTCGGGGCGAGTGCGAGAGCGAGTGTGTGTGCGTGTGCGTGTGTATCTGTGTGTGAGACTTAAACGGTTCATTGATCGAGTTCAGCTCGAAATGGAGCAGAAGCGGCCAAAGAATAAATGCCAGGCGGAAACAAAAAGCCAAAAACAGAAACAGAAACATCCAACAGATCGCAAAACAAAAGCCAAACAACGAGCCGACAAACAAACAAACAGTGCAAGTGCCAAAGTGCGATTTGTGTCTCTGTGTGTCGCTGTGTGTGTTACCAATTCCGAAAGACAACGGAAAATGCGCTTAACCCATTTCCGAGCCATCCATTCCACGGCGAATAGGACCAACAACAAAAGCCCTAAAAGCGGTCAAAAGGCAACATTCAGGCCATTAACTTAATATGATTAACAAGATATCAATATTAAGTGGTTCGTGAGAGCCAGAGACTCGTGTTATTATGGCCAGATACTTTACAGATCCCCCAGATACACAGATACACATAAAAGACACAGATGTGTCCAGATACAGATATGAAAAGGGAAAAAACCTGAGACGGTCCGGCACAACAAAAGATCTCTTTGCAAATTGTTTATTTGCTGCTCCGCTGATCACCAAACGGATTGTTTATGCTAATGTCCCTACCTACAACTGGTGTACCAGCCCGCATCCCCAGATCCGCGCCGGGTCTTTCCACACATTCCCATAAAATGTAAATCTGCGCACTGGCCGCCCGACAAGGGTTTCTAGGCCCAGAACTGTGGGGTTTCTCTAAGGAGGCCCGGAATACATTGAGAAATCCATGAATAATATATGGAGAACCATTCCACACCACCATTCAGTACACACCCTGCAATACCGAAATGTCCATCAATCACGGGTCCCACAAAGGAAGTGTCTTGGCAACCAGTTCTGTCCATTCTCCGGTGATACCTCCCAGAGTAATCAGAGTTCTTCTGAGACACTCATTATAACACACTCTGCACTATTAGATACTAGAACTTGGAAGTTAACGTATCGCCAGGTGTTTTTGACACTCCAATCCGGCCATTATGCATTCTCGTTCTCCAATATATTTTGGTATCAGATTTTGGGTTATTTATTCCGCTTGTTCGCCAGTCTTGTGTTCATATGCGGTATGAATTCCTTAGCCACTTCTGTGTCTGCGTCGTATGCAAATTGGCTGGGCCCACAATAAGCCTGGCTCATGCCATATAGCTTTGATAGATACTGCTGCTCCGAGCCTCGTTTATTCGACTTTTCGTTGCGGTTTTGTTGTCGAGCTGAATGCATAACTGACAAACAGAAAACGAGATTCTTTTGGCCTACGCGGCGGCGAACAACAAGTCGCACAAGATCATCGATTAGAAGCGTTATTGGGGGATCTCGTTCGTGCACAGAAACAAAATCTTCCAAGCCCCAAGGTCAATGTCTGTATAAACATGGTCTTCTTGGTTCGTGGATTTTCCCAAAATCCCCAGCTAAGTTCTTGCTACCGGACTCTCAAAATTCGATAAACTATTCCACCTTCCAGCCCCCTGTTTTTTTAGGTGCATAATAATGGTATTCCAACATCTGTGGGACGAGTTAATACCGTTCGCTGGCTTGGCCGGTTCGATTTCGGGCCCAGTTTTGAGACGGTTCCTCCGCGGCTGTTTCGTTTTCTCGTTTTCTCACATAATTATGACACATGAAGAGATTGCATTTGAATCCGTCTCGCTGGCTTGCCGTTAGCTACCTCCTGCCACCTTCCACCTGCAACAGAGTGGCATGCCAGTTTCCGTTTCAGTCTCATTCGAGTCCCCCACAGGTCTCTGTGACACTAGGCACTCGCCATCTGATTCGTGGTGTCATTAATCATACAAATATTCTCCGGTATAGTCTCTGGTTTCCATTTCGGTGGAGCCTCTTACGTGGGCGAGCCAGACACTCCTCTAATGGGATTACCGATGGCGTTCTGGGCCATCTTTGGGATGCTTTTAGTGGAACTTTACAGTTAGGGGCCTGGGGAGTCCAACCCGGTTTCCATATCTTCTGGTTCTGTTGGCGGCTATCGGCGAAGAGCTAACGCGACATTGGAACGGTTTCTTTCTCTTAACTCTTGAAGAATTCCGAATTCGAAAACCAAATAGACTCCATGGTAGAGTCACTGCCAGGGCCATGGCTTAAGAGAGGGATTATAAAACAAAACATTTGAGCGATAATTATTTTAATTGCTAGACGTCCAGCCGCCCGTGTAATCGTTCAGAAACAACTCCCCTCCAGAAGCTGCAAGCCCGCTTTATTGCCACTTTAAATAGTTGTTTTTAGAGAACCTACGAAATGCACATGATGTAACGTGGCCCAGACTTTGTTGGCCCAGACCCAGACTGTGCCAGCTTGCCAAAACTCGCAATAAATATTTCCTGCTTTCAGATGCCTTTAACGAAAACTACCATTTAACTCGGAACACAGAAGCCCATTCAGAAGAGTAGCCGCATTTTCGTTGAGTGTGCCCACGTCGCACATTCCGGCCAGAAGATGGCGCTGCGCCTGCGTCGGGACGTCCAGAAGGCCTCCTACTATGTCTGGTTCCTGGGCGCCGAGGAGGCGAAGGGATTGCGGGGCGCCCGGGTGATCAACTCGGTGCTGCCCTATCTCGTCGACCGATCCCGGGGCCAAGAGCCCCTCAAGGTCACCCTCCAGGTGTCCCAC